>NW_007361045.1:3810-314540 GCF_000149035.1 Colletotrichum graminicola M1.001
CTACCTTAGCCTCTAGATTCTCCCTAAGGTGTAAACCTAGGGCTCCAGCCTAAGGTTAATAGGCCTCTTATGTTAGGTTAGGGGATAGACCTCTAGAAAGGGGGCTATCTTAACTTATATTTTACCTCTTCCTTTAGGTGTTTCTATAGATTATTTTATAACGCTTTACTATATAATTTATAATTTAAGTCTTAGTATCTTTCTACCTCTTAAGCTACTATCCTTAGCGTCTTTATCTTAATCTTTTATTAAATTATTTCTTTTTATAACCCTAAGGGCAGCCTAAAGAAGAAGTTATATACCTAGTTATAGCTATCCTTAACTTTATTACTTAGTGTATAATAGATTATATTCTATTTAGTAAAGAAAGTTATTAAGAAGTCCTCTGTTTTTTTTTATATCTTAAATAGGGCGTAGTAGTACTTCCTCTCTTATACCTCTAGATTAATATAGGTTTAGTAAATAAACACTAAGAAGTTAATTTAGTATATATTATTTTTTAGGCTTATCTTATAGTTTTACTATTTTATTTAAATTATTAAAGTTACTTTTAATAGTGCTTATATAATATAATAACTTACTAAAGCTTTTAGTCTTAAGTTATTTACTTTCTTAATAGCTTTTATCTAATTATCTTTTTTTATAATAGTATAGTTCTTATATAAGATATAATAATTATAATTAAGTAGTTTTTTATATTCTTTTAGTTAGTCTCTTATTACTAATTTCTTAATAAGGGTGTAAATAAGTTCTTAGTTCTACTTATATATTTCTATATTCTACTACTATATCTTAGCTTATTATAGCTAAAATAGCTATATAAGGTCTACTATACTTAGTTCTTATAGGTTTAGTCTTAAGGATATATAGTAAGGCCTATTAGGGGGTAATACTAACCTTTTACTATATATTTACCCTTAGGTATAGCCCCTTAATTCCTCTTACTAGAAAGGGTTTATACCTTAGGCTGCTTTACGCTTAGTAATTCTTTACTTATCTTATACTAAGTTATTTAGGTTATTATTATAAGGGTGTAGCATCCTCTATTAAGTAGCTATGTTATTTACTTATATAGCTATAGTTCTTTTTATAAATACTTATAGTTTGTCTAAGCTTTTATCTTACCTTAATATTACTAATTATTTACTATTAGAATTATAGCTTAATATTTTATCTTACGCTAGTCTTTTTAGTCTATAAAGTAAAAAGAATTATAAAGGTATATAGCTAAGTGCCTTAACTAGGAAAGGTATAGAAAGTAGGTCTATTCTATTATCTAGACTTTTTGCTAGAGAGTCTAAGATTTTCCCCCTCTAGCCTAGACTAAATAGTAAATAGTCGCTAACGTATTACTAAGGTTCTACTGTAGTTTCTACGTAACCCTTGTCTTAACACCCTTATAAAAAGCTAACTTTAAGCCTCTATAAATACTAAATAATAAAAGTAGCCTCTTCTTATACTAACCTTACTATTCTATAGTATTTTATAATATACCTATATAGTAAGTAAAATAATATAATAAGTAAAACACTTCTTTTAATATTTTTACCTTTTTATAAGTTTATTAAGTAATAATATATAAAATTAATTAAAACTATATTTTACCTTCTTTTTTATTACTATCTTAAACTATCTTATAGGTTTATATATTATATTTATTCCTTTTATAATTACTATATTATTATATATATTGTTTACTACTTTTTATATAACCTTTTTTTAAGACGTTTTCTTACCTCTAGCTTTAATACCTTCTTTTTCTCCTTATAGTGCCTTTATTTTAGCTATATTAAGTAACCCTTTAAGATATAGTTAGGTCTTTTTAGCTCTTTAATACTTACTTAGTATATTTATCTTAAAATAAAGTCTAACGTTCTTAGCCTTAATTAAAGTAAACTTATATACTAACTTACTAATACCTTTAGCTTAAAGGTTAATTATCTTATATATTAGTATTAGTAAGCTTTTTTAATATCTCTAGATCTTTTTTTTAGTAAACTAATACTTTATATATCTTTTAGTACTATAGTTAGTATTTTTAGGTCTTAAAGCCTAAGCTAGTTAGATATAAGCTACTTAGTATTAATATATTTAGCTTAAAATCTAAGTAAAAAAGAACTACTTTAAGATTAAAAAGTATAAAGCTAGTATATTTAAAGCTAGCTTATATACTTTTTTTATTAAAAGAAGAAATACTACTTAAAAAAAAGTTATTTTATATAATATATAAAATCTATATTTATATTATTTTTTTACTTTCCTTACTATATAAAAGCTTTAATAAGCTAAAATAACTTATATTAAGAGGCTAAAGCTTATATAATAAATAAAAAGGTATATATAAAGTAATAACTTTTTATTTTTTAAAAAGATTATTAAATATAGTTAATTTATAGCTATTATAGCTATTAAGAACTAAGAATTAATAAGTACTTTTTATATAAGACTTTATATAAAAGTTAAAATAATCTAACTAATTTAGGCTAATTCTTTTATTATTTATTTATTTTTACTTAAGTAAATATACTATCTAGCTAAGAATTAGTTATTTTAGTATTATAAAAAAAGTAATATTTACTTTTTATAATAATATATAAAGGTATTACTTAGCTATTTATATATATATCTTAAATATTAAAAGCTTATTCTTAATTACTAAGCTACTTTATATAAGGCCTTTTTTTATAATTAGAGGTTATTATAACCTTTATATATAATAGTATTTTTATTAACAACTTAGTCTTATTAAAATTATAAATATTATAATCTTATATCTTATACTTTATAATTATATTTTATATAAGTATAAACTAGCCTTATATAATTAAAAGATCTTTAGCTAAGGCCTTTTAATAGTTATTTAATATTAAAATTATATTTTTAATTAAGGTTACTATTATATTAAGTTCTTTACTTATTAAGGTCTAATATATACTATATTATACTTATTTTAAAGTTAGTTAGCTATATCTTATATATTATCTTAGTATAAAAAAAACCCTTAATTAATTAGGTTAATAACTTTTTTAAGAAGTACCTCTTTTTCTACTTTTATTATTTCGTTTAATTCTAAACACGTCTTAGCTTATATAATACGTCTAGCGTATTAGTTATAAAAGATTAATTTAGAGACCTTAAACGTATAAGCTGCTTTTTATATAGGTATTTTTAGGTCTTTTTAAATAGCTTAGAGGGTAAAGATAATTTAGCTTTCTTTAGAAGAGGACTTTATATTTATATATTAAGAAAAGTAAATATAAAGGTCAAAGAGGTAAAAAAGTAACAGAAGTGTTTTACTTACTATATAGGTATGTTAGTAGTAGTTACTATAAAAGTTAACTACTTATTAGTATTAGTTATTACTAAAGTAGTAATATAGTTAACTATATATATTAATAGTTAGTAATATAGTAATTAAAATCTAGGTTTTACTTTTGTTATTTATTACTACTTATTAATATATATAGTTAACTATATTACTACCTTATTAATAACTAATTATTATAATATTAATTATTACCTAGATATTAGTAGTATAGATTAATACTAATAATACTGTACATAACTATAGCTAATTTACTATAAAATCCACTAGATTTATAAGAGGGTTATATAGTAATTTTACTATAAATCTATAAGATCTTTAGGTATATTATATAGTAAATTTCCTAATTAATCTTGTAATAGTTTTCCTCTTTATATATAATTCAAAACTAGTTTTTATCTCGTATTATTTATTACTACCTCTTAATACGTATAGTTAACTATATTACTACTTTAGTAATAACTAAGAATTACGTCTTTAGGCCTTTTATAGGTAACTAGGAAATAAAGATAATTTATAGCACTTTAGAAAGTTACTAGTGTTATAATATTAATTATTACTTGTATATTAGTAGTATAGATTAACGCTAATATAGCTAGACTAACTATAGCTAATTTACTATACATCTACTAAGAGATTATATAGTAATTTTACTATAGATCTACTAGATTTATAGGTATATTATATAGTAATTTTACTATCTAATCTTATTATAGGTTTTTTCTTTATTTATAATTTATAACTAGTATTTATCCTTATTATTTATTACTACTTATTAATATATATAGTTAACTATATTATTATCTTAGTAGTAACTAATAAGTATTTTCTACTTTAATAAATAAAATAAATATATAGCTAGGTTTCTAATAAGCTAGTCTTATACTATTTAATTCTAAAGTTATTATTTCTTATTAAGCTTTTAAGCTAAAGACACTAACACTAGTAAACTTCTATTTAAGTAGCTTAGGCTTATAAGACCTAAAGACGCTAATAATAGTACTTAAGAGTACATAAACCTTTACTATATTAGAAAAAAAACCTATTAAAGAAGTTTATAAATACTTATATATAAGGTAGTTAACTTATAGTTAAAAAGTACTAGTAAGTTAGTATATCTACCTTATATTATTAAAGTTAAAAACTATTAACTTTATATTAGAGGGCTTAAAAGACCTAACTATATCTTATTAAGTTACTTACTATAACTAAAGTAAATACGCTATAAAGAGAATAAGAAGACATTAAAGCTGGAGATAGGAAAGCGTCCTAGAAGAAGAGTTATATAGAAGACAGTAAACTATATATATAATAAGATAGTAATTATAAAAAGACTAAATATAATATATTAAGCTATAAAGTATTTTAAGATAGTAATAAAAATAAGGTAACATATAGTTTTAATTAACTTTTTATAACATATTTAAATTAACTTATAAAAATAATAGAAATATAGAAAGATATAGTCTACTTACTATAATTATCTTCTTACTATATAGATATATTATAGTTATCTTATAGTAAATAATTAAGAAATAAGTAGTAATATTACTTTACTTTCTAGGTAAACTTACTTATTAGATAGCTAGAATTAGCCTAGGACTTTCTAACTAAGAAATAAAGAGATTTCCTTAGTTTTATATAACTTTACTACAAATATATATAATATAGAATTAACTAATTAACTATTATAATTACTATAATTTTATAATTATTCTTTATTAGTTCTACTAAAGCTGTAATATAGTTAACTATTTATAATACTAGTAAATAATTAGTTATAAAATAGTATCTATAGAATTACTAGTAGATATACTATATAATCTACTATAAGATCTAGTAGATCTACAGTAATATAGCTATAGTTATTCTACTTATTAATATTACTTTATAATACTAATAGCTTTATAATAAGTAGTATTATTATAGTTTTATATACTAATATTACTATAGAAAGCCACTAGTATAGAGCTATTTTACAAGTTAAATAAACTTAAGCTAATATTTTATAATTATTCTTAGTAGTAGTTACTTTCTTTATCCTTATTATCTACTAATAGCTTAACTATTAAATAGTAATATAACTAATTACTATTTTTAATTAATCTGTCTTAAAATATTTAAACCTTATCTTTTTAAGTAGGTAAATCTATTTAAGATATACTGCTTATATTTAAATGCCCTGTCTTAATGTCTATTCTGGCCCATCAGACTAATTATTGGCCCCACTCTGGCCACGATTTGACAAACACTTTCAGCAAACGTCCGGAACCAATTAGAGCGGATACCCAGATGTCCTCCGCATCTCCGCCCAGCCAAATCTAGCCTAGCACCAGAAGTGTGAGTCACACTTTGCTCCGGACTAAGGATTATGTCCATCCTTCATGTAGGCGGAGCTGATGTCGCACCTCTTCAAATACATCTAGCAACAGTATACAGTTACTGTTCTTCCGTGAGCCTGCCGGCTGGTGTATGCCTAGAGAGATACTTCGGTACATGAGACTGTCGTACCCACTGATGTACCTTTCTTACAGGGCTTCCGAACCGTGCGCCCTTTGCCTTGTCGCCTTCTTGGAAGGTCATTGTCGGCAATTTTGGCCTATTATTATCCGTCAGGCTACAAAAGGTCGCTAGTCCCTCCGAGCCATCCATTAAAAATTTTGCCCTTTCTCCCTCTCTTCTCCATCATCACCGCACCATCACAGAAATCATATCTAGTTGAAATTGCCTCGGAGGCTAGCAACCATGCATTAAATCACCGTTTCCCTTGTCTTCTCGCTTCCCGACCCCGCTACGATTCATCTCACAATTCCACCAACTTCCCTTCCCACTCAGTTCAATTCTTCAGTTCAACCTTCTCAGGTCGATCTGAATTTCACTACGGCTTCCAGCTTTAGCTCAGGTTCTCCCTCGTCTGCAACCATTCAACCGCAAGACTTTCCAGTCTTCACCACGGATTCCCAATCACAATGGCTTCCCTCCAGTTCACCCAGCCTGCCGGCATTACCCGCGCATCAACAACAGTTCAGCCCACCCGAGCAACCTCAACAGGACTTCGTCTTGTTCGACCAGCCTCAAACCAATCAACCTAGAAACTTCGCTGCACAAGCTGCCTTTAGTCTTAACCAACGTCGTCACTCGTCTCATCATCGCCAGCACCAAGCGCAAGGTCGCGTAAAGCCTCATCATAGCCATCGATTCGCTCGGATTCAGGCGTCTGGCCCACGCCACCACCCTCGGTTGTCTGCGGTTTACTCTCCTGCTCAATCAGCCCAATTCTACGCCTCATCCGCCCCATCTTCTTCGGCTGCGCTGAATCGTCGTCAGCGCCCGCCTGTCCCGTTGTTTTCCCAGAGCAGCCACGAACAAACAACTCCCAAGATGGACCTGCATGGTATGTAGCCTCTTCAATCTAACTTTCCACACTCGCTCACATAGCTTAGACTTGGATCTTGAGGACTTTACTGGCTTTGAGGGCGGCGCCTCTACTACCTACTCGTCGCCCGCCATGCCTTCCGTCTTTGACCTCGGCGGAAGCGCGGCGGGTGCCAGTAACTTGGGAACTGTGTCTCCCCAGGACTTGTTTATCCAGGAGCCTTTCATGTCTGCTCCAAATTCAACGGCTTTGACGGCCTTGACCTCGCCCTCTGTCTACAACGAATCTCCTGAGTTTAACGATAGCTATAATGTCTCTCCCAACTTCGGGACTGGCGACTTCGGCACTGGTGATTTCGACTCTGGCTCGGGTGATTCATGGTTTCCATTGTTCCCCCAAGAACCAGCACCAGCTAGTAAGGATACTGTTGCCGACAAACAACAACTGGTCGAGCAGTCGCCCGCCACCAACGCTGATGATCTTGAGGTTGTTGAATCTTCGTCTTCCTCTGGGCATCGAAAGTCTGCCAACTCATCTCCGTCTGGCTCCGCACGTCATTCCTCCGTTGCGGGTGTCAACTCTCGTCGACGAGACAAGCCGTTGCCTCCCATCATTGTTGAGGACCCCAATGACACTATCGCCATGAAGCGGGCCAGGAATACCCTTGCTGCTCGCAAGTCTCGCGAGCGCAAGGCACAACGTTTCGAAGATCTTGAGGAGAAAATCCGCAAATTGGAAGCAGAGCGAGATCACTGGAAGAGTATTGCTTTGGGTCGGTCTTGAATCGCCGGGCTGAAATGCGGTGGTGAACTTGGAGGGGATCTACAGACAACATGTTGTCTGGTTGTCTGTCCCCTTTCATCCTTACCTCCTTCAATGTCGCCATTAATTATCAAGACAGGTTTTCGTGTTTTTTATTGTAGCTGGACCCCATTGTTCCATTGCCATATTCCTTCAATAAAGCTTTTGTTTATGAATGACTGCCTGAATAGATCCCAGCGGCCTGACAGTGCTCAGAGCTTCTGCGCTCTTCATAGTCTGAAACTATGCGTGTCAGTCAAAGAAATTAGAGTCTGTTAGAGCGAGTCCCAAGCTGGACTTCGGAAAATGATGGCTGGTGATTAGACTGGACCATACTTGTTTTGACTTGACCAATTTCGTGGACTTTCTTGCACTCACTCGCTATATTAAATCTGAACTATCACTTTAAAATTGGTCATATTTTCATGCCTTACGTCTTAAAGCGCCATGACCAGGGGTGAGTCTAGGCTATGTCTGGCAGCATGCTTCTGGTTCCAATTTCTCAGTTGAATGTCTGTCCAATTACCCATATTGCCGTATTTGCAGCGTAACGGCAACAGTAGGCCCACATGTGCTCAGCTCTGTGAAAACGTATACTGATCAATGCCCCGCACGGATGTCTTGTAGGCAGGTAATAGCTGTCGTGCTTGTCACCAGTTTCACACATTCGTGATTCAGGGCTGAAGCCTAGTTAGGATCAGCTGTTTCCGGGGGCGACGGTGATAAGAGCCGTCTTCTCGCAATTGCCTCCTCTGCCCAGTCAGAGAGCTCGCGAGGCGAGCTTTGTCGTGATGTCGGTCTCTCGTATTGAGTTGGCGAGTGAACCATGCCCTGCCGGGCTTTCGCCCATAGTCAATTTCCGGCTATGCGCTCACCGCCGGCGCTAGTTTCTAGAATTTCGTTGTTTACAATGTCTTTGTTGCCATCTCGAAAATCCTTCATAAGCAGGAGAAATTGGGAATTTTTCCACTTGTCTCCGTTCTCATGCTGAACTGACTGTAAAATTTGCCTTGCGGCTTCCGATATCTCCGTTTGAGACTGAGCATGCTCTACGGGCCTGGGAGCTGCCGATTCAGAAGCTTCGTGGAGGTTGAGCTGTGACATATCGGGTACTTGCTCCAAATGATTCATGTTGCTCGGCACAGCGGCGTTCCTCGTGTCAAACAGGCTTTGCCCATCATTTGCTTGTTGGTTGATAGTCTCTGCAACAAGGTTTGTTCGCGTGTGCTCCGTGGTATTCTCCAAGGAAACACTCGGCGGTGAGATTGTGGCGGTATCCATTGAAGCGGTGAGGTCGATGCTAAACAGGTGGCCGGCAGTGCTAGATTGTTGTTCTTCTTGCTGTGCCAACTCTCGCGCAATCTGTTCCATAACGGCGTCGACCTGTTCCATTCGGCCGTCTCCGTGCGTTGCCACCCACTGGCCCATTTCAAGATCAAAATCAGCCTCAGCGCTTGCCATATTGCTGACGGCGCTGCCAGCAACAGGCCTAGAGATAGATGGTCCAGCTTGTGGCGGCATCATGTTGTGTGCGAATGCGGGCGGGATCAATGGACGGTATTGAGTAGCCAGGGACCCAGACGGTAGGCTCCCTGCATTCGAAACCCCGCCAACAAACCTTGTGAAGTCCTGCGCCCATGTGGGCGTCGCTGTTGGCGAGCTTGCGGCGTAATTTTGCCTGTGTGGTGTATGCATAGCTGCTCCACCGGCTGCACTCGATACTCGAGAAACGGAAGATCGATTTGGATCAGGAGAGAGTCGATAAACGTGCTGAGTGTCTGGCATCTTAGGCGTCTGCAAGGCCTGGAAGGACCTCGTGATAGGGGTGACATAGGTCGAAAGCTTAACTGAGTCGATTTGGGCAGTTGAATTTGATCCAAGAAATGTTCCAAAGTTCGCTTGTGCCTGTGCTGGAGGGACTGAGCCGGCAGACCGAAAACCCTTGCTTTCGATTAGCAGAATGGTCAAAGGAGTACCTGTCCTAGGAAATCTCTTACCTGCTGGACACGGGGAGCGTCGACGAAACGATCTTGGTGAAGGCTTCGATCATGTGAGCCATGCTCTACAAGGCTCTTGAACGGCGTAGAGCCGCCACAGGAGCTATCGGACATTGCGAAGTAACCCAAAGCGAAGTACAGGCAACCTATGTTTGTCTTGGACAAGAAGTGATACGGTGATAATCGAGATGAGGGATTCTGTCCGAAAGGCTTGCAGGGATAGGTAAAGCTGTGGTCCGTTGGTGCAATACTGATGTTATTTACAGCGGGAATACACACTGTCTATCGCATAGGGAAATGATGTGGTGGTCCGGAGAGGGGTTTCATGGCCAAGCGGTCCAGATCACGATGCTGACTAGGAAAGGCATCCAGAGATTGTGGCGATGTGCTGTCCCTTGTGACAGGTTTGTCAATCTCTGATACACTGATATCGAACAGTATGAAGTACCTCGGCATCAGCCTACCTCGAGTACCCACCCAGGCAGGAAGTAGGTAATCAGTAGCGGAAGGCGGGGAAGATGGGGCAAAACGCAAATAATCTCACGTGCCAATCACGGGTCTTGAGAACTCATCGGATGATAGTTAAGCCGAACGTCAAGATCCACGGACCACGAGCCAGTTGTCCGTCTCATACCGCCTACCAAAAATGCTCGAGTTCCAGAAATGCTGCTTCATCGCTGAGGTACGTACATTACAGCAGCCAACGATTGGATCTTTAGCTGAGGCTAGCTTGGAAGTAGCTCTTGAAAGGTGGCTACTGTATTGAAGCAACATCACAATTACCACCACCTTGACGACGTGCAGCGAACGGAATTATTGATTTCCCTTAGACCAACCCATCTCAATCGGTCCGGCCCTACAACAGACGGTTCCTTGGACATATCCATTCGCAATGGTTTGTTTTGTCCTTTCACACCCTCTATATTTGGTACTAACATGGGCCATCTTGGTTGGAGGCTTCTGCCCAGATTATATCGAATTCAGGTCACGATGACATGATTGTACGTGTTTCTCCATGATGCCTCCCATTCTGCTTTGTATTTGATGCTCACCCAAGCCCGAGTGCGAGCCTGGCACTAAAACCAAGCAATGCGGCTCCATGTCCCACAAGCTGCGCAACGTTGTTCTGTCGAGCTAATCATATTTTACCGCACAGCACGATGCCGTTCTTGATTACTACGGTCGCCGACTTGCGACGTGCTCAAGCGATCGGACCATCAAGATCTTCGAAATAGAGGGAGACTCTCAGCGACTCGTCGAGACCCTCAAAGGGTAGGCACCCTCCAGACTTAGACCGTGTTGGACGTTTGTTCCTCCCGCTGACCCTGCGACAGTCATGATGGCGCAGTCTGGTGTGTTTCGTGGGCGCACCCTAAATATGGAAATATTTTAGCCTCGGCAGGCTATGACGGCAAGGTTTTCATCTGGAGAGAGCAAAACAACCAGTGGCAGAAGATCTTCGACTTTGCCCTGCACAAAGCCTCCGTCAATATTGTCTCATGGTCACCACATGAATCCGGCTGCCTCCTAGCATGCGCCTCCTCGGACGGGAATGTCAGCATCCTTGAATTTCGCGATAACAGCTTCGACCATGTCACCTTCCCTGCTCATGGGTTGGGTGTCAACTCTGTCTCGTGGGCTCCAGCAACGGCGCCTGGAAGCATCATTAGCAGCTCTCCCGGCCCTGGTTCAGCAGGTGTAAGACGTTTTGTTACGGGTGGCTGTGATAATCTGCTCAAGATTTGGGTCTTCGACTCGGCCTCACAGTCGTACAAGCAGGAACAGGAGGCGCTTTCCGGCCACACCGACTGGGTTCGTGACGTTGCGTGGTCACCAACGGTTTTGCAGAAGTCGTACATTGCTTCGGCATCCCAGGATAAGACTGTCCGCATCTGGACCTCAGATGCGTCAAGTACGGGCCAATGGAGCTGTAAGGTCCTCACCTTCGATGCCGCCGTCTGGAGAGTCAGCTGGTCCTTGAGCGGCAACGTTCTGGCAGTGAGCGGAGGTGACAACAAAGTGTCGTTGTGGAAAGAGAACCTCAGGGGTGATTGGGAATGCGTTAAGAGTATCGAGGAGTGATCGGGTATTAATGTGTCACCATAAGCAAGGCGTTCGCGGCAAGATAGAGCAAAGTTACGCGATTGCCCTCCTGGGTTTGACGTCCAATTGAAGCTACTGTTGCAGGCAAACCTAAACCTGACGTCGCAGATATGGATATGGGCGATAGAGGAAGAAACAATAGGCTTTTCTTGAGATTCCATCACGATCTTGTCCGCTCGTAGTGCACCATTCCTCTAGGCAGCCCGTTGGATGTGATGCGTAACATTCAGCTCTCGTCACTGATCCAGCCCCGCGACGAAGTCGCGGCGGACTCTGCCGAAGAGCTCGTTGACGTTGATACCTCAGTCCGCTGGAAGATCGTGTATCGCTCATGCGACATTGGATGCCATGAAGAGTCTGCTGGCCATCCCAGGCAAGTCGCACGGGTCGAAAGCAACTATCTAGCCAGTCATTAACATCCGTATTGCTAAAAATGTCAGTTAGAGAATGTTCGGCTGTTCTCTGGCTCTATGGGCACACATTTGCAAAGTGCGTGCTGGATGGGGTGTAGCCAACGGGTTCATCTCTGCTCCTTTGATGTGTCAGCAATTAGACGCCGTCCAGTCGCGAAAGCATGGCTTCTTCTCAATCCATAGCTTTCCTGAAATGTAACAAATGCTTCGGACCTGTCGGGTGTGAAGTTGATATCTAGCGGAGCAGTACTGGTGTGCTTGGAAGGACAACCTTGACGAGATGCGACGAACGGCGTAGCCGTGTGGTTGAGGGTGCGTGACGAGGCCAAACGAAATTGACCCTCCGTTCTCATGCTACCTCAACCCGGAAAATTTTCTGTGGACCATAGTATGAAGCAGTTTGGGTAGCCGTACTTACCCCCTACATTGTCGATGGTACCATCGATGTAGCCGTGAGATTGAGCTCCTCTGCAGGGTTGTCTCGATGCATGTCGACGCAGTTTCTCTCCAACTGGTCCGCTGGATTCTCGACGGTCCCAATGCCACTAGTGATGGGCTCCTTTGCCACTCCGACAAAATTTCGCAGTCCCTACCCCGGCATAGTGCCTTGAGTCGTAAAGTTGAAGGATTGTGAGTTTTCACCAAGGATCCCGATATCGAATGCGCAAAATTGAGGGCGACTAGTGGATTCTCTGGCAGCGTCTCCGTCGTTGTCAGCCACGCTGTCTCCTGATACTAGTAGAATATCGGGGTTATTATTGGGCAGCAACAAAAGGCGCGTCGTATGGTCAGTGTTGTGCATATTGATGACGATGGTTCTGCTGGAGTCACCAATAATGCCTTCTAGAACCATACATAGACTCTGTCAGCCGTCAAGGCGTAAAGGGAATAACCATTAGGTGATAATCCTATTCCGTGGTTCAAATTGGAGTCATGGGGCGTGTAACGTTAGTCAAATTGAAGTAAAACACTGCTTTGGACACTGCCTTACCTCAGGCGAATCATTGTGAGAGAGAACCGGACGGCGGATAGTGAGAATGGACTAGCAACAGCAAGGAAGGCTGGGGCGTGTCTTGGAAAAGGTCTTGGCCAGGGCGTGAAGCTGCGAAGAGAAGGTCCTCACTCTACGTGTCGATCCTGTCGGCTAGTGATTGCCGCTTTTGGACAACTCAAGGAATAATATTCGTTCCCCCATAGAAAAAACCAATACAAGGCCAATACCGACTATCCTAAGCACCTCCAAGTTGCCACGGAAGAAGAACAGCACTGATGTGTATGCCAAGTGATGGGAGAGCGACGTTGAGAGAAGGGCGACAGGCCGAGATGCTGGACGTGAATGGTGCCCCGCGTACGGTCCTAACGGACAACGCCGTGTCTATGACGAAATAGCCAGGAGAACCAGCCCAATTGATTGTAGCAGCCCGTCCCTCAGCATGGCTGAATGGTCCGGTAATGCCAATAATGGAAGGCTGATAGCTCTCGATAGACAGCTCATCCGTTTCAATTCTACGGTTGAGAAAGCACGAGATAAGGAATATATAGATGCCGGAAGCACACTGTTGTTGCCGGCTTCCCAATCCACTTTCCATGCCTCCACCAAGCCATCAACTTGAATCGCCTTAATTCGAGCAATACTTGGGGGATTTGATACGTATGACGAGGTTTCCTGAGTAGATAAACAGGAATATTAACTTGGACCAGACCCACCGGCCGGGTCGGGCCTCTTCCCAATCCGGGCCATCCCGACCGTCAACTCGCCTCCATCGCCCTGCAACTACCTACATCGAGATCAACCAATGATCCCCTTGGAATGAGTAAAAAAAAGCCAAGAGTAGACAGAAAGAACTCCAGTGTATGATCACAGGTCACAGTAAGCAAGCTGTGAAGGAAGAAAGTCTTTTGAACTTGCCAAAGCTGGCCTTAGTCTGAAGCCATTGCAAATACGCTTAATACTAGTTTCAAGATGTTTCGCCATGGAGAATGAATGATACCCACACGCACAACCAACCAAGTGCAACAAGCGTCCCGTATGTGTGTGTGCTCAACTAAGTGGACGCAAGGAAACCAGTGGATCTTGCCCCCTACCCCCCTAAAGCCAACATTGCGCTGCTCCATTACGCCTGTACCGCCCTCTTGCTACCAGTTACGACCTGTGAATAAGCAAGCCGGACTCATCGGAGGCCGATGACGCTCATCTCTAGGGTCCAAACGCGTCTAATCCAGACCTTAAGTTTGCCCTGGACACCTTCGACGTTTTCAAGCTCGACGCCTTCCCACCAGCAACGCCTCGCGGGCTTGCGCCAAAAAAGTAGTAGCTTCTGCGCCATGCCTACAGCGTTGTTGCCCATCTCGTTACCCCGAATGTCGCTGCGTAGACGTGCCAAGGCCAAGCTACAAACTACCGCCTTGTTCGGCTCGCCTGCCCGGTGACCCCAATTGTCGTCATGATTGAACCCACTACTGTCAAGTAAGCCTCCAATCTGTGGCGTGCATTCATCCGTAAGTGATAAAACCTACCCGGCTGTCAACATCTCAATGAGGTGAGCTTCCGTAGTTCCCGGCTCATCGCTTCGTTTCAGGCCTGAGAATATGCCGCTCTGTTGGAGAAGTGCCTTGCCCGCAGCTCTTTTAACTTCCATCATCTTGGGTTGTGTAATGTCAGCTTGTGGGGGAATGACATAAAAGTCGAGGTCCTCTCGCAGAACGATAATACCCGCTCTCTTTGACGAGTCGTCCCTCGAGCCCATGGAATCACCAGTTGTAGCATCCTCATCCTGGGGAGGGCTTGGAGATGCCTCGGTAGGTATCGACTGCGCGACAGTGCGGAAAAAGTCGAGCATGTACTGCAGCGATGCGGGGTCATACTATTCAGGCATGTCAGCATGATCGGGAGCCTTGTGCAATGTGAAATGACGAGAGGATTGTACGTACATCGACCTGGACAGCATCGCCATCAGGGAAACCACCCATATGACCCTCAGGGAAGAGCCCATTTGGAAAGAGAGACAGAAGTACGAATTCAGGCAACGTCAAGAGCTCGTCCCTCGACAATACGAACCTTGTGCCCCTGCAAGCATTGGCATTAGCATATGGATTTGTTGGTAGAAATAGCAAGCCCTACCGAAGGTCCATGGCAATCGTCTCATCGGCGCCGACATCTATGCCCAAGTCAGTACGCCGGTACGCATCAGTACGGGAGAGTAGAGAAGACTCACCTCCAATGGCATTGATGGGCGGGCCACCTTGCTGTACTTGAGTAATAATACTCGACGCGCCACCGGCGGTAGCCATTAGGAACGTGAAGGACTGAAGTGGACTGGGGCCCTCAGAGTATGCGGGTGGGGGTTCAACGTCGTCGTCCTTCCCGGAAGAGCTACCTTTAGTATCTTGGGGGAGCGCACGCTTTGTTTCGGCGAGAGCCTGATGGAAGAAAGTTGGGGTTGAGATGGATGAAGATTGGTTCACAAAGAGACCAGAGGTTAGCGGTGCATACGCTGGCGCGGCGACCGATGAGGCAGAAGCAGTAATGTTCGGCGCACGTGAGTGACAATTATCTTCAGAATCGCAGGAGTTCTCTAGAGAGGCGATTATGGAAGAGAAAGGCGGTGGCCGCGAAGCTGAGGCCTCGGAAGTGGGATACTGAGGCGGCGGCGATCGGGTCCGAGTCTTGGATCCTGGTGTTGCCTCGTTGTGTTGTTGGTCTGCTTTGTCTTCAAGCTGGAGAGTTTGCCCCCCCTGGAGAGTGACTGTAAGCCGGGAGGACACGGGCTGCCCGTTCCTGGCGTCTGGCGAACTTGGCAACGTGGTGGCGGTTTCGAGAGGGTATTAAAGGTCAGATCGTAGGCTGATGTGGCAGAGTGGCAGTTGGATCGGTCAGGACGCAGTCGCAATTACTTTCATCTGGTCGGGATTCGTGCGTATTTATGGCAACGCCAGAGTGAAGAGCCAAATCCTTATTCGATCTGGCGATAACCGGGTCCTCGCACGGGGAAAGTGGTGGTGGTACCGGGAAATAGTGTGGTTGGCGAAGAGCGAGAACGAAGAGAAGCACGTAAAGTCCCAGTCGGGGATGGAAAGACAGGTCGGTTTGCAGGGAGGGACTGAGACTGTTATTCTTCTTCTCTTTCGGTATTTTTTCCCTCTTCTGGCCTAGATTGAACAATGAGTGTTCCTGAATGGAGATGTGTGAAGGAAATTGGGAGTGAGGCCTGTCGGGGATAGTTTAATGAGGTTGAACAAGCATGGTATTATGGCGCTTACCTAGCTACCTAATACATGTATGTATTGGGGGGTGCCCCACAAATATGCCAAGCCGCATCCGTCCGTCTGCTAACCAATCTGCTTTTCAAAGTGGAGGATTAGCTCCTCATCACCTGCGGCCTCCTGGCTGACGTTTCGCTCCTTAAGTACCTTGACTCCATGACCCCCATATAGGTACCCAGACCACATCACCATAGTGCACCCCCGAAACTCCCTAGACTCATTCTTGCTTGGTAGCCTTTGTTTCCCCAGGTCCCTCCTTCCAGTTTGGACCTCAGGAACTTTGACTTCCTGCTGGAGAGATCTAAGCTGGCCGTGTTCTTCTCTGCAACATTGCATTGTCAGGCGTCTTTGAGGCTCGTGCGGCGCCGGAAGTTCTTGCAACGTGCCTAAACTAAGAGACGTAGAAACCACATTCTGTCAACCGATGAGCAACGCTGTCACCAGGTTTGCTGGCTCTCCTAGCCGCCCATGGCACATATGCGTTTCAATGCTAATAATGTACTATGCTTTGACTACGTTTACACAGCTCGTATTACGACTTCTGGCTTCCAGAAGCCGCGTTGCTTCCTTGTGCAGTAGGTCCTCGGCTGAATTGAGTTGAACGAAGATGGGATACACGGCTGGTTGCAATCCTGGAACCTCGACAAATTCGACAAAGGCGCCCAAGTTCATGGAATCACCGTCAGTTTCTCGACCTTCAAGTTTACATGAAGATGTAGAGCGCAATCAACCGGCTAATCTGATATGACGTATCATCTTCCGAACCAGGTGTGCTGTCATAAAAGACCTACTGGAAGAATGTCGCGGCAAACAGCATCTTAGCCAATACTAAGCTAGTAGCTGCATGTCATAGACAGATATCGTATCCAAGGTCAACGAGTGGGCGGGGCATCACCGGTATCATTGCTACGGCAAATTTGTTCGACACCTACTTTATTCATCCTCGTCACTACTATCGCCAAAGATGGCCTTGAAGACCTCGTCGCTGGGCCGTGAGGCCTCAACAATGATCTCGCATCCGGCTTTGGATACTTCGTCCGTTGACTTTGATAGAACCTTTGCTACATCGGGGCCCGAAAAATCACCCGTTGCGTGCGTCACCACCCCGAAAGAAGACGACGGTTTCGTTGCATCTACCCTGGCAGGTAGTGCATTGTGTAAGCCGCGGGTCTCCGAGGGGGCGCCTGGATTCGAATCCAGCAGAGTATGAGCAGGTGGCCGCACGTTGAAGCGTTTGCACAGCAATCTTGTTGGAAAGAATTCTTCAGTCAATCTCGTCATACGCCCGTACATCCCCATCTTGGCTGCCTCTTCGGCTGGATCCGCTGGTTTAGAAATCTGCTGTACGTTCGAGTCCGAACTGGATCCCGAACCAGTAGGTACCGTGCTCTCTGTTGAGGCAGTTGTGAATCGGGTAGCCATAAATCCCGTCATGGGCTTGAACAGCTGCGCGCACTCATAAAACTCCTCGATCTCCTTGACATAGTCATCATTCGTCACGCCTGGGGGCTTTACAAGAGAGGTGCCACCGAAACCGGCCGCTCTTTGCAGGTAGAGTCGATAACGAGCGCGTTTAGCTTCATCGTTTGCATAAGGTCCGCCGGCGCCTGCACCCCGACTCATTGCTGCAATGGCCGTCTCTTTGGCCAAGCTAGGTATGCTCTGCAGCCTGTCTTGCAGCCTTTGCTCAGACGGCTTGGCATGTTCTGGCAAAAGTTCTCCCTTGGCTGGTGGAAGGTTCTTTCTGCCAGAGGCCGCAGCCAGTCGCTCGCGAGCAGCGGCTGACATGTAGTCAAAAATAGACTTTCCAGGGAGGGTAGATTCGCCTAGAGCAGCTGCTCGAGTTCTGGGATCATGCTGAGCCGCTCTTGCAGCGTCTGCTGCCGGCGTGTACACCGTTCTTTTGTCGGTGTCTATACGCCGCTTCACTGAGACCCATCCAGGGGGGATATCTGGGGGAGGGTAGGAGGACAGTGACTGCCTGAACACATGAGGTTCCGAGATGTGGCCGGCGACAAAGCCGTTCAACGGTGGTTTTCCATCTAGACAATTTGTCTGGACATGATCCCCAACTAGGCCGGATTTAGAGATGAAAATTGGCTTGACCCGTAGCGTTGGGTTTGCTGACACAGTCTTAGCCGCTGGCTGCTTCTTCTTCTTCTTCGCTTTGTCACCGCCCAGGACTCGGTTATATGATATATGAGGACCCATTTCGTACGGATCGTCCTCGTCAGAGCCGGTGTCGTTTAATACTCCAACACCAATGCCCCCGTGTTGTGCTTGGCCCCGTTTCTTGCCAGGTATGCCCGGTGAAGGCCGAGGACCGCTGGCGGAGCTGTATTCCTCCTCGTCAAAATCAACCCCCCCCGAGCCGATCCGGTGTATTCGATCTGTACCGGATCCAGAGCTCTGTGGGAGTCGAGCTTCCCCTTGGTAGCCCAAGCCTCGCCGGTCGGCCTTACGAGAAAAAGTAATCATGTCGACGTCTCCTGGAGCAAACAGATGGGTTTCTTCAGACGCGGTAGACTGGTTGCTGGCAGAAATGTCCAGCCGTGCTTTTCGGCGTACTTTTGGCCCAATACCTTGTCCATCCTTCCAGCCCATTTTTCGCAGAAGCTTGAGACCCATAGTATCACCCTGTGTTCTTATCAGCCCGGCCAGCCCAGCGGGATGGCATCTGCCTTGACCAGAAGCCCCAAGGGCAGCAAATGGATCAGTGGTCCGGATCTGTTGAGCGGCAGCGGCGTCGGCAAGATCTTCATCGTCCATATAGTCTTCCGGTCGGTGATGGGATGTATCCAAGTTGGTCATCCGTCGGTTAGTGCGGCTCGAAACGAAGGTAGATGGCGTCCAGCCTTCTTTTGATCCAACAGTGTTGAAGTAGCTAGACACCAGCGTTAGCCAATTCAAAGGCGCTGTATACTGGTATGCTGCGGCCGAAAGACTTGTGGCGGGGTCAAGAAACTTACCCAGCGCTCCATCCTCCAGTGAAAGCACCGTGAAGGCGTCGCCGTCCACGATCATCCCTCACTTCCTGCTTGTACACAGGGATGTAGGAGCCATCGTCACGTACGTCTGGGTCCAAGAGGGGCAAAGGAGTGCCAAAAGCAACATGCACAGCGGCTTCATTATACAGATCGGCCTCAAACGTCGCATGCGGCCGCTTGCGACGCGACATGGGACTGACGGTGACGACGAGTGCAATCTGCTACGACTGGTAGTGGTCAGGGGAGGATATCGAAGGCGGGTTGGAACTTGTCGCCCGTTTGGTAGTCCAAGACGTCAGGTTGGTTGCGGCACCTTTCAAGCAAGAAATGATTGAGCAACGTCCCGCTGGTGGGTCTCGGTGTTGAGGCAAGATCTTGGCCGCGGACGTGGAAGTGATGCAATGGACCACCGATGGACCGCCACAGCGTTGATTATCTTGCTCTTATCTTATCGGACACTGTGCTGGTGCGGCAGTAGGTAGACGGAGCAAAGCCGTACATATTTGCAGCCCGCCTGCAGTCGGTTCAGGGCCGAGCCATGACGGGGCTAGCCGCTCTGTTGGGTGTCGGCCTTCGTTGTGGATCATCCACCGCGCAGGGACAATACCTATATGCGAATACCTACTACCAATTACCTACCTACCTCACTACCTACCTACGGACACAGGTTCCTAGGTAGGCAGGTACAGTGGCATGCCAAAAGTCTTGGTACACACACTAATTTCCACAGCTACTGGCATTACCACTGCATCACATTAACTAGCAAGAAAACCATCAACTTTTAGAAATATATTAAACCTACATTTAGAATAAACCTGAAAGTTTACTTGTCAGTACCTATTGTGTATACCAACCTTGCGCTCTTATGACTGCTTTGAAGCGCCGTGGCAAGGTGTACCGTGACTTTTGGCACTCCACTGTACAGGTATATAGTTTAGGATCCGATCGCATACAACGATTCAAGGGGAGGGCGAGGGTGAGGGACAGGATCTGTAAGCAGTCGATTAGAGTGCTAGACTGCAGCTAGATCCAGGTACCTTACTCGCGACCCTTTGCGGTCCTTCATGGTACTTCGCGGTCTCCATCTTTTCCTTTGAGATCCTGAAGGTGATTTGGCATAGCGAAGTTGGCAATTTCCCACGGGAGCCCAACTCCACGCAGTGGTTCCGTTTTGCCAAACAAGGCGCAAAAATACCGCTATGCCCGCTCGAACTAGCATAACAACAGCCCACGGTGCCTTGACAAGGGACTGAAGTACTTGCGTTCCTAAGTACCTGTACCTACCCAGATAGGTATCTCTAGACAAGGTCGAGGCTCTGCTAGACCAGCCAGTCGGTCTGTGCTGTCATTGCTCAGTCCAACACAACTTGGTCAGGTTGCAGCAAAGGAGAAAGCCAGGCGGGCGAGAGGTTGTGTACACACCCCTTGCTAAATGCGTATCTGCACTGCAGTGCCTACTTAGGTGCCTCAGTAGGTACTTGTTTTTGGGGCCGTTTTTCTTTAGCCCCGTTTGCAATCAGTGAAGCACCGATCGGAACCCAAGATGGTTGAACAAAGGGAACTGGCGAACTCTACCACCTAGACTGCACCACAATGCAATTCTCTGGATATACTAGGGTAATACAGATGAGCTGCCCTCCAAAGACATATTAACGTTAAATATAAATTGGAATCAGTGGTTTGGTGTCTCTCAAGTCGTTGATCGAATTACTGACCTACTTAGGCACACCCTAAGGTACTTTACCTAGGTAGGCACACAAGTTAACTACTTACAGAGTCTCTGTAGGGAGCCACTTTAAGTAAGTGGTGTGCGGGGGGTGGAACCTGGTTTTGTCGTCACGTCTGTTGTGTGCTGTGTGCTGTGTGCTGTGCTGCGCTGTGCCTTGATTTTGCTTCATGCTTGTGCTTGGTCCTTTCCTATGCTGTCGAGATGCAGGAACTTTTAAGGCAAAGTACCTAGCTTTGGCCCAGTGTCTACCGGCTAAGTAGATAAGCTATCGGTAGGTTCAAAGACATTCTGTCGGAGTCGGTTTGCTTCTGGCTCAGTAGAGTATCTTGATTATCCGTAATTGCTTGCCACCCCTCCTGGTTCACTCCCCTTATTATTACATCTACTAGTGTGTGCTTGGTCGCGGTACGTAGTGATTATCTGCTCTTCTGCCGGCCCCCGCTCGCCCCAGGTAATTAATCTTGAGAGGGGCATACATAGAATGGCATCGAGTACGTGTGTGTGTGTGTGTGTGTGTGTGTGTGTGTGTGTGTACGAATACTTGGACAAGACCATTGCGGATTACCGATAATGGGCACACACATGCACACATACTCTCTCTGACAACAAACAAGGCCCGCCCCGTCAAACAAAGACAAAACGACGACTTTTGAACCTGATATACTATATTGTCTTTGCCCGAGACATACCTAAACAACAGGGACATTGTCTCTGCCTTGACCGCACGTACCTTGGACGTAGCGCTCGCCCTTCCTCCCTTTCTCGCTCGCCCGCTTCCCTGTTCTCTCTGCCTTGTGCTTCCCCTCTCGGTTCTACCAACCCCAGTCCCGTCCCATCTCCAGCACGTCCTGACCGGTCTGTCCCCCGTCCCCGTCCCTCGCCAGAGCCTGTGCCAGCCGCCAGCACACCCGCGAGCCGTCGCAGCGTCGCATCCCTCTCCTCCTGTTACTCTTCTCCTGTCCCGTGCTGCAATGACAACAGCAATCCCGGCGAGCTCTGATTCCTCCCCGGCGCATGCTCCTCCCCATCCGCCTCAATCTCATCCTCACTCTCAGCCAACCGCCGTAGCGCGCTCCCTCTCTACCCAAATCCGGCCTCCTGTCTCCGCCTCTGGGCCTCCTCCAAAACGTACCTCCTCCACAAACCACCACCATCATCACCACAGCCGAAGTCAACAACTCCAGCAACGCTCCCACTCCCGACAATCCTCCTTTACAACTACTGCCGCTGCCGCCGCCCCTCCTCGTCTCGTTCAAGATCTGCTCCCGCAACATGATTACGAAACTGCAAAAGTAGTCTCCTACTCCAAGCGCACCGTCCCAAGAGACCAACCACCCTCGTCATCTCGCGCTGACGCCTCGCGTCCTCAGCGTCACAGCAGCACCACATCCAATCAGAATTCTCACCATCGCATCTCCGACATGCCCGCAAACACCGCCGTCGCCAACAACGCTGGGCCAGCTCCCGTGAGCAGCCATGGCGCACCCGACCCAAGAAGCCCCGGCGCGACTTCCTCCTCGAAGCATACCAGCAGATCCCGTACCACTATCCCTACCCCATCTGGAAAATGGATTCTGGGCAAGACGATCGGTGCTGGGAGTATGGGCAAAGTGAAACTGGCCCGCAAGGAGGATACAGGCGAGCAGGTTCGTTCCCTCCCTACGCTTTACTTCCACTGTCCTCCCATTCGTTCTGACCCTTGCCCCTTTTGACTCTAGGTCGCCTGCAAAATCATCCCCCGTGGTTCCACAGAGGATGGGCACCAAACCAAAGCAGACAAGGAGAGGGCCGACCAATCCAAGGAGATCAGAACCGCCCGAGAGGCTGCCATCGTTACTCTCCTAAGCCACCCCAACATCTGTGGCATGCGAGACGTCGTGCGTACGAACTACCATTGGTATATGCTCTGCGAATACGTCAATGGCGGACAGATGCTCGACTACATAATCTCGCATGGCAAGTTGAAGGAGAAGCAAGCCCGTAAATTCAGTCGGCAGATCGCCAGTGCTCTCGATTACTGCCACCGCAACAGCATTGTCCACCGAGATCTTAAGATTGAAAATATCCTCATCAGCAAAAATGGAGACATCAAGATCATCGACTTTGGCCTGAGTAATCTTTTCGCCCCGCGCGGTCACCTGAAAACCTTTTGCGGTAGTCTTTACTTTGCTGCCCCTGAGCTTCTCCAGGCTAGGGCCTATACGGGTCCCGAAGTTGACGTGTGGAGCTTCGGTATTGTCCTCTACGTTCTAGTCTGCGGGAAAGTTCCTTTCGATGATCAGAGTATGCCCGCCTTGCATGCCAAGATCAAAAAGGGCCTGGTTGATTACCCCAGTTGGCTTTCAAGCGGTAAGACTACGAATTCGTGGTTCATTGCTGGACTATACGCTAACATGCTGCAGAATGCAAGCATCTGCTCTCTCGAATGCTTGTTACCGATCCCAAACAACGTGCCACAATGCAGGAAGTCATGAATCATCCATGGATGGTCAAAGGATACAGTGGACCACCCGACAATGGCCTGCCGCCGCGAGAGCCGCTTACTCTTCCATTAGACGCTGACGTAGTCAACGCCATGACTGGGTTCAACTTTGGCTCCCCAGACGCCATCAGAGCTCAGTTGACGAGAACGATTGAATCCGAGGAATACCAGCGTGCGGTCAAGCTATATCAGCGTGAAAAGGAGCTCCCCCAGCCGGCCAGAGACGTCGAAAAGAAGCGTGGCTTTGGCTTTGATTTTTACAAAAGGAGGAACTCGGGCAACAGCCGTGATACACTGACGGCGCCAAGTTCCGAGGCTTTGCAGCTTGGCAATGATCCTCTCAACGCATTCAGTCCCTTGGTTTCGATTTACTACCTGGTACGAGAGAAACAGGACCGTGATCACCTTGAGAAGAACCCGGGTGTTCCGAATGCTCCCAAGGAGAAGCCTGCGGTTCCCGAGATCACACCGCCACAAGAGGCGCATACAAATTCATCGGCCTACGAGATGCCTGGTGAGAGGGCCACTGGGGGACGCTCTCGTCCTCGCGCCAGAACTCACGGGGAAGACGAGGCCCCCGATGCGGTCAAGAACTCACAGCTATCACCGACAACACCTCTTTCACCGGAGGTACCTCCTGAACCACTTCCTAAGAAGGAGAGCACGGCAGCTGGAATCCTTAGACGATTCAGCACCCGAAGACGCAGAGATCCGGAGAGGTTAGACAGGGACCGGTCTCATCCCCCGGTTGTTCAGGTTCACTCTCCGTCAGAGGCTTCCGCTCCGTTGCCCCGCAAGAGCTTCAGCATCCGGCGAGGCAGACGGGAACGTGAAGAACCCGACCCTCTCCCACTGCGCTCTGGTAGTAGCCAGCCACAGCACGGTGAGCTCCTCAGTCCACCCTTATCCGCTGGGGGTCAGTCACCGCGCCGTAAGGGTTTGGGCCGATCTACTAGCGTCAATTCCGCAGACATGCGTCGCCGTGGATCAACTCGGGCTCTGAATGAACCGCCACCAACAAGTGGGTCAGACCAGTCAACATCCATGGACAGACCACAACCTGCGCAGAGAGAAAGTCAGCAGACACGAGCGGCCTCCATGCGAGCCAAGTCGCTTGGTCACGCTAGGCGCGAAAGCATCCAACAGCGGAGACTTCGCCGGGAGGAGGCAAGAGAAGCAAATGTCCCTGAGGAGACGGATCAGGAGCACGAGCAAGGCGACCAGAGCGGTGTCTCAACTGACAGGCTTGATAGTTCCGACCTGGCTAAGCCTGTCTTTCTCAAGGGTCTGTTCAGTGTCTCGACAACGTCAACAAAGAATGTGACGGAAATTAGGGCGGATATCAAACGGGTGCTCAAGGGTCTTGGAGTTGATTACACCGAGATCAAGGGCGGCTTCTTGTGCAAGCATACACCTAGTATCGACCTCAAGAAAGTACAGGATCCGCCCGGTAGCCCTGGACAAGCGCCACCAGGGCACAGGAGACGCTTCAGCTTCGGGGCTATCCGAAGTGGCGACCGAGAGAGAGAAGACTTGCGCGAGACGGAGCGAGGCCCTATCACACCACGTGGCACCGGTAGGAACGGGGTCGACCAGAGTTGCTCCAACTCCGATGTCTCAGTCGATAGTGTCTCGCGGGAGGCGGGAGGCTCATCTCGAAGAGTTCCGGGCGAGACGAGCACACACGTCCAAAGTGACCTCGGCGGAAGTATGGTTTTGGAATTCGAAATATTCATCGTCAAGGTTCCGCTGCTCTCCCTCCACGGGATTCAATTCAAACGGTTGGTGGGAAACACATGGCAGTACAAGAACATGGCCGATCAGGTTCTGAGAGAGCTTCGCCTGTAGACGGACAGACTCATGAACAGACAATGCGTACTATTGGCCATGGACTAGCCGGAGTCAGATAGCAGACTTCAGCGGCCTAGGGCGAAGCGTGGATTTGATGGCGCACATTCTCATCATATGGCCATTTCTAGCCTTTGATTTCTTTCCTTTTGTCTCGGCGGCCTTGCTAGCGCCGAGTTGATTGGCAGCCCGATTATCACGGTCAACAGCTTGGGGAAGGATGGCATTGTTTGAATAGGCGCTCATGCAGGCAAACCACGGCGATGCTGTTACAGGCACTAATTCAGTTTTCGGTTACGGAGAGTCAACATTTCTGTATAACACTATTTGTGAGAGCCAAGTCGTGATGTCTATTGTGAGGCCCCCAAAACAGATGCTCATTATGCTGCCGCGGAAATATATGGGCTCGGGTGGGCACATAGCTCAACAACTTTCCATCAAACTGCACAGAATACGGAGTAACAAGCATTTGAATTCGAGACCCACCTGCGAAGCTGCCCCCCAACGGCGGCTCTGTAGGCCCGGGCTAGATACAGATATTGCATGCCTGAGGTAAGCTGTGGCCATGCTGTCTGTGGGGAGTGTCCCTGAGTCGGCCCAGTGCGGGTGGCCCGCCCTCCAACCAAAGGAAGGCCGGATGCCTTCTTCTATTAGGTAATCCGCTGTTAGCTCACACGCTGTCACATTGCGGTCGCCTCGTCTGGCCTTGCGTACCTTCCTTGCTTGCCTTTGCCTTGTCTGGCTCAATCTTCAACCTTTCCTGGTTTATTGTGTGCTTCACACAACCTCGACTTCGAATACGCACTTGCCTCCTCACCCACGTGCTCAGGTCTTCCGAAAGGTTCGAATACGCGCAACCGCAATACGCACCCTTGCGCCTTCGTCCGCAATCTCCTAATACCTTGCGACCCAGCTTGCGCGCGCAGACACCCAACGCCTGCACGCACCCCGCGAAATTGACCCCGACAGACCGCTGCCCACCGCACATCCATCGACATCTCCGTCCTCACAGCCGCGACCCACCAGCGTCAAATCCGTCGACCGCTACGCCACTAGTTGAGAAAGATTGGAGAATAATCAAAGAAAGACTATCTGGTCGTCAACAAATCCTGAGCCTCTCACCTCCCGGCTGGTACCACTTTGGACTTCTTCCATCTTAACATCTTCCGCCGAACACACTGACCTGGGTCTTCAAGATGATGCCCGCACAGCACGTTTACGGACACCACCAATTCAATCCACAAGCCGACTCGGCATGGATGCATCAGCAGTCAAACCAACACCATCATGCCCAGCAAGCTGCTGCCGCTGCCGCTTCTGCCGTCCAGCAGCAACAGCAGCAGCAGCAGCAGCAGCAGCACTATAACCGACTCGCTGGAGGTCACTCTGCCGTTCCTTCCCTTGGCAACACGCACGCCCCGGATGGAGGTCACGACAATATTTCTGAGGATAACCGAAGAACCATGGCCTACATAGCTGATCTCTTAAACGAGAGCACTCGTGAGGCTGCTCTTTTGGAGCTCAGTAAGAAGAGAGAGCAAGTTCCTGAGCTAGCTTTGATTCTGTGGCATTCATTCGGTAAGCTTGCATTCTCGAAATAGAGTGTACGAATAAATCATCTAACGCCAAGTTCAGGAGTCATGACCTCCTTGTTGCAGGAAATTATCTCGGTTTACACCCTCCTGAACCCGTCCCAACTCACGGCTGCGGCATCCAACAGGGTGTGCAATGCCCTAGCTCTTCTCCAGTGCGTCGCATCTCATAACGATACGCGCACGCTTTTCTTGAATGGTATGACGCTCCACACCAACTCTCTGGGTCTCTCATCTGGTCATGAGCTCACACACATCTAGCTCATATCCCGCTCTTTCTCTATCCCTTCCTTAACACGACATCGAAATCGAGGCCATTTGAATACTTGCGCCTGACGTCGTTGGGCGTCATCGGCGCCCTTGTCAAGAACGACTCGTCCGAGGTTATCAACTTCCTTCTGACCACAGAAATCATCCCTCTATGTCTTCGTATTATGGAAACGGGCTCCGAGTTGAGCAAGACTGTGGCTATCTTCATTGTACAGAAGATTCTCCTGGACGACAATGGCCTGAACTACATCTGCGCCACCTACGAACGCTTTTATGCCGTGGGCACCGTCCTAAGTAACATGGTCGCTCAGCTTGTTGAACAGCAGACTGCACGTTTGCTTAAGCATGTCGTCAGGTGCTTTCTCCGGTACGTTTCACTCATTTTCTTGCATGGCAGTTGTGGTCCATGGCTAACTGGTAGGCATCGAACAGGCTAAGCGACAATGCTCGTGCACGTGAAGCCCTCCGCCAATGTCTCCCAGAGCCTCTTCGAGATGCGACCTTTTCTTCCGTGCTTCGGGATGACGCGGCAACGAAGAGATGTCTAGCGCAACTTCTCATCAATCTTTCAGACAATGTCGTCGAACCCCCCCAAGGGGGGCACCCAGGCCTGTGAGGCCAAACTTACTTGACATACTGTAACGTTTTCGGGCCAACATAGACTCATGCATAACACGGCGACTCGGAGGTCAGTGATTTCATTGGAAAACGCAAAAGCGTCGTGGCCTTATTGATACCCGCTTTCTTTGTTCCGGCTTGGGGCATATCTGGTTGATCTGGAACGCATCTTCGACTCGCGGTTTTCATTCATTCTTTCTTTGTCTGTAGCATCGGAAGGGACGGAACAAAAAGCAAGGGTTTTTTTTTTTCTTCGCCGTTCAGGGCTGGCGATGGGCGATGGGGCTACGTCATTTCGTCATTTGATTATATGGTAAGGAGCAGTCGGATTGGAAATGGCGCCGGAGACCGGGGGTGAATGACCGTCACGGGCTCTTTGGGCACGATGCAAGACTATGTGGTGTTGTTATCGCCTTATGTTCGGCGGTGAAAATGGCAGCACTGACTTCTCTTGGGTGGCTCAAATATGCGAGCTGTCTTTCTGGCAGCGGGTTGGGGGGAGTACGGGGTTCTGGTGCTGTTGATAGAACTCAACTTTCCCATGTACATCAAGGCTCAATTCCAACATCCAATTTGATTCAACTAGACTGACCACCACCCACTCTGTCCCGTTCAATCCAGCTGCTCCCCCTATTCGCAATATCCTATATTCATCACTATGCACGTTGGCGTCTCTCTGCGTTGGCCAGTACAGTCCCTTATTACAATCAGCTCTGATGTCTGCGTGCTGTTTTTCTGCAAACCAACTGCAGAAGAGAGTGCCTCTACATAGTTATACGCGCAGTGTTATCGGCAAGGGCTGACCTCAGTGCGTGATTCATCGTTGTTTATGTAGCTGGCATGTTCCATGACCTGCTTAGCCACTAAGACAACAAACCATGCACCCCTGCCAAGTACACATGCGATCTTCAGGACAAAAACTACATTTGCGATGTAGCCCTGGAGAGCACGTATTGGTATTGGCAGGCCTACGTTGGCCGAGTGTGTTGGATGGAACTCGTAGACTGTCGCTTCGCCTTTGTGTTGGTCTGCCCGAATATAGCAAGATCCCGTACAGACGGATCCAACCTTCATATGCTGGAGACTGTGATATAACGGTGTTGCACATCTGGCCGGTCGTTTGACAAGTAAAGATCTCGACCAGCAAACAGTCATCAAGCTCTCTCACACACCAAGGTTAGTGTGACTGATTCCAACCTGCATCTTTCCAGTACTGAAACCCGGAGGCGACCGTTGCAAACATGGTCGAATGCACACTAATCAGTCCAATTGCTTCGGTACCCCATGCAAGGAGAAAGTTTCCACATTATCTCGACTGCCGAAGACAAGCAAACAAACCCGTACTCAGGAGAAACAGATTATAGCATTCGGGTGGGCTTACTACTTCTTGATTCTTGCCGCTATTGTTGTTGGTGGCAGATAGTGTTGACTTCTGGCGACTCTGCAGAAGCATCACTGATATTCCTGTGACTCAGAGTATGACTTGAAAAGAAGCAGGCCATTGCGATTTAGGTAGATCATAGAGACTGTTGAAGAATGAGATCTACGGGAATGCTAGTAGCAACCGTCGGGAGCTGTAGGTAAAAGGCACTATGTGACATTGATCGCCACACTCCCTTTCATAACCTAAAATCTGCGATCCGCCTTTGGAGCCTATTTTGCAGAAAATTGGCAACATCAGCATACTTAGCACGCCTACGCCATGATATGAAGCGGGCACGGCACAGGGCATCACAATGACCAAACGGCGAACACATATACTAATTACGCAGCGATGTTTCCAGCTTCGGCACAGTAAGCCCAGTGCTCCCTCGTAGCCTTTTTCTAATCTAAAATAGTAGCAAAATATCATCTTTTCGCTCTCCAAGTGTATTATGCTGTTTGGGGAACTGCTCCAGACCAGCTCGCACCATCGGAACTACAAGAGAATCCACTCTTGAGGACTACTATCACCGGGTAGAAATCTTGCACTTTACCCACAGCTTCACGAGCTTACAGTCATTTCTGAAGATCGCATTCAAATTGAAATTTGTCAACATCATAGTGGAGATTGCTATTGAACTCTGTCGTCACTCAGCAACACGTATATGACTAGCGGAAGTGAAGTATATAACTAAACTCGAGTGATGACTGATTAGGACACCTCATACGCTAGACATTGAGCGATGGGATGATAGCTTCTGGTCCAAATTGGGACTCATATTACAGAGGATGAAACTAATAAGACAGCATGTTGACGCCGACAAGAACAACGGCTAGAGTATCCATGACCTATGGCACCAGGCCAAAGCCACCGAGCCGGGCCCATCGCCGCAAAAGTCAAGACGAAAGAAAACAGTGGTCAGAATTCCAAGGCAGCATCGGGCTCTAAACCGGGAAGGAATGGAGCCTTTTCTCTCGGAGGATATCTGGATGGTTGTGGCAGCGTAATGGGCAAAGCTCCTGATAGGATTCCGAGGTCAATCCTGTTGCCGAGAATTTGCACCAGGGCGCCGGGGCAATCAATCCCATGAACCTGAATCATGGGCCGTGTCTCCAGAGACAGCTGTGATTACTCTCGCTTCTACGAGTTGCCAATGAAGAACGACAGATAAGACGAAGGGAATGATGTGGTACATTCTACTGAAGCAGGGCTCAAGGGGCGCAACTCAGGGCGCTCAGAGCACGAGGGCAGAAAACCCTCACGACGATGCCACCATAACTGTTGGTCCATAGTCTTCGTTGGCGTTGGGCATCGTAGCTCCGTCGAGGCTAACCTGGGTGAGTCTCGCAACGAGCATGTTGGTAGCTAGCATGTACAGGGTTCATAAGAGCGTGAGTGAAATTTTGGTATCCGAGAACCAGAGCTTGCCCCTCAGCAGCAACCAGTACGGCGGGCTGCCGTTAAAAGCTTACCAATCCAGCCCTAAAATACACTTCCATTGGAAAATAGCCCGTTTATATCCACCCCAATGGATAGTTGACAAATGTAAATCCGTCCTTGCTCTATGGCCTCACAGATGGGTTTTGATGAACTTGTCAGTAAACATCTCAGGTCGGGTGCGCGGCAATTGGCGGCAAGCTCTGATGCTTGATTTGGGAGGTATGAGGGCGGCAAAGATGATGGTAGTTGATAAGATTTACCACTGCTACTCATGTTTCTAAAGATAGGCATACAAAACCCTATCGGACAAGGCATGGCAGCATTAGAATGTCATCTTTCGTAGTTTGTGTCACGTTTTCATGGCCTGGCACACCCCTGGGTCTAAAGATGAACAACAAGAGACCGCTGGATGCCTTGCCAGCCCTACGTTCTCGTAGTTTCCTCGCAAGAGCCGCGACGGAAACAACCCAATGCCGTGCTGTTCAGATGAAAACAAGGGTTCAAAAAAGTCAAGGGGAAAAAGGAGGGAAATACAATAATAAAGCGTCTTACTGCCATGCGGGCTGGACTTTAAGCGTCTGCCTGATTTGGAGGTGGCAGGGCATGGCGCCCATCGGGCTGTTAACTGGCAAACGCGACGCAATGCAAGACGATAGTATATGCCTAGCTCAGAAAAGGTGCGGAGAGTATGGAATGGCTGACTTGGTTGAACGGAACGGACGGACGGATGGGTGGCTTGAAAGATTGGTGGTCGGAGGGGGGGGGGGTTGACAGTCGAAGTTTGGTCCGAAGGACGTCGGATGCAACGGGATTTGAGAAGAGGACAGGCGCTAGGCCACAAATAGACACCGTTTGAATGGTTACACACAATGCGGCTTAGGGCCAGCCCAGAGACTTCCAGCCTGCCTCTGGAGGCGCAGGTGCAGGTGCAGATGCTGGTGCAGGCTCAGCTTCTCGTGTGTAGCGGTACGTACCCATCGATGCGTACACCTGCACCCCCCGGTCTTCCGCCTTTTCCTCACCAAAGCACAGGTGGCCACACCCAAAACTGGCGGTGGCCTTACGGCGCCGAGAGGACAAGACAGATACACGTTGATTAAGTCGTACGCAGACAAGCCTGGGCATGATGAGTTTGACCTGTAAACATACCCAAGGTTCACTATGTTGGCCTTATTCTCCCTCTCCCTTCTCTCCCTGTTTACACATAAACACATGTAAACACTCACACACACACACACACACACACACATACACACACACACACACACACACACACACACACATATACACACACACATACGTATAGAGTACTTGTCGCACCTGGGACTTGCTCTAAGATGTACATAAATCACTTGCATATGTCTGCTGAGGGGCGGAGGCGCCATTAAGCCCCTTCCGCTGACGCGCCGTTGAGCCTAATCAGTCATATTAGGGGGAGGAGCGGGTGTCTAAATGCCCGTCTCGGCGTACACTTTCCCTATCTCGTTGTACCACCAACGTTTTAAGCCCACGAACGAGTTGGATAGACGAAGGCGTCCGTTAAGGCCAACGGTCGCATTCGTGCGTACTGATGCAGACGCGGAGAAAGATCCAGGTGCAAACTCGTAATGATGAGAGCTTGGGCTTTATTTGCATTTATTGTGTTGCACACTACCCTTTTGGCTGTACTACATGCGCGACCACCCTGCGCAGCCCGCACTAGCGGCAGACATTATGTGATCGGGGGCCATGAACAGCAAGCGAAGAGCGATTACCCTACATAGTGTAGTTCACGCCGGTAGACTACTCCCCTCTGTAAGACACTGATCACATACGCAGTACCTTCATGAGTGTAAAACTGGTAGGCTTTCTGGACCGACTTGATTAGCTTCCCTGTCGTTTCGGCGTGACTCCTACGGCCCGACCATACCTTCAGACGCATGCAGGGTGCATGCAGGGATGTTCGATTGGACAATCATACGCGTAGGTGAAGACACCAAGACAATGCCCCCTTGTGTCTAGCCAGTCCAAGTCGAGACTCCCGTCGAGCTAGTGTACTAGCCAAGAGGAGGCTGCCCCAGCAGGCACTCGCTACAGAGGCGTTGCCTTGGGATTGGCCATCAACCGAACCAGTCGCGGCCCGTGTGTCGTATACGTACACTAGAAGGAAACAAAAGTCCCACCGTGCCGGCCATTGTTGCTTTGTAGCAGGCCAGGCTGAGAGGTAGGCATTATGGTATTAGGGTGAGCCCCTGACGATTGCCAACCATCGACATGTGCCAAGGGCCACGGCCAGAGCCACGTCCAGTGGCCACGCCCATCGTTGTGTGTCATCTCGTAGCCCTCGCACTTGGTGGCCGCCAGACCGACTGTCACTGGCTTGAATGGCTTGTCATCTCTCGGACACGCAAGTACCTAGGTAGCCCAGCCATGGTACCCCAGACGTCGCCATGTCGACGTGGAGCCCGACGTTACAATCAATTGTCTGCATCGGTGTTTGGGTTGATAACCCCAAATCCCGAACCTGCGGGTGGGATCCGATATCGAGCGGCTTCGGGTACGGTAGCAGGCTGCCTACCTGGACATGGTTAGGACAGACGCACATATACATACGTACACCCTGCAGTGGCCTGGCGATGGTCGGGATTGAGATGAGCGGATGCTTTTAAAGGGAGTTTTGATGCGGGCATGGCAAGGCATGAGGGTTTTGCCTAGTCTGGGCAAGATAATGCGACGATGCATCGACCAAGACAGGCGTTGTTCTCCAAAGGCCGCTGAGAGCACAATGACTGACAGCTGAGGTGCATCAGAGATGGGAAGATGCAAATACATGGACAATGTAAGGGCAACTTCGAGATGGGAAGAAGGCGCGAAGACCGAGCAAACGGCGGAAAGTTCGGGGTGTCTCGCCCGAGCGTTCGGTTGTTGCAGCCTGTACTACAGGACTTGGTACATGGCCAGGCCCGCTACCTACCTGGGTAGGTGGGAACACTACCTAGCAAGGTCCGCGCCTAGGCGAGGTCACGTCCTACTACGGGCAGGCCAAGCTGGGGTCACACAGCATGACACCCCCCCCCCCCCCCCCCTGTGTTTTCTAAGTGCTGACACAAGACTGCCCAATCAGCAGCTGTCTATGTCGCTCCTTCAGCCCTACCGCCCCCCTGCTCCTTTACGGTGTCGCCGACGCTTGGCGTGTGCGCCAATGCTCCTTCAACCCCGCCATGGTCCTCCGCCTCTTGCTCTCATATCAGTCCTTTTCCCGCCTGCTTCGTCCTCACTAATCGGTCCCCCAAGCCCTGTGTAACACGTCTCCTCCGCCTTTTCCCCTCGTAACTCGCGCGATGGATAGACGTGCCTGAACCCCCCCCTTAACCGAAAGGTCGCCTGCGCGCGCCTACGACGTGCGTGTGCAACGAGCGCCCATGCCCATTGGCTTACATAACACACACCCCACCTTCTTCTTCTCTTACACGCCTACTCGCACTCCCCTTGCACAAATCAGCAACGACGTACTCTATTTAGGCATGTCTTATTCACCTTTTGGATTCCTCCCAGAACTAGCCGAGCCGGGAGCCTCATGCTGCTACACAAGGAACAGGACTCTGCTCTGCATACCGTACGTCATGCATGGCCAGTATGAGCAGTCTACGGATAGTTGATTTCAAATCTACTCAACTGACACCGACTCTCTGTCTGCGGTGCTATCTACCGTCTGCTTCTCCAATCTCGAGTTACCTACCTTAGTTAGCCACACCGCCACACCGCCAGAGCACTCAACGCCCTCCACCCTCTTCTGCCTCCGGACGAGTGCGCCTTTTGCAATCAATGCCTTGCTAGGTATGCTTCACACAGGGCCTGAGATGGCCATTTGTTCTGTTACATACCTCTATGCATGCGCTAATTTCAAGCCTTGGTAATGGTTGTGACCAGAAGACGGCGAACCCAACATTTTATCCCTTGACAGCCAATGTAGCTGGTCGCTTGGTTGACTTTCCGTCCCCGCCGACAGGATACCACCTACCCACCCAGCTAGCTCCAAGCGCCGAGATAGTTTAGGTCCAGCTTGATATTCCGCTCACACTCTCCCTTCCAGCCATCATCAGCCATACGCATGCGGCATCATCCAGAGCACACGTTGCATCCGTAGCCTTGCCCCTACCGTGCGCGCTGTAAACTACCTTACCGGAGGTACCTCGCGGCACGGGTGGAAGGGCGACGGCGGGTGTGGGGGGAGAGCTGCGTTGCCATGAGGTACCACACAGCCCTACGAGCCTCCGCCCCTATTCAAATAAACGTCTTACTGGCGCATGTAAACCCATCATCTTGCTGTGCGGCGTGGATGATGCAGATAGTCGCCGAACAGCCGACCCCATCATATTGCACGTAGACAATGCTACGGCCGCTCCTGTACCGAGCCCTCCGTCTCTGGAGAGAGATGACAAGGATGGAAAGGGTACGCTTCCCAGCCTCAGGCCACATCGTGCTGCTGATGTTGATACCCACTGCTGTGGGTTTGTTGTTCGATACGGATACACTCGCTGCAAACGATACATTTGTACATGTGCCGGGCATTTCTTCTTCGGACCGATGTCGCGTTTAGATAAGAGTGGAGGGGCAAAGGAAGTTGAGCACAATTCGTAAAGACACCCCCCCTTTCCGCAGCCTGTTGCTCCCGGTCAACTTTGGGGGCCAAGATGTTTGCCGTGGAGTGCAAGGGCGCAGCTGCTGGATACACCAAACCAGTAACGGGGGAGGGATGGAGGGAGAAAGCGGGTCGTCGTTGATGATTCTGCACCGAAAAAAAAACGAAAAAAAACCCCCCATGGCCGAATGAAGCAATCGTCCACCATCCACTTGCGACTCACCGGCGCAGATAGAGCCGTCGTTGTCAACTCATCCAGAAATAGACCAGGAAACAAATGTCCATCGGAGCGGTATGCGAGCGGAACCTATTGGTTGGCCGTCTCTAGGCAGCAGCATTCGGGGCGGAGTTTACCAAGCAGCAGCGCCATTTTCCGCAACACCGTTCATTTTGACACCCCGGTCTGTAAAGGAATCCCGCCTGTGTAGGTTATTAATTAGCGTACGGATATTCGTAGGTACATACATACCTGTAGTAGATCAAACCCGGGGAATGGGTCGGGTCGTACAGGGTGGCAGGGCCAAGTTAATTACCCCTATGATATTACCCCCCACAGCTGATATCATAATATAGAGGGTGAATATTCACCAAAGTGAAGTCCTGTAGTAGGGGGGTGAACATTATTTAACTAACAGGGGTAATTAACTTCGGCCTGGTACCATCGTACGAGCAGCCTGCCAGCGACGGAGGGGAAGCAGGCGGGGCACACTCACAGAAAATGCGAGCTGGCCAGTCACAGCCCTTGGCGACAAGTTTAAGTGGCGACGGGCCCCAAGATTCCAAGAGGAAACGGATGGAGAAGCGCTTGCCACCTGGTGGCCCGTGTCGGTGCTGCCTCCCGACCAACGGCTTCCCGACGAGCATCTTGGTGGGGGAAGACGGGGAAATGGATTAGTACCGAAAGCCACACCCGCGCGCAGTTCTGCACCCTTCGGGCGAAGCATTTAGAAATCCGGGCTTGGTAGCCAGTCTGAACCGTTGATTGTGTGGGCTTCGTCAGAACTCAAAAGTCGTCGCTGGATCGGATCCCAGCAAGAGCAGTCCTAGGACACTAGTCGCGTGAAACATGATTGGCACCAAGAAATAGACATACTTATGCTGACGAGAAGGAGCCAACGCAGCCCCCATTCCAGCCATGGTCGCGCGCAGAAGATCAATAGTTGATGCAAAAGTCTCAAGCATATTGGCCAGTTGCTGCCCCCCCCTGCCAGACGCCCGAGGATTCAAAGTCGCGGGCTGGGGCCTAAGCCACTGATGAATTTCCTCCTCTGCTTGCTTGGACAAAGCCAATTTCGGCAGCGCGTAGGGCTATCCAGTAGGAGGGCCGGCACTGTAATCGTCCGCTGGTGTCCAAGTGTGCTGATCCCGCAACGCCAACACAAGTCTCGATACGTGGTCGAGTCACAGCACCCTATCGGTAATCCCATAGTTGCCAGGGGTTTGCAGATATGAGCACAAGTAGAGCACCTACACTGTCACCAAGAGTTGACCGACAGAGGCGGCATGGCAGGCACCATCGAAAAGGAAGTCTACCTTGACAGATTTAGCACCAGGCCTCGTTGTGGCGCGTCATGCGTTTGCCCATTACTAAGGTTGACTGTCGCGTGGTAGACCGGCGAGGAGGATTGATTGATGTGGTACATGCGGCAGACATACGCTGCATCTCTGCTTGGTGATTGAGGCGAGATATGTGGTGCAGTGTGGTGGCGGCTTGTTCTGGAACTCCTCGATACGCCGAGGGAGGAGGAGTCGTACTGAACGCTTGAAGAGGGAAAAGGGGCGTAACTGTCGGGAATAGTATCGACGGCGCATGCAGCCCTGTTGGGGCTGAGGACATGCGGGCGATGGTTGACTGAGAGTCCGAGTCCCACCTCCGATACAATGTTCAATGGGCCAAGGCTACAGTGAAGATTCAGGCACTGGGGAGTTCCAGTCGGTCGGCTTTTGCGGGCGTTGATGGCCAAAAGTCATGGGTGGGCGACTGGGTTACAATTCAACTCGGGTAAGAAAAAAAAAGGCATCAGTGCTCCTGTAGACAGACAGTAGTATTCCGTGTGCGGATGAGCAAGGTAAGGTAGTATCTGCGCATCCACGGGTCACGCACAGAGCATCTGTAATTACCTAGTGAGAAAGTGGACATGGGAAAGAAGAGTGAGTTGTGTGTATCCGTATGTGACGGCAGATGGACGAATCGTGTGGCTGCCACTGTCTTGCTAATTAACCAGGCAAAAATAGACGTCTTACAAAGCACGTGGGAGCTGCGTCATTGGGGGCCGAGAAAGCGCCACCCCCCCAAGTGAAGGGTAGAAGAAGTGCAGGCAGGAGGCACTAGTGCACTTCGAAGTCGACAAGAAGCCGTCCTTTGAGAAGGACCAGCAATGCTAGGTAGGCAAGGCAAGGCAAGGCAAGGCAAGGCATAACGCATAACATGGCATTGCAAGAGACGGCCTTTCTCCCCTCCCTCCTCGGTCCCTCTTTGGCCTCTTCGCACTGGTCTCCACTCCAAAGGATCCGACGGATGATTGTATACTACGGTGCCGAGTTCATGTTCAGGGGCTTGGAGCATCTCATCGTACTGCGGTCCACCGCTGACATCAAGACAGGCGGCTAGGCCTCTGTGGAGATGCGCGCGCGGGCCTTGCCTACGGTACCATCATGCTCAGCGGCCGCAATTTTACCCGCTCATCTTCATCTCGGCCATAGTGGTTGCAACGAAGGGGCCTGCCTGTTCATAGTCTGTATCCATAGGGCACCATGTCCTCTTCTTCACTACCTAAGTAGTCAAGTCACCTTGGTCTTAATGTTGCTAGTTTACGTGGTATCGCCGCCCTTATTGCCGAGACGGACGCCTCCCCCCCCTTGTGTCGCAATTGCGTGTAGGTAACACGGAGTTCGGATGCCCTGAGTATGGCTTCGGCTCACTTACAACACACGCTTTGAGTCATTCCAGGACTTGAGCTAAATTGCCTGAGCGACAATCAGAAGAGCATCATCACACAAGATGCAACAGCCAGGATCAACTTTGCCGATATGTTTGGCGATGCGAACTCCTAGCTGGCATTGGGCTTCGGACATGGCAGGGGCCAAAACAGCCTGATGGACGCGACGCTGTGGCTTGGTAGTCGTTGGAATAGCTTCTTTCTACCTTTGGGACAAGGGGTGCCATGATTCCTCTTTACCTCTTTTGCATGCCGGGTCGGTAGAGGACCTCATAATCACCTAGGTACTCAGTTTACATGGGGGAGTAGCGAAACCCGCCGATGCGGGCGTGCAGGTGCCATTTGGCCAGCCTCGAACATGGAGGCTCCCCACTTCTCTCCAGGCAATCATATTTTCTCGGTCCTGGTTGGCAGATGAGTGTGTTCAGTATAGCCAAGCTGAACTACGGATACCTGTACTAGGTATAGGTATACATACTGCTACCTCCGTAGGTAGCCAAGTTTAGGGGTAGCGTGGATCAAGGATGAGCGAAATGATCCTGGATCCGACAAGAGGGGTGAGCTCCGCGCCAGGACCACAGACACTCCACATTCTCCGTGCGACAAGCTCCAGTGGGGCGGACCTGGACTCTTGCCGCACGAACCCTGGTGCCGCCGCTTAACGTTCAGTGCACTGTCCCAAGACGAAAAAGCTTGGCCTCCAGAGCGACATATCCATTTCAAGCCGTGGGATTGGTTGAATTTACGAATTCCCTCTTCCGGAATGGTGCCGCCAAGCCCAGGCCCCAACCCGGGGCCCCACTACGTTCCGTACACTCTGCCGGCTGGCCACAAATGTCCTTCCCTGTCACCTCCTGTCCTTGACCCTTACTACGAACGCAGTGTAGTACCTAGTAGTAGTGACTGCCATGTCTGACTTCTCGAGGCTCAATCCAAGTACGGAGAGGGCATGGGCGAAATTCACTTAATTAGTTGTACGCAGATGAAAAGCCTGACACAATTCTTGTCATCATCGTCGTCCGATCCCCTGACAGCATGTTCCCCGTCTTTCCACGGACTTGGTCAGGTAGTGATCAATGGCTGGGTTCCCAGCTAGCCAAGCTCTTCCGGGACAGGTTGTGTGAACGTGAACATCATGGGCACATGGGATCTGCGCTCGCACCCCCGCGCCTCTGATACCTGCGATGCCAGGCGTGGGGCCATCCGCCCTGCGCGCGCGCTGTCTGTACGAGCATAGCCGAACTGGTGTCATTGCGGTGATATTTCCAAGGGGGCGGGCCGTCCGAAGTTGGGATGAAGAAGTTTCTTACGGGCTCAGATTCTAACGGTGGACAGGCGTGGTGCGACGGGATGGCTCATCATGACACTTGCTGGGCATGAAGGGTCGTGTTAGCGACCGTGCCAGCCCAGCAAGACATACCTCGAGATACGGACATTGTACCCTTGGAGAAAGGGGACGCTTTCCTTATCGTGGCTAGAGCCCTATGATGCCATTACCATTGTTGGTTTCACTCCCGGGTAAATTAGCAGAGATACGTGTACAGGCTTCGGAATCCTTGGTGGCAAGTTCCAATGACCAAAGCATGTTGTATTAGCTATGGGCGGATCTCGGGAGGGACGTTGAAGCGGGGTTGAAGGCGGGCATCATGCGCCCTGATAAGGAAACGTATCTTAGCGCGCTGTGTGAGGAACTTTAGAAAAGCTAGGCCCATCCTGCGGGCTGAGCTAGGTAGCTCGGGGAAGCAGTGCTTCCAGAACTGTAAACCGGAGACCCTCAGACGTTTGCTAGAGGGACAAGTCCATGGAGGCGGGTGAAAGGATCGGCTGTCTCACAGACCAGATAACAAGGCAAAGCTTCGGATCTGGCATTCTCAGGGACGTGAGTTGACGTGGATGGGCCTCTATCTTACTGCCGTTCATCCTTGGGGGCGCTGCGATGGTGCAAATGGAGGTAGTGCGGAACGGGTTCCTTTGACTTCGCTGGCAGATGCACTTCGGGCCTTTGTGACCAGAGGACGAAGGAAGGGGGGGAGGGGTGTGTGTGAGCGAAAAAGCACCAAAGACGAAGCAGCAGCACTCGACTCTCTACGGGCAGCCCTACGACAAAACGGCGGCCGCCGAGCTCTAGAGCAGTCTGTGTTATACGGGCCTCGCGTCAGGGAACGAACGGTAAGCCGCTTCCGCTGAAAATCAATTGGGTACCATCCTCATGTCCGCCCGCACTATATTCACGTTCTCTCTTGTGTAACTTGAGAACCGGCAGGGGTCACGATCCTTGGCACTACGCAACGTGTCTGTCTGGCTGCTCCTCCAAGGCCGTCTGTATTTGGTCGACGCGGAAACTTTTCTCATGCATTTCGGATATATCAAGAAACTTACAAATCAATACGAGACAGCCGAAATGACCCTTGACCACAACCATACTGGACGACTCGATATGGCTGTCACGATTCGATGCTGACCGATATAATAGCTGGTCGAAATTCGGGCCGCAACCTTTCAAGTGCACGCCCTGCCCTGCCGGGGGAGTCGAGACTGCTGTCAGTACCAGAACAAGGCTGGGCATTCCTAGATACCCACCCAGTATGACACACATGACAGACAAGGCGAGGCGAGCGTGTACTGACAGAAAGCGGCTACAAGTGGGCAAAATTAGCCCAAAGCAGCAACTGCATTCCTAAATATCTACCTGTGTGGCACACATGATAGACAAGGCGAGGCGAGCGTGTATTGACAGAAAGCGGATGCAAGTGGGCAAAATTAGCCCAAAGCAGCAACTGCAGGTCCAATGGAATCATTCGTCGTGCCGCTCGGTGCCCTGTTTCTGCATGTCGAATTACACTCATGACACCCCTTTCACAGTTTTATCCTATCGTGCCACTTCCCCCTGGAGTCCAGCAATAGCAATGCCGATTATATATGGGAGACTGAGCAAGGTATGTCATTGTTGTTGTTCTTGTTGATGATGATGATGTTAGCGTTTGGCCCACTACGCCAAACCCCTTTGCGTTTCTCGTACACGCTGTCCAGTCATTGGGTTGGTATAGCGGTGCTGTACGGATACACTGTCAGCATTCAAATAGTAGCAGCAGCCGCCGCCGCTGTTTGAACCCCGAGCAGCAGACCGCGGCTCCTGCGGCCGCCCCTGGCCCCCTGCTCACAAGGTACCGACCTACCTACTACCTACATAGTACGGAGCACATGTCTTCTTCTCCTGTCCTGCCTAGCCCAGATCAGCCCACAATATAATAATTAGGGTAGTACGGAGCATCGTAACCATTTCCTCGATTGGCAAGAATACGTACCTGACCAAGGGTTCGGGTACGTACTCCACCGCTGCTGTCCCGGGTGCGAGCTCAGACTACCAGTACGTACCTCCACCGTATCTTCGCGTGGACAACCGACGGACGACCCTGCCCTACAACAACCCCATCACCTTTCTTCAAGATTCCCTGCCCCTCTACACGACATAGTGGGTAGGTAGATAGGCAGGTAGGTAGGTAACTTATATAGATACAGAGCAGATATCTACCTAGTTAGGTTGCATACAATTGTTCATCCCGAGTCCGCATAAAACTTGCACTGCGTTGGATATCCATCCGTATGTGTCTTGACACACAGCGACCTGACCTGGCCGTCGTCTGTTATGGTCCCCTCCGTCAATCTCTTGCTGCGGCCGCCCTAGTCCAGTTCACTTAGCCTTGGGGCGCCGCCCATCATTCCGCTAGTCTGCTCCGATCAATCCCTTGGACCCGCCCACCTGCCCAAGAGTCACTTGAACGAGGCGCCGTTCCTCCTGGATCGTTCCGTTTCCGAAAGCTACATCCCATACCCCCGCTGCCTCCCTCTCTGCCTTCCCCGCCTCCTGCCTGCCTGCCTCTTGTGTCCGCGGCCGGGTGCCGCTCCCTCTGCCCTACCACTCATCTCACACCTCCACACACTTCCATGCTCCCACTCCCCTCCTTCTCCCGTGTCCTCTGGTCCTCCTTCGGACCCCAGCCAATATCTTGGAAATACAGCACACCTTTCTTAACAGTCGCTCATTCGTTTACTCTCGTACTCCTTTCACAGCCACGCCCCCCCCCTCCCTCTCACCAATACCCTGCACCAGGCACGGGTACCCTTCGTCTGCCTGCTCTGTGGAACCTCCAGAGGTTGACGCCCTGCGAGGACAAGCACCCCTGCCTGTGGACCTCTCGCACCCACGCCGCCAGCCATGTCATTGCTCCCGACTTGCTGGTCGTTCCGCTCGAGCTCTAGAGAAAGAGAGAGAGAGAGAGAGAGAGTGTGTGTGTGTGTGTATGTGAGCCTTGGGTGGCTTTTTATTTAATAGCTTCCTCTCCCCTTCTTTCACCTCACCCCGAACAGTTTGACCTCCCACAAAACAGACTCTTCTCAAGTTACAACTCGTGTCAATCCACAAAGCTCAGCCAACATCAACCAGCTTCTCCCAATGTCAATGTTCACCATGTCTCAACACCAGTACGCCTACCCGGCCACTGCTCCCGCACCCAGAGCATACTCGGGCCATGGTACCAGCAGCGCCTTCAGTAGCTCTGCCAACCCCGACGAAGACTGGACCAAGATCTCTGACCTTGCTGAGCGCCGGAGGATCCAGAACCGCATTGCCCAGCGCAACTACCGTATGTCACAATCAACCCGTGGAACACACCTGCGCTCTGCCAGACACCCAGTACTGACATGCTTGCGTAGGTAAGAAACTCAAGAGACGCTTGGAAGACCTCGAGAGGCGTGCCGGCCAGGAAGGTACATCTACCACAGAGAAGCCTGCTCAGACCAAGACCAAGAAGCCTGCGAACAAGACACAAAAACCGCCAGCCCCGACAAAGGCCATGAATCAGGGCCAGTTCACCCCTCCAATGCAAGACGACGAAGTTTTCTTTGCCCAACACTACGAGGATGGCCGTGAGAGATCCAACACGCCCCCGTTCCTTGCATACTCTGCGTACCCCCCGCCCGAGGAGATGATTATGGCTCCCGCATACACTACACTACCGTACCCCATGTCCACTGCTGAGGCGTACCCTGGATACCTCGCGCCCGCAGTGCCGGTGACGTTGCCACCCATGAACCACTTCAACGACGCTATAAAGCGTGAATCGTACCCGAGCGACGACGGCTTTCCCCCATACATGAACTACGGCTATATGCCTGGTATCGACATGCATGCGCCCGGCTCCTACGACACCGCGAACCCTCATGTGAGTTATATGCGACAACCACCTTCCCGCGATCCATGATGCTGATGGATTGTTGAGCAGACCCCTCCGCTCTCGCACTCTTTCGACCACTCAGCCAACTGCTCCGACGCTGGTTACGAGTATCCCACTACACCACTATCGATGCCAGGATCTCCTGGTATGGCCCAGCAATAGAGACGGACGTAGACAGGACCATGCGAAAATGTTGTTGGACGAGGCGTGGCATTCTTGTGGCTACTATTCTGGACTCGTTACTTTTCTTATTGTTTTCTTCTTTCTCATTCTCCCATATATACGGGGTGGCTTGGGCCAGGAGTTTGGGAGCATCTGGATTGCATGAAATGGTCGAAGCGCTCGACCTTATGGAGCTATGATCTGGGACCAGGCGATGGAGTTTCAACTTGGGTGAACTGTTCCACTGAGTGCAGCTCTGTTACAAGGCTGAACACGGTAGTCGAAAATTCAAAAGGCGAGATTGTTACAATACACGTGTCTTATGCTTCACACCAAGGTCAAGAGAGCCCTATCTTGATCAAACACGCGTTTCTGGCTGCCAATCTCCCGGTGCTCATACGAAATCACGATGCCCTGTTGTGTCAAAATCCCCAGCCCCCTTAAAAGAACAAAGAAGAAGAAGAACTGCTGTGGCCATAATGATGGTTCACAGCGAAGGGCGCGGAAGGCAAGACAAATCCGTTGACCGGAAGGCGGACATGCGTAGGTATGCCAGAATGGGGGTTAAAGGCGATTCTAGCCGAGTCCGATGCGGGAGAGTCTTAAAGCCGGTCGAGATCCGGGCATAGCATTGCACATGGGATACAGTCAGTGGTCAAGCCTGTGGGTGCTGACAAAACATGGTAAGGAACAGCTCTGGAACAAGGTTGACCACGAGTCGCGTGTGTGAAAGGAGTCGGGGCTCATAAATCACCAGACGGAACCTAAGATGTGGCGCAGTGCATGGATTTACTCGCTCAAAAACCATATGATGCGACTTGACGGCAGCTAGGATGGCCGCAATAACAGTTCCGACGCTAGAGGCAAACGACGACATTCGTGCAGTACCCACGGACAGGTCTACGCCACAGGTGAGTACGAGGCAGGGTTCAAGGTAGGGGGATGAGATGGAGGGATGGTGCGGGATCATGAGGTAGAGGAACCACGACCAGGCTGCGGCATGACAAACACCCACCGATGGTTGATGGTGTGATCTTTACATGGAACGAGCCATTGAGACGATATGAGGGATACGACGAATTGCTTCTGCGCGCAAAAACGACCACCGATGGGACTCTGCGTTACGAAAACGCTGGCTGGATGACACAGCAGCCTATTACGCAGTCGTCATGCTATGCTGGGCGTTTTCAGTCGGACGCTGAGGCGGGAGAAACATTTGGCCCCTCGTAGCAGGCAGGAACAAGGTATGGTGAACCAGATTTGCGGATGTGGGATCTGGGTTGAGGAATTGTCTCTGAGTCTCCCATATGGAACCAGAAAAGAAGGAGGGAGGGGCCGTTTCTTAGGAACATCCACGGGCGCTATCAAGCTTGGAGTCCTCGTCTCGGCTACATCTTCTCGATGTGAACAGCGCCATACGAGAAAACACGAGATGGTTCACGACAAGACAGACCGTAACGAGGTCGGCTCAGTTGGGGTGGTGCGGAAAGGCGGGCGTCGAGAAAGCCTCTCGGTTTTGCGCCTAGACTTTGCGGCTTGCATCTGCAAGGCATCGCATGGCCTGGGAACAACAACACCTCATGACTCGCTCAGGGACATTGCAATGGGATAACGACGGAAATACTTGCAGGTATTGAACCGTTCACTTGTTTGGGGTCCTGGAGACTTGGCTCGTGACGTGGTCACGATAACCCTCCCGCCTGAAGAAGCGTAGGGAGTATGATAGGTTGAAGTGTTGCAGAGTTGCCGACAACTACGTCATCGCGTGACTGCCATCTTGCGTCGTAAATTGTGAGTCGCTGTTGACACAGCATTTCCAATGGACGCAGATGGACATACGCATAGCTAGGACATTGAGGAGGCAAACCGGTCTAAGCTAAGGTTTCCGGGACGTCGCGGCACGAAATTGGGGTCTGTACGGAGTAGGACAGATGGGATTGTCCATCTCGAATGTCGCCGGGGAACGGTAGCGCCAATGAGAAAGACATGGGAATGGGTGTGGAAAGCAAAGGCCTGAGACCGAGGGCGAGGACGCGAGCAGCGTACCCCTACCTAGGTACCCAAGGCAGGTGCTGGTAGGGATCTACCTACTGTAGGTAGGCAGTGTGAGAAAAGGATCTGGGGGCGTGTGCGTATCCCCCCTCTTCTCCGGAGTTAAGTCCAGGGCTGCGGATCCTAGCGGGAAAGTAAACTCCATGCTCGGAGCTAGGGTTTATTGACAATTCGTCCGAGATATCGGAAATAGAAGTCGCCTTCGACATTGTAAAGGGCGAAGCTCAGTATGGTTATTACTTGTTGACCAAATCCTTTCTCCATCCTTCCGAATCCTTGTGCGAGCGGTGCCGAGACACGAGGCTACAGTTTCCCCGCAATGCTACAACTCAAGAAACCGAAATAATCCACACGCCCCCTGTTCTCTATTGCATGTGCTCTTACTATTTTCGACTGGTGGTTGTCATATCCGTAGCCCGTCCGAGTTATGGAGGAGAGTGTATAAACATGTCGCCGTTTCGCCTAAACCAGTACAATAACCACATTTGACGACACTAGCGACTAGTCCAAGTAGCACCGTGCCTTTGCACACTTCGGTCAAAGGGCTGAAGTGATCTACAAACATATTACAGAAGCCCCTGTCTGAATGGTTCATCGGCGCGGTCCAGATCATTTCACGCACTCGATGCCATGTCCGTCTGGATATATACAACTGGATATATACAAAATGATTGCATCTCACTTCGTCTGAATCCGAAAAGCACCATCTTCTCCGTTGTCATTCTGTCCCATTTCAGCTCGAGTTCTCAGTCGAAGGCTGATACAGGGCCGCGGTGCTTGGTGTGCGTCGAAACAAAACAACCCCAATTTAACAAGCAATCTCTCAGGAAGACATATAGACTTTCAGATGTCACTATGAGAATCCGTAGGCACACATGACAGGATCAAACCTCGACAACGATCGGAAGATCTGGTGCGGGCAACCATGTCAAAGAAAAATTACCCACAAACAGATCTCAATTTTACCCCCTCCGCGTCGTTCCGAATTGAGTCCAACCGGAAATAATAATAATAATAACCAAAGCCAGCAATTGACGATTTAATGCTTGAGCTCGTCTTCGTCTTTCGCTCTTAAACGCCATCAGCGTGATCATTTTAGCCTTGTGCCCAGCCCGTCCCGTTCATTAAGCCATCCGAGTCTATCGGTGCGCTTGAGGGGAGAAAGAGTTACTCAAGAATGCTTCAGAGGCTTTAATCAGCCATAGTCTGGAAGATCATCTTAGCCATGAAGAGTTGATCGACTATGTGAATGTTCACACCAGGCCGAATAGAAGCAAAACCAGCAGCCTGCCGATGTTCATTGCCGACCGGATATGCTTGAGATCCACATGGTATCAGAGACTCACATCAAGGGAATTAATTGTATTCCACTTTTGTTTAGATGCTTCATAGGTGCAGGCAGTGAGCTGAAGGATGCAACAAGTTGCCGCCACAGTCACAGCCACTCCCCAGAAACGGTACGTATCGCACCTTGGAGGACAGGCACAACCATGATTGGCTGTTGCGCTCTGTCCAAGGACAGGACCCACTCAACCTTAATCGCAACCACTTAAAGAATGTTAAAAACACAAACCGCCCGAGATAGCATCCGAGGCATTCAGCCAACTTCATCCAACAAGAAAACCGCCAGTCATGGCTCCCGACTGGCAGCTGCTCTACCTCTACGGAGGCGACAAGTAGGTGTGCATAGACAAGTTGCACGGACACCGCATCGAATCTATCCTCCGTCCCCCGCCTTCCGGCGTAGTCTCTTCTCCCTAATGTGAACATGCGCTGTTGACACTAGTCCTTAGCCCCTGGGATTCGAGTCTTTGGACCGATTCTGATGATCGAGTACGCGGCGGCAAGAGCCAATCTCACTTGCACTGCGAGTCACCGGAAAAGGCCAAATTTTTTGGGAACCTGGATATCACAGCCCTGGGAGGGGCTGGTTTCGCATCTCAAAGAACACTAGGCACGCTCCATCTGGATCTGAGCCAATATGACGGGCTTGCCATCAACATCTTGCAAAGTGACTCCAAGAAGTACACTCTCACCATCAAAGACGAAATACTACCGCCAAGAGAGGATGGCCGTGACCAAAGCACGGTCAGCTGGGAGTATGATTTCATACCCGAGGCTGGAGAGGTTAAGATCTCATGGGATGACCTGAAGCCTACCTACAGAGGCAGGCCCAAACCCGACGCCAAGCCCCTAGATGTGTCCAATATCAAGAGGATCAGCTTCATGATGCGAAGGTAAGGAGCACATCTCCCTGATACCATCTACGACTTTGTTTTTGATGCGATATTGCAGCTTCTTTGGCACCCAAGAGGGTGACTTCAGCTTAACAATTGCGCATCTAGCCGCCTTTAGCAATCGGCCTACATCATCCGACTCCGACGGGTCATTTGAGAAACATCGTGCTGCTGTAAGTGTACCGGACGCAGCTACCCGACCATCCTGGTGGAGTTGGGTTTGCGGATGGGCTAGATGACTCGAATAAACAACGCGGCCCAGGGAGTCGAACAGGATGTCCATCCATGCGAGGAGGACAGGGGGTAAAACATGGTCACGGTTTGCTGTGGAATGTCCAAGAGAACCAACATGTCTTCCTAATTCTAGCGTAGGCCATTGGTTCTACACACAGGGCTAATTGAGAACTTCATACAATCTGGCCCAACACTTTGATCAAGTCGCTTGTCACACCCATGGCCGTGACGTCGCCACCAGCGCCGGCGCCCTGAATGATGAGGGGATTGCTGCCGTACCGCTCCGTATAGAAGCTGATGATGTTGTCGCTGCCCTTGAGAGCAGCGATGGGATGAGATGCGTCGAACTGCTCCAGACCAACCTTGACCTGTTTGCTGGCGACGTCAATGCTGCCAACAAAGCGGACCACCTTGCCTTGCTTCTCAGCAGCCTTCTTGGTCTCCTCCATCTGAATGTCAAACTCTGGCAGTTTCTGCAGAAACTGATCCCCGCTCGTGCAGGACTCGAGCTCCTTCGGGATCAAGCTCTGAACGGGGAAGGATGTGGGCGACTCGATAGGTAGTCCTGCTAGTCTCGCGAGAATGGTCAGCTTACGAGCGACATCGAGACCATTGAGATCATCTCTCGGGTCGGGCTCCGTGTAGCCCAGCTCCTTGGCTTTGGTCACTTCTGCAGACCATTTGCCGCCCGAGCCCGATGTCGGAGCAAATGAGTTGAAGAGGAAGGACATTGTGCCGCTAAAGACACCCTCGATCTTGGTCACACGGTCGCCCGTGTCGACGAGGTCCTTGAGAGTTGAGATGACGGGCAGACCCGCGCCGACGGAAGACTCATGGTAAACCTTAGCGCCGGAGTTTTCGGCAGCGGCGAAGATGTCCTGCCACAGACGGTAGGAGCCAGAGAATGCCTTCTTGTTGGGGGTCACGACGCTGATGCCACGGCCGAGGAAATCGGGGTAGGCGTCGGCAACGTCCTGGGAGCTCGTGTTGTCAACAAGGACGACCTTGGCGGGGGCGGCGGCAAGGTAGTCGGCGAGCTGCGGCAGAGCAGGGGGGGCTTGCGAGACGGCGGCAAGCTTCTCGATGGCGCCGGCGATGGGAATTGGGGAGTAGCTGGCGTCGTACAGGGCCTTCTTGCTAGTCGAGATGTAGACCAGGTTCAGCTTCGGAGAGGGTCGTCGACTGGCCAATGCATCAAGCTGGGAGAGGAAGCTCTTTCCAACCCCGCCAGCGCCTGTTAGCCCACCAAAGAAGTCGTCAGCATAAATACATTCAGTCTTCCGTATGCAAGCAAGCGGGAGACATTTGGGAGGGGTCTCAGTTGAGGTTCCTACCAATGATGGCGATAAAGATTTGCTTGGATGATGCCATGATCAATTTCTGTTCGTTTTCCTCGTTTGATGCAATATTGCTGTACCTGTTAAAGAAAGGCAGCCATTGGGAAATAAAACACACACTCATTCAAAATCCCTCCGACCGCGGGGCAGCTTGTGGTGGGGCAATCCCCGCCCAGACCCCGATTTCATCGGTGTAATGTACAAGCCTTCTCACACTCACCGATCACCGAAGACCTTTACCGAAAGCCGGATCCGGCGTGTCGGCATTCTGCACCTAACACTTACAAAGCCGAAGAAGCTTGGGCCCTCCCTTCCAGGTCTTGTCGTCATCCACACTGTGACCTTCCCGTAGGGGCTAAGCTTGGCCAAGTGTCATTCCTCATACAAAAACTGTAGGGCTGATCCTGCACCAGCTTGCGTCTGACCTGCAGCTCATCAAAGTGCTTTTCTCTTGATTGACGTCTTGGGAGAATCATCGGGGTAGCTATATTCGATTCCACGTCAATTATCACCATGACGCTTCTACAGTCCCTACTCCACCTAACCAACTTCAAGAGCCCCTTGCTACGGACTCTTGTTCCCGCCGTCTCTGCGGCTTATGTCATTCAGGCAGCATTTGCTGTGCCGTCAATACTCGCCCAGAATGAACGCTTCTACGACTTCTCCGGCTCGCTTACTTACCTTTCCGTTACCGCTCTAAGCCTGTACCTGCCCGCCCTGCGTGCAAAGTACACGCCGACCCTTGCCAATGCTTCGACAATGCTGCCCGATTTTCTTGCGCGTTTCACTAGCCCTGGAGCCACGGGAGCTCTGAACTGGAGACAGGTTGCCCTCAGTGGTGCCGTCATCTTCTGGGCCATCAGACGTAAGTCTCTCGTTTTGAAGACCTGTCAGTAAAGCCTTGGAACCAGTGCTGACATGTCTGCTCACCCAGTGGGGTCGTATCTGTTCCAGCGCATCTTGGAAGAAGGCAAAGACTCCCGCTTCGATGAGATAAAAAAGTCTCCGACCAGGTTTGCAGGTGCCTTCTTCGCCCAGGCCACATGGGTCTCGCTCTGTCTCATGCCCGTCATTACTCTGAACGCCGTTCCCGCCTCCGCATTCGCCGCTTTGCCGGCCGTCAAGGCCTCTGATATTCTTGGCTTACTCATCTACGTAGCTGGTTTTGCGTTCGAGATTACGGCGGACAGGCAGAAAAGTAGATGGCTTCGGGAGAGACGTGAGAAGATCCATGATGAGCAGTTCATGACCGGAGGTCTATGGAGCGTTAGGTACGTTTTGGTTCCCGTTGGTGCATGCTGATATGTACGCGCTGGAAGAACGGAAACAAGTGTAACACATGCACACGAGAGAAATCTAACTAACGCTGCTCCAGCCAATATCCCAACTACTTCGGCGAGATCTCTCTCTGGACCGGCATCGCCACCGCGGCGGCCGGTAGCCTTCTTCTTAAGCCAATTCAGGTGGCTCTTGGTCTATCGGGCGGCGTTGTTGGACGGCTTACCGCAGTGTGCCTGTCTTATGTGAGCCCGGCCTTCGTCAGTTTCCTGCTACTCAAGGTTTCCGGAGTGCCTCTTAGCGAGAAGAAGTACGATAAGCGCTACGGCGACCGCAAGGACTACCAGGAGTGGAAGAAGAATACTCCGAAGCTCTTCCCCAAGGTCTTTTGAGTATGGTAGCGTTACGGCAGTGTCATTGCCCAATACATTCCAGCACGGTTCGAAAGTAGCTTGCTTCATTTCATATAACAGTAACTCTTGAGTCCAATCTACTGGGTGCCATTCTCTAGCACAAGCCGAAGAGTGCTCAATCCATCTCTCATGTTGCGCAAAGAAAAACCTGTCCCATTTCCCTACTTACCAGCCTTTGCAAATAGTGTAGTCTGGTGATCAGAGCGCCGCAAAGAACATGGAAAAAGAACAGGGGGGATTAGTTGCCCATCGGGCTTCACAACCCGTAATCATTGTGCCATGTTTTCATCTGTTGGCGTAAGGTGTTGCTGCGTCGGTTGACATCTCATCCTGACGATTTACAGATGGAATTTCTTGACCTTTTCGACCTCATCGAAGCTGCCCATAAAGATGCCGGCCCTATCGTGGATGTGCTCGGGCACCACCTCCAACATTCTTCTCATTTGGCTGTCTACTGCCTGACCGCCAGCTTTCAATTGTTGTTAGCATTGTGCAAGTCGGTAAAATTGTAGGCAGAGGGACCAACCATTCTCAAATACCAGGGCCATGGGCGCACACTCGTACAGAATACGGAGTTTGCCCTTGGGGCTCTTCTTGTCGGCTGGGTAAGCGAATACACCACCGTACAGCAGGGTGCGGTACGCATCAGCTACCATGGAACCAATGTAGCGCGCGCTATACGGCTTGCCGTTTTCCTGAGGGGTCTTGAGCGAGTTGAAGTAATTGTTGGTACGGTCCTCCCAGTAGAGGGAGTTACCCTCGTTGACAGAATAAATAGCACGGGCCTTGGGTAGACGCATGTCAGGGTGGGTGAGGATGAACTCGCCGACGCCGTTGTCCAGGGTGAAGCCATTGACGGTACCGCCCTTCATGGTGATGACGAGCTGTGCAGAAGCGCCGTACATGGTGAAGCCGGCAGCCAAAAGCTCGGTGCCTGGCTTGAGGATATCCTCCTTGGTTCCGGTGGAGCCCTCGGGCAGCTTATGGATACCAAAGATGGTGCCGACCGACACACCAGCGTCCAAGTTGGAACTGCCGTCAATGGGGTCGCATGCGACAGCATAACGGGCACCAGTAGCGTCCTTAAAGAAAATGACCTCCTCCTCCTCTTCCGAAACTAACAAAGCGCACTTGCCAGAAGATCTCATGGCCTCGATGAAGAGGTCATTGGAGATTACATCAAGCTTCTTCTGGTCGTCGCCAGTGGTGTTGGAGGAACCGGCCAGACCCGTCAGGTTGACCAGGGTAGCTCGACGGATATAGTATGCGATGGACTTGAAGGAAAATTGCAGCGCGTGGCACAAAAGACTAATGGGAATGGTCAGGAAGCTGTTGCCGAGCGCGGGAAGCTGTGTGATGCCTACGTGAAATCTCCAGTGGCCTCCTTATGTTTGGCTTGCTCTTCCGTAAGGAACCTGGTCAGGGTTACGATGTTGGTGTTGATCTTTTCGGTCTCTTGACCAGTACCGTTTGTTGTGTAGGCCGACATGATGGGCTGAAAGCAACCGGGTTATTGCGACGGAATGAAAGCTTCAGCGACGAGTATGGGATACGGATGCCTTGGTCTACGTTTAGGCGAAGAGGAGCGTGTTGACGACGAAAGGTTGAAGCTTATGATAGCGGGGTTCGCAGTAGTTCGAACAAAGAGGGATGGGGCATTGACACAAAGGACCGAAAAAGTTAGGCTGAATCGGAAGTATGATGCAGATAAATGTTTGTAGGAGGAAGAGAGGCGGGGTGGTGCAGAGACGGGCAATCGGAGGAAATGTTTCGTGTTTGTAGTTCCGGGTCTGGAACAAAACTTCAGCTTTGCCGAAGCTCTCGTCTTTACGGCTTGATGGGGGGTAGTCACTCATGGGCGATTGTGCCCCTCAGTTCGGCATACGGCTATCACAGGATCACGTCCTATTATCGCGCGCGATCCCGGGTCACCACGAACAAAGTGGAGCGAACAGCAAGCACCTCCGGCCGAGGGGAACCCGAGACATGGGGACGAGGGGGCAGAAAGCACAGGGCGCAGGGTACTCCTCGAGGATTTTTCGGAAATCCCCGGCGCAGTATGCAGCGAACGGGCACGATGCTGCGGTTGACCACGGGTGGCTGGTCTTTGGGTTTTGGCCGGGTTTCCTTCATCTCTGGGGATGCAATGGGGCTGGGACGAAAGTAAACCTTGTCCCCTGGGGCCCCGAGGGCGTACCTAATAGTATTTCGCATCAGGATTACTGCGGGTACTGAGGGGAGTTTGCTGTCGGGGATAGGCGAATCGGAGGTAAAGAAGGACGACGGAAAAGAGAATTCGAGAAAGAGGGTATGAGATTGGAGAAAGGGACTGGGTGACATCATGTGGATGGCTGAACGAGGCTAGTAAGTGAAGAATCATTACCTATCCGTCCGATCCCAGTAGCTTGGAGTAAGATGTCGGTTTGCTTTTTATCCCATCGATATGTGGCTGACTGCACGTTGCCAGACCTGACAGGTGCAATGCCACTCCTCGTCAAAGAAGCTCAGTTTCTGGAGACGCTTGTGGCTGTTGTGGCTTAAGTCTGTCGAACTAAAAGGAAGAGAAGAGCCTTTGTCCAACCGTCCCATGCGTTCTGGTTGGTTGCAGCCTTTCACGGGGTTGCTATGCTAGATCGGCATCGGCGTTACCAAGATTCCAGTGCAGGTCCTATACATACATACAGTCACGGCGATCTAGAGTAGTCATGAGACTGGAGGTTGAACAGCAAGTAGCATCAATTACAAGTGAAATAAAATGGGGTGAGCCGAAAAGTTCGGTGCAGGATAACCGCCTTGGCTGATGCCGCCAATATTGTTAAGCAGTGCGGAGTAATTTAATAGCAACTCAGACTCTCCACATTGGATGCGGAGAGGAGAATACACATACCGGTATCCGTAGATCAACACAGAAACGCGTTGTCTTCACAAGCCATGGTCGTTGATGGCTCAGCCTCTTGAATCAAGCCATTGAACCCTTAGGCATAAATGGGCACATGTACCATGTAGTCCACCATCTCGACTCCACTCCATGTACCTAGTTGGGCTGGAAAACCGGACAGTCTACACGTGCAATGCGCTAGGGGAGAGGCACGTGAGAAGGGGGGGTTTTCTCCGCGCCGCAAGTTCCCAGCAAGAACCCAAAACCAAGCGCCCCCCCGGTCTCAGCGCTGGTACCTAGTCGTCGCTGATGTCTCGGGCTCTTTGGCGGACCTCGGCATGTGGTAGCATGTCTTCCAGCCGGTCGGCACGCCCAATACTGTCCCCAAAATCACCTCCCCGATAACATGTTTCCGTCCCTTCCATTGCCAGAGACACTTGTGATTTCCATCCCGCAAACCCCGTGAATCAAGCCCAACCCGTTCCCCATCAAAAGACATCTCCATCGCTAAACGCCTAACCGTTTTCTAACATCGCCATCGGACTTCTTCCCGACAACTGACCCGGGGATTTCAAAGTCATCTCGCAGAATGGTCGCCGACGCTCTCATCTACCACCCATCAGTGGCTCACTACAACAAGTTTGTTGCCACAACCGTTGGTCGTGACAAGGTCCTCCGCACACTGCAGTACTTTGCCCGCTTCTACGCCTGGTACCTCTTCCGCACCAATGGCTCAAAGGCCGAGATCGCACCCTGGGAGGCCATCAAGAAGCAGTTTGGCCTGACTCGCAAGATCATGCGCTTCGGCAAGAATATCGAGCATTTCAAGGCCGCCGCAGTTGCCTCCGACGCGAAGACTACCGACCCCGTCCTTCGATATGCCGCAGTCGGTCGACAGCTGGGCTATGCCGGCTACCTGACTTTTGACGCCGCCACCGTCCTTGACGCTGCCGGCATCAAGAAGTGGGAGGGCGCCAAGAAGCTGCAGAAGGAAGCCTTCCGCTTCTGGGCCATCGGTCTCATCTTCAGTGTCATCGCCCAGACTTACACTCTCTATCGTCTTCAACAGCGCGAGGCCAAGGTCGACAAGAAGGAGGGCGAGGGCGTTGTTGAGGCTAAGAGGATAGCCATGTAAGTCATGTCACTCGGAGGCGATGTGCACACCCATCGTCGCCTTGACGGAATTCGTAGCTAACATGCATTGACAGTGAGCGCGCCGCTAGTCGCCTGCAGCTCATCTCTGACCTCTGCGACTTGACCGTTCCCACCTCTGCCCTTGCCTGGCTCAACTTTGACGACGGCATTGTTGGCCTTGCCGGTACTGTAAGCAGTTTAATCGGCGTCTATACCCAGTGGAAGAAGACGGCATAATTGGGTTTTGGGTGGAGACGGATGTCTTGCATGTACGTGCATGCGGACATGTGGGCTCTCTGCCGGACTGGTGGTCACGATGTGCAAGTGTTTTGAGTATTTGGTGGTGTAGGAAACACAAGGTGGTAATGCTTTGGACCATGGGGCGTTCCGGATGTATCCAGCCATGGTTGAGGGAACAGATGGGCAGATTATTAGCCGGCCGCTCTCTGCGGTTGAAGTGGGCACGATAGCCAATTTCGCTGCCAAGTAAAACGCTTTCCAGCATTTCTCAGGTGGGTCATGCTCCTACTCCGTCTCTAGGTACCAATGAATCTGTAAGCCTGGCCAAAAGATCCTTCGTTCGATCAAATCATGTTGTAAAATGCTACATCAGGCTGCAAGACGGAGCATATTCAACTTTGGAGATGGGGAAAGAACTCAATTCATTTTTTGCTCAGATGGATATCCATGCGTGTAATCGTACATAATACATCGGGCAATTAACTACTTTTCCCCAGCTTAACAGCATCCAGGTTGCTGCGTATAGCCGTATTCCGCCTAGCGCCAGAGAGACATCGAGATCCTTCCGCATGTCCGTGGCCCGGCATTCAGCATCTGTAAGGATGCCACAATAAAACCAGGGGAAAAAACAACCTGGCCGTGCTCACCAAACTCATCCCCTTCTTCTCATATTACATCCCGCTTGTTGCTGGTGAAAGGGATGTTTTCTGGGCCAAGACTGTTGGGTTCAAGGTGCCTCCAGGATCTAGATATTCAGAGTCAAGGACAGCCCCTTTGAGGCAAGCGTTTGAGCAGGAGTGAGTTACCAGTAACGGCCACCACGTTCATACTCGCGAGGGTACCCATCACGCGGGTAACCCGCATCCCGGGGAGGGAAATCCCTTGGGGGGCGGTCGTAAGGCCTACCATTAACGTACGGGTCAGGCGGTGGGGGGTAATCCCGGCGGTACGGGTCGTCATAACGACCTCGAGGAGGGGGATAATCGTCGATGGGACGACGGGGAGGCGAGCGATACCGAGCGCGTTCATCGTAATACTCGCGGCGGGGACTTCGCTCACGGTATCCATCACGATAGCCGTCTCTGCGCGGGCTATAGCCACGAGGGGGACCACGTCGGTCATAGTCATCGACCGGAGGTGGGTAGGGTCGACGGCCGCCGCCGGGTGAACGGGAACGTGCGCCACGCAAGTCACGAGGCGGCATGTCGGGCTGAGTCTGCAACTATGTGAGCTCGTTGTCACTTGATTTAGTCACGCATTTTTTACTTACGTCGGCGACACAAATGACGCGGCTTCCCTTGAATTCTCGACCATCGAGCTTCTCAACGGCAGTCCTCAAATCTGCCGCGGTCTCGAACTCAACGAAGCTGAACAGGCCTCAATCAGCAATGCGCACACGTAGGTTCTGGGGGATTGAATTTACCCTCGTCCATTGCCATCGCGACCAGTCTCGGAGTAGACAACATCAAGGCTTGATTGGCGGGCGAAGTCTTTCAGGTCCTATATCCAGAGTCCATGTAAGTTGGTGTCCAGGAGAGGTGTGATGGCCGTAGAGGGCTGATAATCCGGGAATCACAACCAGCCAGCGGCCAGGCAAAGGGGGTGAGGCCAAAGGTGGCGACGTCCGGCCTTGAGGATCTGTCACTGCTCTAGCAGGGCCTGGGCCGCATCAGAGCAACGACCCCGAATCTGATGGAGCAAACCTCGGGAGCGTAGCGCAGTCCAGACCGATCGACTGATGGGCAGCGGATGCTTGGAGTCGAGGCCACAGAACGTGCCGGAAAGTCCATCTTGAGGGGTAGCGTGGAGGTCCAGACGCGTTGTGCGCCACCAATGAGAGGGAATCCAGGAATCCAGCATAGAGAATGGGAGAGAATCAACAGACCTGCCAACTGGTATCGGTGGGAAGCCCCGTAATCTGCATACGGTGGGGAGTGCGCCGAGGTCTCGGGGGGGCGCGCTCGTTGTTGAAGCCGGGGGCACTGCCGCCTTCCCGATGCCGGGTTCCACGGGCAAATTGTACGGTCAGGCGTTCGCCCATGAAGTCGGATCCATCTTTTTGACGCTAGGGTTAGCGGACCGGAGCGGAAGAGTGTGGTTGTCAACGAAACGGCGCGTTAGGACATACGGAAAGCTGGTTCGTAAAGAAGTCAGTGACGGGACGACTTGGAGCCTGAGGAACAGACAATGGCGACTTACCAGGCACAACATCGCGAGCATCCATTGCATCCTTGTACTCGATGAAGCCGAATCCATTCATAAGCTTAATTTCGGTGATTTCACCAGTGCCATGGGTCGCAAAATGGGCCTCGACGTCGGCCTTCGTGGCTGTCAAAGCGCGCTCGGGTTAGCAGTAGTTTGCGACCAGGAACGGCGCGACTGGCGTGCGCAGAGGCTAAGCTTACCATTACGAGGAAGGTTTCCCAGGTACAACCTGGTGGAGGATACCTCAGTCATGGTGACTGGTGGTTGCGTCCTTGACAAATCAGTCAAAGTAGCAGAGGAGAGAAGATTCCAGGCTGAAGGAGGGGTTGCAGATGCGATGATCCGTAGATGGGGAAGGTTCGGCGGGAAGAAGCCCAAGGCGTTCACCAGGGTAGAACTGGTCAACAGTTGCGATGAGCAGCAATCGACACAAACCCCGTACCAAAAAGGGTTTAACGAGAAAATCAGGCTTTGTAGGCGCAAAAGAGCAAGTATACTGACGTGATAGGAAGAGTATGGATCTCGTGGCTCAGTCGTCGCTCGGAAATGCGAGAGGGAAATAACCAAGAGATGCCGGGCACCTGTGATTGGAGAATCCAGGAATTTGGAGGGCAGGAAAGCGGCGCTACGCCAATCGGTTGGCTTACGATGGGCTGACGCAGGAGGTGGTGTCTCTGGTAGAAGGGGAAGGAGAAGGAGAATGAGAGGATGGGGGTGAGGGTAAGGTGAGGGTAAGGAGAAGGAGGAGGAGGAGGAGGAGGAGGTGGCGGTGGTGGTGGTGGTGGTGGTGGTATTGAAGGTAGTGTGGTTGAGGGAGGATGAGGCAGAGGCAGAGAGCTAGGGTGAGGTGCGGTCAGCCGAAGTAATTATTTGATATTGTTGCTTGGTATCGTTCCTGGTCGAGGTAAGGATGGGAAGCCGCTAAGGTTAGCTTACCGAGCTACGACCTGGGCCTGAAGGACGACCTGTGTTCCTTGCGAGGATGACCCGCGACAGAGGCGAAGAGAAAAAGAACCACACACATGCACAGGTCAAAAGAAGAAGGGTGGAGAGCAAAAGAAAGATGGACATGGGGAGGAGGACGCTGGGCCTGGGCGAGTTGGGCCGCCGAGGATCAAGGTAGCATCGACCAATAAAATCACACCATACCCTGGCATAGAAGTCCTGTCTGTACACTGAGCTACCGCGTGTACCCTCCGGTGAGGTACATGCTTCTCGCCAGTGTGTGTTGTGTACCTCGCGCTCTTGAACAGTCGCATTGCTGTCACCTGGCTCAGGTCGCATTGTGATCTATAAGTTGCGCTGATCATCGGAAATCTTTTTGTTTCTCACTCAGGGTATCAAGAGCTTACACACGCTCAGAGATTGGACCACAACGAGGGCTACTGACAAAACATGCGCGCACACTGTTGCACATGACAACAGACTTCTTTTCTCCGACCTCAAAGTGACATGCGACTGAGGCGTCTGTCAAAAAGTCCTTGGCACCTTGAGGGTTCTTTAGCCTGGAAGCTAAACATTTTCTTTAGAATAATAATAATATTATTATTAATAATAATAATAATAATCCAACATGAAAATCGATGAAAACAAAACGATGATGATTAAAGCAATGGTAACAACAGTCCTCCATTTCAAGGATAATACGCTCCTTTGGAAAGCAAGAAGCTCCGAGACGCATCATTCATGACTAAGGAGTGAGAAACTTCCTGCGTGCAGCGCCAGCCATCCACGATCAGCGATCGTCGGCCGAAGGGACTCCAGCAGTATCGCAAAGAAGAACACAATCCAGGGAGATCTTCGTCAGGGGTAGCTGCTTTGGAACTGACCGGCAACATCTTTCCGTGCCCAGATGACACCCAGATCTTCGCCGAATAGCCAAAATGTTCCCTGTCACGCATGTAAGCTTCCCATACCCATTGCCATCTCAAGTCCAAATTAGTGTTGTGTCAACCGCTGTGGCGGATTTTAGTAGAGAACAACGGCTCGATCACCCAATCCGTATCACTCCCTAGCCCCTATCCAGTATAGGAACCGCCGAGCCGAGCAAGCAAAACAGCTCCTGCCCCGTGTCACCAGCCACCCAAAAGCAAGCGAGTATCAACATCTCCGATCCTGGCTATTTTCCCGTGAGGACCGGTCTGATGAGTCCGGTTCCGGTGATTGATACCGTATCCTCTTCCCGATAATAGAACATACTCGTAACCCTAACCCACCCTAGCCACTGACTCTACTCCGGATGTGGTGTCATTTGTCGCGGCTACGGTACCAATAGTGAAAACCCGCGGTATCAATAACCACACTCTATTCTGATGACTGTGTCTGAGATTACCACGGACTTGAGCCGAACCTGGAGATCACTGTTACGGATGTGGAGATGCCAAGGTATTTGTTGTGCCAACAGGTCTGCTCTCGCCGATACTGAATAGGCACTCATCATGACGAATCGTGGATGTCTTATTCAATACGGAGTATCCGTAGTTGCTAGGATGAAGGATGGCCAAGCACCCGGATGACAAAAAATATGGCCGGTTGCCATATGGTAGTGGTAAGGAAAAGCGGCCATATTTTTTGTCGCCAGGCTACAGATACCGGGAGTAGTGGATACTACAATTCAGACAAGACGTCGCTTGCTGTAATCCAGAATCATTCAATTCGACTGCCAACCCAGCCCGAGAATAGCCAATCTCTCAGTAACCATCCAGTCATCACGACATTCACCGACCTGCGGACTGCTTCTTCAACGCCGAGGCCAGCCCGAGTTCGAAACTCACGGGTACTCAAGTCCCTATTCATCCCATCCTGGATCTGTAACAGGACGAACCCCCGCTGCCCCCCCTTTGTTTTCCTTTTTCTTTCTCATTTCTTTTGCTCTATTCTCTCCCCTGTTCCCCCTTTCCCTCTACCATGGTCCCATCCCTGGCGGAGAAGCATATCCAAACGACCGCGCTCGCCGGTACCGAAGGTAAAAACACCAACTACTACGGTATCGGGCCAAAGTTTAACCCCCTCGTCAGGTAAATGTGGCCGTGCTTTTTGATTATCCCAGCGACGGTACTTTGAGCTTCTTGTGCACATCTATCATAATTTTGGCCAGTGAGAGTCTCTCGTACGTGGGTCACAACTCCACACTACCTGCTAGGGAGTTTATACTTACCCATCATACGTAGTAGGTACTTGCATCGTCAGATGTGAGTCGCTGTATGGAATTTGCTACAGTCTACTCCGTATACCAACGCCACATACCGCATCGCATGCTCGGTGACCTGCGGGGCAAGTTTCTGCCATCACTCCACACGCGTTTCGTATTAGTCGGAACGCTGTGCCCAGTCTATCACCAACGTTCTCGAAGCATCGTCATTCAACGCCCACGTTTCATCCAGCCGTTTGGGGCTCACAAATATTTTAGCCTCGTATCATCTATCATCATCTTATTGCCGTCGGCAGGTGACCTATCTAACATTTCACATTATGGACCGCATCGTGGACCGTCTCCTCTAGCCATGCACTGGTTAGCGGTGCCTGACCAAGCAATTGGAAATCAGACGCCTGCTCATGCAGCCCCGTAATTTCATCCAACACGCCCCCGCTTGCATTATGAACGGAGACTTTCCGGTAGACGCCATACTTTGCCAGTCGCCGACGCACTCGAGGAGGATTTCATAGTTTCAAACAACCAACACGCAAGACGACGAACCCAGAGCTTAACCAAATAAGATCTCCACCAGTTCATCCATAAACGTGAAGGCCAGATGTGCACTATATCGTTAGCTCGCTACGCTCGACAACAATCGAGGCTGAGAAGGATGACTTACTTGAGCCTGGAATTGTTGAAAGTGGCAAACACCCGCCGGCTGGCTGCCTGAGCATTCACTCTTCCAACTACGCTCCCGGCTAGATCTGGTACGAGAGTTGCCAGCATCAAACTAGCTTCCGTTCTTGTCTTCTTCTTCTCCGATAATGTCCGCGGTTGCCGGCTCTTATTCATCTCACCACCCGGCCACATGCTGTCCCTGAGGAGGGCAATATACCTAAGTACCGCGTCTTCCTGGACCAACATCTTGACATTGTCCCGCACTTTGCGCTCAATCGTGCCGCCAAGAAGCTGTTGTAGAACAACTACCACAGCACGCCCACGGAGCCAGTTGTTGCCTCGGTTGAGTTCGAAGACTTCGAGAAAAATGTCGCAGATGGGCTTGATGAAAGACTCTAGTTCCTTGTTCTCAAACGCATTCAATTCGGCTTCGGCTTCGGCAGCGCTTACGCCGTCCTCGTTAACAGCCATTGGAATGGCGTTGAGCTGGTTTGTTGCTGCCGCGATGAGGTTTTGACCAGCCAGTGACAGCTGGTCTAGGACTGGAATATTACCCAGAATATCTTCTACGCCATCTGTCACAGAGTCGTACAACCTTGTGATCATATCCTTTTTGTCTTCGCGATCCATGATGTCTGTACCCTGCGCGATCACACTCTGAGACAAGAACGCCCGCAGGTCCCGACTCCTGCAGACCTCTGGCAGCATCAGAAGCTCGCGAAGATACTGTTCCAGGGCTGCCCGGCGCTTACGAAGAAACTCGCTCTGGAACTTCATGACCATTCGCCTACGTGGGAAGTCGAGATTGCGGACTGAAGGATATCTTGAGCGAAGCTTCTGATGCAACTCATGAAACTCGCTATATCGGCGGGTAATCACCCATGTCGCTGCCGGCATCTTTTCACCGGCATCTCTTTGCACCTCAACCACGTACAAGGCGAACTCTCTGCCGTCTTCTTCTCGTCCCACCTGAATAGCCTTGATCTTGATAGTGGACCGTCCGTACAGGCTGTTATCGCTCTCCTGCACGACGTATTGCTGCCTTTGGAGTTCCTTGCGACGGATTTCGCGTTGCAAACTTGCCTTGGACTTCCGGAGAATCCGAAGTTCGGCTGTGTTATTGGTAAGCTCCGCCTTCTTCGTCAGTGACTCAACAATGGCATCTTGCGCAACAAGACGGTCAATGTCGTTGGATAGCGCTGTGATGGCTTCTGCTAGTCCAAGATCGCCTGGTGCTGCTTCGTGCACCTCGTCTTCTACATCTCCGTTGCCCTCATCGTCCCCGTCGTCTCTTTCGTCGGAGAGGTACTTATCCTCGTCGCCGAACAAGTCATCGTCCACGAAAACTCCTATGCGCGATGCCGCGCTAACAAGCCCTAGGGACGCTAGACTTGGCTTCTCGGCCTCCTTGGAGGATTGCGCAGCAGATCTTGACACCTCAAGCGATCCACGCTGAGAGTCGTTGTCTCCGGAAAACAAGCTTGAACGGTCGAGCGTATCGTCGGGCCCAAAAAGCGAAGCTCGAAACTCTTCAGCTGTTTGCGGTCGGTTATCCTCCATGATGTTGTTCAACGCTTCCTCCATGGCCTGCACTATGTTGGTATCTGGAACAGGCTTGCCTGCATCCTGGTCAAGGCTCTGAATAGAGTCCATCATGCCGTCTTGGTCAAAATCGTCATCATCAAACAACGGCGTTGGGGTTTCTTCATCGAGAGAATGACGTTGCCGCGGTACCGATTCCGAGCCACCGCCATTAGTATTGAGACTCGTCAAATCGGATGCGGATCCGGAACGCCTAGATAGCGGGCGTGAAAGTCTAGGGGCCAAGCGGGCGACAGGGTTTGGCTTGGACTGATACGACTGAGAACTTCGATACATTGGTGGATGTGCTTGCGACAATGCAGATGCCTCTGCGACGGGGGCGTGCGCGACGGTTGCCGATGCTTCTTGCGCTGCTAGGCACTTGTAGAAGAGATCGGACTTCTTAAAGGCCTGAAAGTATTGAGCTTGCATTTTCTCCAAGACAGCAGCCTGGGCCCTCAGTATGGCCCCGCGTGCCTTGTAGTATTGCTCAGGGGTTGCCGTTTTGCCGGCGTCCAAAAAGGCTCGGACTTCATCTCGGCAGGCTTGTGAGACCTTCAGTTCAGGCTTGGCTAGATATGCGTGATCGATCTGGGCCAGGTCCAGACGGTCAGAATCAGTCCACATTGGTAAATTGGAGGGCAAGTGCTCGTCATCTTGACCCTCATCCTCCAAAGGGTTTCGGAAGCCGTCCACAACCAGCCAAAACTGGACAAGAGGCATCATGCGGTGGCGGTCCATAAACTCCATGAAATAGGATAAGCCGGATGCGTCTCGAAGCAAGTCGACCAGTGATGCGTTTTCGAGTTTTGAGACTGTCCGAGGAACACTAGCCGGGCGAGCGGGCAGAGTTGCAGAAGCTTGCCGGCTACCGCCCGCTGCAAGAAGTTGGACGCGTTGATCTAACAGCCGCTTGCCCATCTCCAACCGGCGAAGATAAACCTGATCTTGATTTTCTTCCAGGGAATCACGTTTTAATTGGCTTGCAACCTCGCTTCGTAATCTCCTGGCATCAGAGAGATTGTTGACTTTGCGTATCGCCCGAATGAACTTTTCAAACTTTCTCTCACTATCGGTGGGTGAGAGCCGGGGGATGATGGTGGCCTTGCTAGACCTTGGCGTCGGGGAGGCATGCTGGTCTAATGCCGCTCTGAGCTTTCGGACCGTTGATCGATCTTGCAACATGGAGCGGCCATAGTTCTCCATCACTTGGTTCCAGGTATCAGGTTCGGCCAGAATCTGCATCACAGGAAACAGCACGGCGCAAGCCACGATCTCTCGAATGATGGTGGATACGGCTCGACTAGCAAGCACGTTGGGCGGAAGAACTTTTGGCAAGATTCCAGAGACCATATTCCGCAAATAATCCTGTTGTACGAGTTTCGTGTCAGGGAACGACAATGAAGCTGCGGGATGAAGTTTTCCGTCCTTGTACTTGGAGGCGATGGCAAGATCCAGCTCCTCAGATTCCGTTACGGATCGGTTCAGTTTCTTCCCCCGCACAGCTCTTTCGGCCTCGTAGAAGTCTCGGAAGTGTGCTGTCAATATTGGAACAACTCGCGTTGTAACGATATCCACAAGATCGAGCTCAAGAAGTCGCTCCCGGATACTGATAAGGGCATCGCGCACAGCTTTGTCGACTTGGTTTGAGAAGACGGGGTTTTTGCTGATGTTGGAGTACCACGAACTGACAAAGTCGCGGATTATGAGCTCGAGAAGGTCGTCGAGAGCTTTGGAGATGCGGCGGGAGTCAGGGTCGAGCGGCACTTTCGAGTAGGCCTGTCGTGTCTGGAGACTAGCAACCTCGCGGGCCCAGGCCTTTGGCGCAAGGAACGCAGGGCCATTCGGACGTGGAGATCGATGTCGCAAACTGCGCCTGGAACCGCGCGACGTGAGCAGTATGAAGGCGAACAAGATGACGGTGGCCAAGACGACTCCTCCGACCAAGGCGTAGCCCATCCATCGCAAAGTCGGCAACCAACTGACGGCGTAGCCCCAAGCTATGAAGCATGTGATGAAGGCAAGGATCAGGTCTCTGCCTTGCAGGGCCATAATCCAGAACGATTCAAGGGGCGATAGGCTGCCGCTACATCGTATGTCGTCGAGGTTTGCGGCGCTCGTAGGAGCTGCTGGGTCGGATGGTTTGGATGAAGTAGGAGGGAAGCTTGGCTTGGCTGGGCCTTATCGATTAAGGGGAGGGGAGGGGAGGCGGGTGCGGATCGAAAGACACGTGTGAATGGCAGACGGTGGATAGCGGGTGGTGTTGAGCTGTGGTTCGTTCCAGGTCTGCTGGAGGTGTGGCCAAGGTACCTAAGTGCCTAGCTAGACAGTTAGGTAGGTACCCAGGTATATTCATTGCTACAGCTTGCCGCAGGGTCCGTGACTCGAGGTGGGCCCGAGTTGTCACTTGGGCCGGCAATGGATATGCAATTCGTCGCTATGAACTGTTTGAGGGTAACTCGCCCATCACGGGCGAACTGACATGGCAACCAAAGTCGTCAAACCCGATGTAGATCGCTGGCGAACACCCTTGTGAAATGATTTTCGATACAGTTCCGCGACGGACAACGCTGGTGGACATCCTAGAACTTCAACGGTGCCGCCACAATGAACAATGAAGGGTATTATTGATCTTCTCAGGGCCGATATTCGACCACGACTTCTTACTTTCTGAGACTATCTCGCTTCCGAATGTTGTCACTCTATTTCCTACTCACCATGGGGGGTCTTCGAGTCTGCGGAACAGAGCCACGTACTTTTGCCCCTGGTTCCGTGTCACCTTCTTACTCTCCTCCGTCTCCGATGTCATCACCTTGACACACTCATCCGCGCCCTGCTCTTCCTCGGATACACGCTCGAAAGAAGGGTGGGCGTTGAAATGGCCGACCATCCACTGGTGCAGGGGTTCAACGTCGGTGATGGTATAGACAATGCCGCCTGGGCGCAACGCAAAAGCGTACTCGGAGTTGAGCGTCGTCGACACAATTCTGGCTTTGTGCTTGCGCGCCTTGAAGTGTGGATCGGGGAAACAGATGAAGATCTTGGAGAGCTGCGCCTTTTTGAAGAAGTTGGGGAGGAACTTCATGCTATTAGCGCGCAGGCAGCTAATGTTCTGGTATAAGCCATCCTTCTGATTCTGCGCTCTGAGGGCTTTGATGCGCTCCTGGACGTATTCCGTTACCGAAGTGCGAATCTCTAGGCCTATCCAGAAGGATTAGTAGGCAGACCAGCCAACAGCAAGCATGCTGGGTGTGTGTACCGAGAACGAGGGTTTCTGGCAGTATGGAGGACAATGCCACGAGTAGCCCGCCGAAGCCGCACCCAATGTCCACCACTTCAACGTCTTTCTTCAAACTACAAGTTTTTGGCTTCGAGGCATCCAAGGCAGTTGCATCGGAGGATGCCGCACCAGCCAAAGAGGGCCTGTCGTCTTCGGCGGCGAAGGCAGGGTAGTACTGCGTCCAATTCATGGACTCTGGGCTCGCAGGGCTGCGGTCGAGAGAGTGCGCGGTAAGCAACCATGCGAGACCTGGAGAATCAAATGGCATGAGACTCAACTAGACTAATTGATGGTCCGAGAAGGGGTTCGCATGAGCGCGTTGGCGATAAAACTTCTTTCTGGGCAACTCTGCCACGCCCTCCTGACTACGCGCATTGCGATATTCTTCACGCTTGGTGCTCTTGTTTTTGGCTCTACCCATGATGTTCGGGCCGTCGGAGTTTTTGCTTTATGTCATGTAGTATTGAAACAGAGAAAGAAAGACCAGCCTAGCCAAGCAGTCTGCAGGCACACAAAGGTTCGGGGCAGGGAGACGTGCGATATGCGCACACAAGGGAAGCGAAGGATTGGCCGCCTGAAAATACAAAAAAGTTGCGATCGACGCATGGCGGGGGAATTATGGCGGAACCTGCCGATTGGGCAGGCGGTGAAGAGTTGCATCGGAGCTTCGCGGACGGTTCCTAAAGAACCTCTACCTAGGTTTACCCTAATAGGAGGTGCCTTGGGAACAACCATGTCACTGCCGAACAGCTGGAGGGGTCACATTAAGGGGCGCCAAGGGGAGGACCGAAGCCAGCACATTCGCTGGAAGGGACTACGAGGACGGTTCGGGAGTATTTTGTAAAATGCATTAAGAAAACACGGGCAGGGTCTCCAAGGTGAGGTAATGTGGCTGCCACCATCCAAAGGAGAAAAAGGGTTGGTTTCGGTTTCAAGACATGACGGACAATCCAAGAACATGCACACGCGTGCCTCTATGAGCTAAGTAGACTTGTTGCAGCTGTGGTTCTCCCTTGCATCCTGCATCCGTCCATCTGCCTGGCAGAAGGGCACGAACGTAGGTAGAATAAGAAGCGGGCTTAAGTATTGCAGACGTTCAGCCCAAACACACAGTCCCCTGGAAAACACACCCAACGACTCCAGACAGACAGCCAGCCCATTAGACACATCTCTATAGCTACCTTCATCCGTATGAGTATTTATTTGCATCTGCTAGTTGCCCCATGATCCGATCCTCATTCTTTGCCCTTAGTCCGTCCATTATACCTTAACAGACAGTCTCACGCCACCGGCGTGGTCAATGGTTCTTCTACGGATCGTCCCATTATTCAATAACCTGGGAAAGGCCCCCAAGCCCCCCCCCCTCCCGCCACCAAGCACAAACCGTCCACGACTATCCGTCCGTACACTGCCTACCTACCTAGGTAGCTAGGTACCTTGCCGGTATTCTCAACGATTCTCTAATAAGCAGTCATTCTACCCTCAACAGACACCGCAGTTTCCGTCGTCACACACGCCGTTCTCACGCCCACTTAACCGTTCTAACAGTGGGATCAACAATATTATCTCCTTCGAGTTGCATTTAGCCACTGCAGTCGCTCTCCCTCCCTCTCCCCCTCCCTCTGTGTGTGTGCGTGTGTGCGTGTGTGCGTGTGTGTGTGTGCCTCACTCACACTTTCTCTTGTCACAGGGATCGAGCCAGCACTACTCCTTTACCCTCAGCAGAACGGACGAGGATCTCAAAAGGCTTCCGCTGCTCTCGCATCCCCCTTCTACATGGATACTCACGCGCAACCAACATCGTGGTACGACGCCATGATGACGTACTCGTTACTGTCATCCGCCTATCCTACCGTTGTCAGATACATCTCCGGCGCCTTCGTAAGTTTCGCTCACTCCACCCTCCTCGATTTCCTGTCGCAGCCAGCATGCTTACAACGTCTACCAAAGATCGCTCTGGGCTTCATGTTTATCATACCCATCATCCTGCTCATTACAGTGGACTTTGGCATCTACATTTACAGGATATGCTGGAGTCGCCCCTGGAACCGATATCAGAACCAGCCATCACACCCGTATGAGCAGCGGCTGCAGCAACTGCAACTGCACAAGCTCACGCCAGAAGTCGTGGAAGGGACACCGATCGTGACCTCGACGGCGACAGGCGCGGCGCGGAAACGTAGACAGCATCTAAGCAAGTCTGGGGATGGTAACGACGTGTCGTCCGGGTAAACGGGGCGCGTGCGACGTTACGATGAAGGGATGAGAGCTGTGCTTCGAGCGTGCAGGGTTTCTCTAAGCTGATGAACATGCTTGTTCTGGTTGCCTCGGCAAAGTGTTCCTCGATGGTCTGCTTTCGTATGGGGTTCCTGTGCGTGATCTACTCTACTTAGGCTTAATGACAGCGACTGCTTTTGAAGAATACCAAAAGGTGTTGTTGAGCTAAACCAGGCACGGCTAACGGAGAAATGACTTCCTTTTCCCAAGGGGCCCCTGTTCATGATTGAGCTGAGACGTACTTGTAGCTTCCGCGCAGCTACTTTGGAATCCAGAGAGAGCCAATGATAATCGGCCACTTCCAGAGGAATAAAAGCTTGATCAGGTAGGCTTCCCGACCACCTGTTTAGGACCAAAGAGGCTTGTTGGCTGGGTGGTCGGATGGCTCCCGTTTGTCTCCCGTCTCTGACCGGTGCAAACCAGACGCGTGCATCCCGCAAGCCCAGATAACGATAACGATTTACCTTCTGTGGGGAATAACTAACAGCGCCTCGACATCAACTCCAATGTTAACAACAACATCGTCATTCTTCGTACGCCAAGCCACCCTTCCGATAAGTTCCTCCAGCCTTTCCGTAGCAAGCGTTGTACAAGCGAACGAAGCTTCTTCGATTTGGTTCACATGTCAAGATGTCTCAAGACCCAAACCTCTACGGTCAACCGCCGCCCAAAAAGCGCAAGGCCAGCGCTGCGCTCAGCAACTCCCTCGACTTTACAGCCCAGCTCACATCCCTAATGTCCGCATCGTCCACCACATCCTCCACGCCCGCCCGACCGCGACCCTCGAAAACGAAAGACAATATATTTGGTAGCGCAAGACGCAAACGTCGCGATGGCGACAACGACGCCGACAGCGAGCAAAACAAAGTTGGCAGCGGCTCAACAGATGCATCCAACAAGCTCAACCTTCGAGAACCTCTCGGCACGGAAGAAGATTCCTCCAATCTCGCCCAAGCACGACGAAAGATGGAGGAAAAGGCACGCCTTTATGCTGCTATGAAGCGTGGCGACTATGTCCCTAAGGAAAACGAGGCTGCTCCCCTCATTGACTTTGACCGAAAATGGGCCGAGTCGGAAGCGGGCCAGGACTGGAACGACGAAACGAGCTCTGGCTCCGACGACGGAGCTGATCAGGACGAGGACGGTGAGACGGAAGTCATAGAATACGAAGACGAGTTTGGCCGTCTTCGCCGCGGCACACGAGCAGACAAGGAACGCCTCGAGCGCCAGCGCCGTCGCGGCCTCCTTGGTGCCGAGGAACTTGAGCGCATGTCCGCTCGCCCTGCTGCTCCTTCGAAGCTCCTTTACGGCGACGCCATTCAGACCATGGCCTTTAATCCCGAGGACCCGGACAGAATGGAAGAGCTGGCACGCAAGCGCGATCGCAGCGCGACGCCGCCTGAGGCCAGTCACTACGACGCTGACAGCGAGATTCGCACAAAGGGTACCGGCTTCTACAAATTCAGCAAAGACGAGGAGACGCGGCAAAAGGAGTTTCAAAATCTCGAACAGGAGAGGATTCGGACGGAGGCTGCGAGGACGGAGCGGGAGAAGAATAGGGAGGCGAGGCGCAGGGAGATTGAGCAGCGACGAAAAGACGTCGAGGTGAGGAGGGCTAAAAAGCTGGCCGACAGCTTCTTGGACGGTCTGGCAGCCGATATGAGCAGCAACACGGAATCAAAGTAAGAACAAGGCATGCTGTCGATTCATAAAGCATGGTCATCATCAGTGGCGGTGATCAACTACAGCTTTATTTCCCCGTTCTTCAGAAACTAATACTAACATGAGTTGACGTGCAAGACTAACCCAAACCTGCAACATCAAATAAAGTTTTTTCAAATAGTGTTTGGCCAACCTCGGAGGTGACTGAAACAGCGTCCTCTCCTGTCATCACACATCAAAGAGGGGCCTCCTTCCAAGGACGGGGGAATTGTTTGCCCGCCCATAGATATCCGCTAGGTATATACAATCGCCTACCGACTGTGCCACAAATAAATACGCCCATGATGCTCAGCCAGACCGGAATAACGCCTATAAAACATGTTGAACACAACCTCTTTTGCCGATAAAATAGAGCGTGCAGGTGAGAGGATGAGAGAATGAGCCAGGGGGTACATTAGTCATATGGTAAAATCCGGGTTGTTGTAGCCATGATGCTTTTGTCGTCAGAGATTTCCGCGCTAGGTAAACCACCATATGCACCCACAGTCGCTCAACTGACTAGTCCTGACCGGTCGGTCTCGGGGAGACAGCATGAGGCTGTCTTCATGGATCCAACGCTTTGTTGAGTCGGCAATCGCCACAGTTTGCCGGTTTTCTATGATTGTGACTTCAACCGGCTGGCCCTCGTCCGTCAAAACGGGAACAGTGGTCACGCCGTCCTCGCACACTTCGACTTGTCGACAAACAGCATTTTTTGTCCCATCAAGTGATACGCGACGCTCTTCAAACTTGATAACCTGAGGGTATGGCGGCGGTGGTACCCACGGAGGCCGATCATCGGGAATCGAGGTTGATTGAGGCGCCCCAGTCTGTAAGCCATGACGGACCAAGAACTGCGTCGAGGTTGTTGGTGGAAGAGTTGGAGTTGGGGTAGCGCGCGTGGTCGAGGTCGGCTTGTGATAGCTGTTGTTCTGCGCCGGATAGACAAAGACTTCAAGAAGGGTGCCTGGCCAAGTACAGATCCATGGCCTGTCACCCGGCTGTGCTCCTTGCACGCCTTTTCTGCTGTACTCTCCCAGTCGGGGCGACGAGCCACCCCACCCTCGCTTGGATTGTGGCTGCTGCTTCTTCGGTGTGCTGACGCCAGGAAACCTATCCTCCGGCACGATGACTGTCTTGTTGTACGTCATCTGAGCGAACCAAGCGGCCCCCCGGCTTGGTTCAGAGGTATCATTTACCAGCCGCATCTTGAGCGGATCTATGATCAAAGGTGGCTGAGTGCCCCAGGAGAACATGTTGACTCGCGACTTGTCATATGGGCCGCTGTCGTTGAAAGTGGTAAGTTTCAAGGTGTAGTCGGATATGGGTAGTTCGTTGGCGATTCTGGAAACGCCCATGACGTAGCTAGTAAAGGGAATATTGCAGGTCCAGGCTTGGGATTGTGTGGTGTCATTGAAACAGGTGTTTGGTGCTTGGCTCGCAATTAGAGGCGGCAGACCGAATATGCCAGTATCCATCGGTGGAAGGTCTGGCGGTAGTGTAGCCAGGGGTCTGATATCCACTGTTGCCGTCGGGATAATGAGGGGGATGGGATCTTCGTCTTGGTGTCTCCCAGATGGTCTCCTGTGCTTGGCGAAGAAAGTACCAATGACAGCACCCAAAATGATGCCCCTGAGCGACTTGTTAGCCTTGGAGAGAAACCTTGCAGTTCAAAGACCAGTACTCACATCATTACCAATCCGACTGCGAGTAAGCAAATAGCCCAGTAAGGGATCACACCAAACAAACGCATCTTTGCTCTTTTTTGCCACTTGCGGTCGGACTTAATTTCACCCTTCTCAGCATAAACCTTGGCGGCAGTGTTGATTTCGTGATGGCTGGCAGTATCAGAGGTCAGCGTCCGAGATGACATCCGGGACGGCTGCAGGCGAAGGTCCTCTCGTGACTCGAATTCTGGGTTGCGAGTAGCAAGCCCGAGGCCACCGGCGCCGGGAATGGGTGCAACCGAGGCATTCGTGACAAGAAGTGGAGGCTGCTGTGATTGCTGTTGCTGTTGCTGTTGCTGTTGCTGTTGCTGCGGCGGCGGCGGCGGCGGCGACTGGTGCCGTTGATGCTGCTCGGGTTGTGGTGACTGCTGCCCTTGTACCGATTGTGGCTCGCCTGGTTGTTTCCTTGCGTAGGCTTGCTCAGGATACCTGGTGTATGGTGGGAGCTCTTCCGTGTGTCCCAATGGGCCAATCAAGTCGGCAATTTCTTCTCCTTCAGGACCGATTCGTCGATGGTAGCCGTCAGAACGGCCTGAAAAGCCCACGGGAATATTGTCGCCCTCGTTCGTATCAACAGGCACGGTGTTCTGCGTGTAGAGAGTGTAGGGGTGCGTCGGCCCGCGGGGTCCTGCGTACGAGCGTACAGACATGCGGGCAGTGGTCGATGTTGCCACACTGTTTGTCCGTTGTGGGTACATTTGGTACGGATGGGAGGGGCCGGATGGCCCTTCGTAGGGGCTCTCGGATCGAATGATGGGGGAGTCAGTCGAAGTGCTAGAAACACGGGAGATGGGCGCGCCGTTTGGTTGGGATGCGGAGCCATCGTGACGGAGAGCCAGTGGATCGTGGGAACGCGGGGGTTTCGCGATGCTCGAAGGTCGGGCGGGTGTGACTCGCTGAGTGACAGGGAAGTCTCGTAACACAACCGCCGAGCCAGTCAACGGGTTTGTGGTCGAGGTGATGGGTTGATGGGCAGCGGAGAGGTTGTCCGGGCGGAAGCCATCCGAGATACCCATGGCTGCCAAGGCGTAGTCGTCATCATCGTCGGCCGTGAGTGAGGTTCTGGCAGACATTCGAAGAGAGGCCCTCCGCTCGTTACCCGTCTTGCCCTGGAAAGGATCCATGGCGATGTCGTGGTTATGGTCGCGAATCAACGACGAGCTGCGGCCGATCAGGAGGATGGTGGCACCAAATTTACAACATGGGCGTCGGCGGCTGACCCCAGAGGCCCAGATCCGGTCCCTCGGTGCCTCTCTTGTCGCCTGGAATTTTTGCCCGCTCCGAGCCAGTCGTCGCCGTGTGAATGGGATTAGGGTGCCGCAGGTCAGTAGTCGTCGTATAAGGCGATGGAATTATTAAAATTGACGAGTTTTGTTTGGTATTTGTTGCGTAGGAGCGAAGTGATGAAATGGGTTGGCAGCGTGGGAAGGAAAGGCAAAGGTAAAGGAAAGGCGAATGGTAGGCTTGGGTGGTAGAGGAGAAGGAGGAATAGGCGTAGAACAGGGCGAAAAGAGGGAGTGGGAGTGCGGGTGCAGGAGGGTAATACCAGACAAGGTTGGACGATTCAGGAACAGTTTGGGTTTGGGGTCCGACACGAAGAGTCCAAACGTGCTATTGGTGGCATTAGGAAGTGGGCCCCTCTTTTTCTCTTGTCTACCGGCTACACTACACTACCGTACCTAAATCACCTAGGTACCTACTGTAGGTAAGTACGATGACTTACCTACTACTAGATAAGTAGGTACGCTACCTCAGTTCGGTACGTACCGATGGTCTGCCGGTACCTGCCTACATGAAGTAGGTTAGTAGGTAAGCGGGCACTTTAGCGTAGGTACAGGCAAAAGAGAGCCAATCCACCCACTGGAGGCTTTTTGGGGACTACCAGAGAAACGGTCCGGGTGAAGGGGGTAGAAGTACAATACTTCGCTCTGGTGTGCAGACACTAAGAATAAGTACTTGTACTTCATTCTAGGAGGGAAGGAGGTGGGACAAAGAACGGAGACGAGGAGAAGAAGAAAAAAACAAAAGAAAGAAAAAGAGGGAGGAAGGAGAGGAAGGGGCCGCCAAGCTGTCCTTGGGTGAATGCAGGATGCCAGGTACCCCCTAGTAGGTAGTATACCAGACTTCGGTCTCTAGCCCGGGGGCTGAAGTGAAGGCCGTGGGAGGATAGGAGAGGTACAAGATACAAGTATGTGTAGCCGCAGATGAAACATGTACCTCCCGTCCAACGAGGAACGTGTGTTCTTCGAGATGCAAAAGGCGGCCGGCCGATGGGGTAAGTCAGGTAAGGTAGATAGGTAGATAGAGGCATGTACGGATACCGCAAGAGGAATTGCCACGCAGCGACGGGCTCCGGAACCTACAGAATGACCCGGCTGTTTTTTTACATTTTGTACTTTTAAGTCTACTGAATAGTTACCTACTATGTACACTCTATGATAGAAGCGGATGGATGGTGCGCAACCGCGGCGTAAAGAAACGGATGGCGCGGACCGGAGGAGGCCGGCCCCTCTTCAAGAAGAATCAAGGAATGACTTGGATGGCTGTGTTGTGAGTTTCAACCCATAGCGACAAGCCAGCAGCCCCGCCGCCTCCTCTCACTGAATCTGGCATTCGTTGGTTCGTTTGTGTGTCTGAAGGGTGGGGAGGGTAGCATTGGCCGACTCGTTCTACATGTGCACGTATCTGTATCCTCTCCCGAGGCACCACAACGTGAACCACCTAGGTATTCTTACACTACACACAGGTACGGATACAGGTGGACGGACCCACGTGCTACCTGAACAGAGCCCATCTTACAAGGCACGCTGGACCTGGTTAACTTGAGAGTAAGAGTGTGCCGGTGGTCGATCATAAAACAATGGTCTTCTGTTCTCGTTCGTTCGTCGTGATTCAAGTACGTACCGGTGGTAGTAGCCGTTGGGACGGAGGGGCCAAGACGCCGAACCGGCACCAGACAACTCGGCCGGCCTAGTTGAATTGCCGAGGTGTTCGTATCACACCTGATCTGCAGAGGGTGCCGTCAATCCTGATGTATATTGTTGGCATCGTTCCCATCACTGACGGCATCCTTATTCTTGTCGCGACTACGGATACAACCTCGGCCTTTTGATCAATTCTTGCCTCCCCTTCTCTCGTGCTTGTCCCGACCGTCGGCGCACTCCAAGTCCCTTGCCGGCGCTGTCACAGTGCAAGGTTTCAGACGTTTGGCAAACAGCGGGGTTCCCACTTCAAGTGGCCATGGTGTTTCTTCGGCGCGGCTTCGGAAAGGCAGGCTTGGGACAGGAGACGGCGACAGATAGATACCTAGGGTACCTAGCCAGCTGGATAAACCGGAGGTACGGACGGGAGAGCACCCAACCCCAGCCCCAGCCGGGCAAGACAGCAGGGCCAGTCGCAGATCCTAGTTTGACTACCAGCACATGAGCTTCGCCCTAGCATCCGGGATATACATGGTACATACTACGGATACGGATACACTAGAACGGGATGGTCCTCGACAAGGAAACAACAATGTGTGGACTAAGACCCCTTCAAGACTCCACGAGGATTATCCACCACGTACGGAGTGCTCCGTACATTGTACCTACAGACTACAGTATCCGTACATCTCATCACATCCCCTCTATTGGAGTTTAACTTAACCTGAACCGAGTACCCTTGAACGGTGATCTTTCCCAGCCGCCGCTTGCGTCGGGAGACTGTGCGGTAAGGAGCCCTCTGGATCGCTGCATTTTGGTCGCTGATAACTGCTCTGCGCTGTCTTCGCCGCTGGGCAGTCGTTAATGCCACCAACGATGCTCCACCTCGCTTTCAGCAGGTGGTACAGTCGACCTAGGTTTCTGGGTGCTCTCTTCTCCCGACTCCCCCAGACAGAGCCTCATGATGATACCAAGACCCTGGCTCTTCTGGCAAGGCAGCCAGCCAGGCAGAAGCCAAGCAAACGCTGCGACGCATACCTCTGTACACTCTAGGCACCAACGTGAGTATATACCTACGGTATATACCGCAAGCAAGTCGCATACGCCTTGTATCAGTCCCGGCACCGCTAGCTGCCCCCTCAGCTCAGCTGCCCACCATCCATCCATCCATCCATCATCCCATCCAACCCTCACAGCCGAGCCCAGCAGCTGTTGTCAATAGCTGTGAACATACCGGCTGTGACAGCCAGCAGCCAGCACCACGAGCGGGCCGAACGGACGGCTGGGTTCTCGGGCATGTCAAGTCATGACGTCCTCCGTGCCTATCTACCCAATTTCGGTGTGACCCTCCCTAGCATCTAATGACCGAAGGCCGAGAAGCAGGCGACGAAGGACGGGCGCGCCCCCTTCCAGCCAGTCTGTCCGGAGGAATTCTTCCAATCCAGAAGGCAATACAAGCTCGCGCGTGCACTCTTCATCCTCTTGTTCAAGCGATTGGAAGTGGACGACATGGTTGCCACGGTCTCTTTTTGTATGGTCGCAGGGCCTCGAACTACTGCACGTCAAGACAAGATGTGTTGCCGACTGGCTGTCGCTCCCACGTTGAACAGCCCCGTTTTCATCCAGTCATCCCCCCTTACCTATTACCAGGAACGAGATGCAAGTGAATCGCCGCCCTTTTGGTTCCAGGAGTGCTTGAAATTATGGATTCCGTTGGCTGTCCCTTGAGCATTTTCTTCTGCACTTGCAGCCTCGTTTTCTGTCCCACACACTCGGGTCTCGTGGTCCTCGAAGATGGTGGATGGCAATTGGCGACCATGGTCTGCGGCGGAGCGCTGGATTGGGTTACTGCTCGTGTAGATGCATGCTGCTCGACACTGGCCGATGTTTCATCACTGGCTCTGCGAGTAGCCAGCTTCTCTGATAGACTATCACGCGGCCTACGATGCCCGTTCTGGTATTGCCTTTGTGTTACTCAAAGTGCAAGCCGATGTCCGAAGATGCTCGATTTCCTTTTCCCCCTCTCCTCAATCTTAGGTGCCCCCCCCCCCCCCCCCCCCCCCCCCTCTCTTATCTGGTTATCTCTCCGCCTTCTACGCGGCCTCCTGATATAGCATAGGTATGCGTCTAGTCGTGCAACTCGGCATAGGGTAGCTGCCAGTCTCGATGCCTATGCTGCCCCAATACACTTTGAGTTGTCTCAAAAGATCGGTTTGAAACACGGGTAGTGTAGGTATGGTGATCGGTGCAGGGCTGCCATGGAAACAGGGCGGAAGGTGAGTGCTCGACGTCCCAGGCTTGCTGCTGGGTGGGTGTTGAACCCCGCATGCAAAGGTCCGTAGCCTTGTTCACATCCCTTGATTGACCATTACTGGTTCGATCTCGAGTAGGTAACCCTTTCGCTTGGCGAGGTAGCGTCGTGAGGCACGGCGTCCCCTTGCTTTTGCACTTTGCATCATGCACATTGTGCTGCATAGACCACTGCTTTGCCCGAGCCTCCAAGGATAAGACGAGGCGAGCAACGTCGACCACAGATGTGGTCACTCACGGCTACGCTCGACCGTTCCACCTGCAGTGCAGAGCGCGACAAGTATATGATCAAGGTCCATCCCGGCGGCCTGCTGCTCAGTGCTCGCTCGCTGCTTGCTTGCTTATTACTTCTTGCTTCGTCTCTTCTTCGGTGACCAGCAAACTCAACCTGAGCTGCGAGGGATCCGAGCTTGGCCTCCAATTCCTTCGTTCTGCCGTGTCGTACCGAGTTGCCCCCTTTCGTCCTTTCAATCCTCTCTCTCTCTCTCTCTCTCTCTCTCTCTCTCTCTCTCTCTCTCTCTCTCTCTCTCTCTCTCTGTGCGCCTTGCAGCTACCGCCGCTGCTTGCTTTGCATAGCCCGCCCAACCTAAACCATATACAGCCTGCAGGTGTCCAATCGCAGCCATGGGCCACCATCGTCACATGGACGATGCTTCGTCCATCTCAAGCTACTCATCCGCTGGCTCTTCCCGTTCGTCCTCGAGGTCATCCTTGAGCTCGGGAAGTTCCAAGAAGTCGAGGTCGTCCCAGGTGTCCCATTCCAATATCAAGAGTGACCATTGGGCTGTCTCCCTCATGAAATATACTGCCGGAGCCCCTTTCGGCAAGCCAATGTCCCTGCGCAAGACCAAAGTCTGCGAGTTCCAGGGGGGCTGGGACTATGACGACGACAACGACGACAGTGCCAGCATCTACAGCAACGTTTCATACACCACATACGCCTGGGTCAAACCGAAATGGGACGATAGCATCTCCGAGATCGCCTCCAGGTCCGATAGCCGGAGCAGCGGACGGCGTCGCAGAGGACCGAATACACATGGCCGGCCTCGCTTCACCGCGCCCCCGCACACGCACCAGCACCCACCCCCGTTCAACCATCCACCGCCGGCACCTCCGCACTTCATGACGCCTCCGGGTGCTCCCGTGTACGACGAGAACCCCGGCTTCTTCAACTTGGACCCCGGGTTCTATCCGCCAGCTCCACCGCCTCCCCCTGCCGATAGCGGCGGGGCCCCGGCTTTCTTCGACCTTGGTGGTGGTGGTGGCGGCGGCGGCAATCACCCAGGAAAGTACGATGACTGGGAGTAGAGAGACCGTCTTTGAAAATTGTCTATACCGTATCCAACAACAGTATCACGAGGTTCAGGTGTACGACGTACATCGGGTGTTGATTTTCTTTTGCTCGTATGTTTTTTGTTTGGGTTGGGCGTTTGAACGGCCAAAATACTACTCAAAGCCCCTCCCCCCGGTTGGTACCCAGGACACCGAAGGGAAACACAGAACCTTCTTGCAGGCGGGGAGGGGTTTTGGAGGACGAAGGATTTGATGACTTATGATACATGATTTCAGTGCTTATTCCCACGTTGTGTTCATATGGAAATGCCTCTGTACCAACCAAATTTGATACTCCTAGGTTGCCATCGTTGTGGACCTGGTAGCGGCATGACAACATGGTTTAATGTGATGCCATCTCGGGTTATCGGCATGAGGGACTCATCTCAATAAATTTTTGAAAAGGAAAAACAACCTTCAAACCCTCCGCGGCTTGCTCTGCGTCATCCGGAGAAGCCGCTGTAACTAGCAGCTCGCGGCCGTGGCTGGGCTTGGTCCCCATACACTACGGATCCTTGACTGTACATCTTTAATATGCGTAGCTTTTTGTAGTCACCACATCATTGGTCTCAAAGTGTGCATCTCGTACGCCATACGCTCAGGATTGGTTCGGAACCCGACATTCTATTGTTAGTCCTAGCGTGTCAGTCGCTCGTCCCAAAACGCTCTTGTGCTTCTTTTCATCCACTTATATGGTGATTAACTTATGGGTACGACATGGTGGATATGCAGTCATCCTGAGCCACAGCTACCGCGGCTGTGTTGCTCCCCACTAGTGTATTGCAGCCCATAGAAAGCATCGCATTCTTCCACTTGCCCGTTGGTCACGGTGGATTCCAGAGCCCTACCGGTAGACTCGCGATTTACCATCCCAAACAGGAGCTCGTAAACCATCTAGCTGAGTTTGGGGGCCCCCTCTAATTAGCCCCCTCGTCATAGTCTCCTGCCTCCAAGCTCACTGATGGCACTGTTGCCTAACTAGCGGGGTCTGGTCAAGGTCCGATCATCACCCTCAGAGAGAGCTTCTCCAACTGTTGCGGAGGCAGCGCGCAAGAGTACTTTGCATAGGACCTGCTTTTTCTCGCCGCTGTCCTAGCGCAGTCCGGAGTGACTCACGTGAAGGGGTTTCCCATTCGGCGGCCTCATGCAGTATCGCCTCGATGCCAATTGGATAGTCAGCCATCCTACGGGATATGCGTCTCTCCCATTCCTTTTGCGTGGTGGGGTAGATGGTACGTCCGCCTTACGGGCTGGACCCGTGATCACCAACGTGGGCGCCTCGCTGCTCGTTGACGTGGTTGCCTCACCTGCACGTGTAGGTTTACAACTCATCGGCAGCCGAGTATATAGTATCGAACGGTTTCCTCACATCCACCGGTCGGTCATGCAATGTCCCACTTCAATCACTCACGAAACTCATCTCTGACTATCATACAAAGAACCACCGGGCCCCCGCTCTCCAGGCCTAGATAAACCACAGCATCCGTCAGCAGGGACGGGCCGTCTTTAGACGATCAGCAGTCCAGTATCGACGTTCCTTTCTCCGGACTGGCTTCTCTTGTAGAAGTCTTCGACACCGTTTTCGTCATGAGCACATCCGCCCAGTCCGCGTATGCGGAACCCATCAACATCTCGTCGAGCCTGCCCCAACCCGCGCCGCAGCTGGCGCTGCTCGACTTTTTCTTCCCCGGCTTCAGCATCTTCACGACCGCTTTCCAGAAGTACCTCGGTATCGACCTAAACGTATACATCCCCCTCGTCATCCTCTGTGGCGGCGCGACGTTTGCCTGGCGCTACTTCAGCGATTACTTGTGGGAAAAAGTTGAAAAGCATCTCATGTCTACCGTTGAGGTCCGCACCGATGATGAGATATACAACATACTCATGTCCTGGGTTGCCGCCCAACGCTTCGCCAAGAACTCACGTCGCTTCGTTGTCAACACCAACCTGAGCTCGCGTTCCTGGTTCCTCTGGCGCTGGGACGATGACGAGGAGGAGAACGATGATGTCTCCTCCACGGACGGATCCCCCTCTGAGTTCGGCCAGAAGAAGAAGCCCCTCGCCTACACACCCAGCTTTGGCAGCCATTCCTTCTGGTACCGCGGTCACCTGCTGCTCTTCAAGCGGAGCCAGAACCGCGAGCAGGCCTCCTACCTGGTTGTTAGCGAGCGCGAGGAGATTAGCCTCTCGTGCTTCGGCCGCAATCCCTGGATTCTCAAGGAACTTCTCCAGGAGGCCCGGGCCGAGTACCAGGAGAAGGACTCGCAAAAGACCATGATCTATCGCGGCAGCACGCGCGTAGGTACCACCGAGCCCACGTGGCAGCGCTGCATGGCCCGAACTTCCCGGCCCTTCTCGACCGTTATACTCAACGAGAAGACGAAGAAAGACATTGTCGACGATGTCGCCGACTACCTGTCCCCCACGACCCGTAAGTGGTATTCAAACCGTGGCATCCCTTGGAGGCGCGGCTATCTTCTTACCGGTCCTCCTGGGACCGGCAAGTCTTCGCTATCGCTCGCGCTGGCCGGCTTCTTCAAGATGAGGATTTACATTGTGAGCTTGAGCTCCATCTCGGCCAACGAAGAGAATCTTGCAACGCTTTTCGCCGAGCTGCCCCGGCGATGTGTCGTTCTCCTGGAGGATATCGACACCGCCGGCCTTACGCACACAAGAGAGGATGTCGGAACGAACGACACGACTGGACACAAGGAAGGAAGTGGAGAGATGGTTCCTGGACAGCTGACTCCAGGTAACCCCGCCAATCAGCCCAGCGGCCGTCTTTCCCTCTCGGGCCTGCTCAACATCCTCGACGGTGTAGCCAGCCAGGAGGGCCGCGTTCTCATCATGACGACAAACCATGTCGAGAAGCTCGACAAGGCCCTCATCCGTCCCGGCCGCGTAGACCAGATCGTCAGGTTCACCCTGGCCGACGATGAGATAATCGGGGCGATCTTCCGAGCCATCTATGCGCCCCTCGAGGGCGACGAGGACGACACCCCCATGCAGCACCCGGACAAGGCACTGACTCTCGAGACCAAAACGACGCTTGCCGCGCAGGCTGCCAAGCGCACCGCCGACACCGTGGCCAACGTTGAGGCTCTGTCCAAGGCGTTTGTTGACAGGATTCCCGCGCACGAGTTCAGCCCTGCTGAAATACAGGGCTACCTGATGAAGCACAAGCGGAGCGCCGAGGCGGCTGTCGCCGGAGCTGAGGACTGGGTCACGGAGACGCGCAAGGAGAAGAAGGACAAGGAGCTCAAGGCCGCCGAGGAGAAACGGCAGGCCGAGGCTAAGAAGAAGGATGAAGAGGAGAAGAAGCGCAAGGAGGAGGCGGAGGAGGAAAAGAAGAAGCAGGAAAAGGACAGGCGGAAGGGGGAGAGAAAGAAGAAGCGCAGGAGCGAGAAGAAGAGCAGACACCATAAGGAGGTGTCTGATTCTTCTGATTCGTCCGATTCCGGTTCCGGCTCCGGGTCGGAATCGGAAGCCCCGGTCAAGGTGACGGTGACGGCGGCGGAAGAGACGAAGAGCAGCCCAGTGGTCCCGGATGTCAAACCCCCAAATGGGGTGGACGAAGCCAAGCAAAAGCTAGACTCGGGGTACGGAACCCCAGTGGAGGTTTGAGTTTTAACTTGTACATTATTCTTTTTTGGGCTTCTGGGGAGGACCCAGAGGACCACCACGATCCCCTGTCATAGCGAATGCGTTTGCTTCACAGACCAACGAGTTAGTACTCACGCCAAGCTGGGTGTATTGACAATGCACGACTATGCTTTGGACGCAAGATTGTGAAAAGTCCGTCGTCGTGAGTCGGTAGCCAGCCTGACGGCAGTGCAATGGCGTCAAGCCACAGTGCCTTTATCGGTATTAGTATTGGTATCTTGACGAACACCGTCTTGACAGTCATTAGCACATGCAACGGTTATCATTGGCCAGACAAGCGCACCCAGCAGATGCATCTAGGCCATGTCACAGAGCCTCGAGGACATGGACACGGGCAGCTGCAACAACAGCTCTTATGGGAGATGGCAGCGAAGCAGAACACCATCATTCACGGTTCGGCGCGTCGAAGAAAGGGGTCTGACTATGCTTTACACTAGGCACCGATGGTTTCCGAGACAATGCCATGATGGTACGATAGGGGGTGGGGGCGTGGCGGGTGCGAGGGTTTTGGACGGCAAAGAAGGCATGTGAGTGCCTCTCTGCTTTGCGGTGCTATGTGGTGCTGCGTTCCCGAAAATTCTGCCCGAGTTTCCCAACTTTAGACGACTCGGAAACGGGGAAGGGGTCAGGCCATTTGACCTGGGCAAGATGGCCGATGCGAGTTCCGGTCGAGGTGAGTTATAGAGCCACTTGGTCGAATCGGTCGAAGGGCCTCGGAGATGGAGCTAGCTGGCGGGGTGCAAATCGGCAAGGCTTTTTACAGAGACACAATTGCAGGGCTCGTACGGCATGTCGCGGAGGGGCGGCCACTCGCGTGGATAAGCCGCGTGTGCTGGTCCTCGCAATCATCATCGGAGGATGTAAAATAAGATGGATCTGGATGTCGGAGGACCGAAGCGGCGATGCGAAGCCGAAACTACGAGGTTGAAGATGCGAGATAGGGAGGTTGTCGACATTCGGAGACTCGGCGAAAGTCAAGGTGGGGTGTGCGACTTTGCAAGGATGCTGATACACTGAGCAAGGCGGTTGTCAGCTGTGCAGGGGCCAGATGTCAACAGGGGTTGATAGTGAGATGCGGCAGGGTGGCAGAAGCAGTTTGCCATTGACGCTGCAAGGGTTCTCGTGAACCTTCTGTGAGCTTGCAGAATCCAAGTTCGGCACAGCAGAAGGATCAGCTCAGCCACTGTGAAGACGAATCCCTCGACTTTGTGACGAGATAATATATCAAGGTGGATTGACGTCTTCGCCATGTGGTGCGGTGGCTTGGTGGCACAGCTGTCATTAGTACCTTAAATTTTTTGCTTTCCACTTGCAGTTCTAGGTAAGGGTAGGTGGTTTACACAGCACCTGTAGTGTACGGGTGCACCCTCATTCGTTTCATTTGTGCCTGTGCCTGGCCAGGGGGGGATGCGAATAATACCGTTTCACTGCTTTTAGCAAGAACATCTATAAAAAAGAAAAAGAAAAGGTCCAAGCTCTTGTCCTCTGAAAAGAATAAAAAATCTGATACTTTCTCTTCTAGACTTACTTATATCAATAGGCGAGCTCTCTACAAACTGCATTGGCTTTAAAAAGAAAGAGCAGTTGAATAAAATAATAAAATCAAGATGCGAAGATGCGTTAGGATCAGCGGTTAGGAAGGTGTTGGAGACGGGGCAAAATACCTGCATCCCGAGGCGCATAGCCGTTTGGTCGTCGAGTTAACTCAAACAAGCTTAGCCACCCACCACAGTCACAAAATGATAGATACTAATTGGCGGTAAACGCTAGGCCTGGAGTAAACTAGTAAGAGTGAATCAATCACACTCTGAGAGACCTCAACGCACGCCCCGAGGGCATTGTGCAGCCTCCTCATCTTCCACCTTTTCTATCCCATCTCTTTGCCCAAGGGGTATGTAGCGGGACCGGGGGGAAATGTCTTGAGCGGGGATGGCCGACTATCTAGGTAGGTAGGTAATTAGCGAAGCTGACACCGTACGGCACATCTCCTACGGATACCTACGTCTAGGTAAATTACCCAGTCTGTGTATGAGTCGGACCGTTTCTTCAACACAACTCATTCCTTCTGCAATGCAGTGAAAGGGTCACATATGCACTCACTTTGCTGAAAAGCTACAAGATAAGCACTGGTGGGAACAACTACCGCCTTTATTGTCCTCCACTGGCCTACGGCGATCCCATTGACACACCACCGCACCAACCCCAATGGAGAGAGAATACAATGCCTGGAGAGAGGCAGTCTATGCGAACAGGCACGCTACCCTTACCAAGGTACTATCTACCCAGGTAGGTACCCTTTGGCAGGTTAGTCCCGCCTAACGGTACCTCTTGCTCTAGTGCTACCACCCAGGTCCACTGTGGGTATTTTGCTATCACTCTCACAGAGAATGGATACCTACTACTGGTATGTAGGTATGGTATCCGGCCGAAGTTAATTACCCCTGCCTGGTTACTAATGTACTGATGTTCACCCCCTACTACGGGGCTTCTCTTTTGGTGAATATCCCCCCTCTATTATGAGGTCAGCCATGGGGGGTAACAACATGAGGGTACCCCTGCCACCCTGTACTTAGTAAGTACCTAGATACCTAGGTAGGTGCTCAGTGCGGGTACGTACCGATAGAGGGAAGACATCTCGCATTTCCCATCCTTCCGCCGCCCACCCCGTTTACGCGTCGCGCCAACGTTATTTGAGCTCTGCAGGGCATATGGTTCATCGCGGAACGACGTACGCTTCGGGAAGGGCTTGACCCATCCTCTACCTTTTCTCAGAAAGCATGACAAACTTCGACAACTTAGCTAGGCGACAAGAATGCCAAGCGAGCAAGGTCCGCGTTGAGGGCCTGTGTATTCCTTCCGCCGGTGTGGCAGCACACATACGAACACCTCTACAGTACTCGTACACCACGGAGCGACGGCACCCCACAACCATGGGTCATTGGCACAGATATCTGCTTAAGGTAATCAATCGCCTATACCTTGCCTGCCGGCCTTTGCCTGAGGAGGTTTGGGAGGTCATCTTCACCTCATGCCAGCGGCTTGACCCATATAGTACCTACTAGTTTATATAGTCCGATTGCCTTGTCGGGAGTACCTCATCAAGCTCCCGGAGTTGCTTGGGGAGTTAGGGCGGGTAAGGGGGGTGAGGGTGTGCATGGTTACTCCGTAGATCAACCTACTGCGTAGGGAGGGGGGAAAAGAAGGGGAAACCAACTGTTCGAACATACGTATTAAAAGAGAGAAAGAAAAAAAAAAAGAGGGAAAAAAACCCTATCGGGCTGGGTGCTGGTGTCGTGTTGTGCGCACTCCCCTCCCTTCCCAACCAAGTTGCTGCTTGTCACACACCCCGCTGCCGCCATTCCTCTTATGGTATGTCCCAATTTGAGAATGGTGAGGTACGAATGGGATGCGGTGCGCGTCCCGTCTTGTATCTTCGTACTCGTAGTATCCGTACTATCTGGGCATGTACGTGTAGTAGACCAAAATCAATCCCATCCCATCAACGGATGCTTGACTCTTTTTCCGAGCGACGCTGTGGTGTGTGCTGCTACGTCAGTGGGGATTTTAATATTAACACTACTCCCCCGTCACTACCTCTCTCCTACCTTGCACAGCAACCGTTGGTCTCCTATTGCCTGCAGAAGAGCTTGTGGGAAACGAAGCAGGGGAAAAAAAACAAAAGGGAAGGACAAACCCCAGAGATAAACGCCCCTCAACCCCTCGATACGTTTCTGCTCTCTCGTCCCATCCCAATACCACCTCCCCTCTCTCACTATCCTTCTCTCCAGCTTCTTCCTTTTCGACTGTCTCTCCTCCTTCCAAACTTACCGCATCATACATTTCTTCGTCGAAAAGTCGCCTTCTCTGTGCTAATAGGTGCGTTAGACTCGTTGCCCCTCCCCCTCCTCTACCCTTCACTTACCACCCCATGCTGGAAGACCCTTGTCTCTTCGTTCTGCACGTTGGGTACCTGTTGTCACTGTTTTGCCGGGTGGTCGAAACGGCGGTGAAAGTCGTTCAAGTTTATAAGTGAGAACTGGAGACTGACCTTTCACCTTTTTCTAGACATCTAAGTCTCTCTCTCTCTCCCCAAAACCCTTCGCCCCAATCTTCAGTCTACTCGAACGCGCCACCCAAAATGGCCTCCCGCCCCGAGAACATTGGCATCAAGGCCATTGAGATTTACTTCCCCAGCCAGGTTGGTCTCATTCCTGCCACTATTCACGCCACTCGCACCACCACAAAAGAACCGCAGGCCACAGAGGAGGAGGGGGGGTAGGGACAGGGGGACGGAAAAAAACACGCGCTGCCCCTCGTCGCCGAAATCGCAGCAGTCCACCCTCCCCCAAAGTTACCCCTCGTGTCTTGCTTCTCCTGCCCACATCATTTTGCGCGCTGTCCGCGTCGGAATTTCCCGCGCCACAGTGAATTCCCTACTGACAAAATGCTTGCCACCACTTAGTATGTCGAGCAGACCGAGCTTGAGACCTTTGATGGCGTCAGCGCCGGCAAGTACACCATTGGTCTCGGTCAGACCAAGATGGCCTTCTGCGACGACCGCGAGGGTGAGTTAACCTGTCGATTCTATGTTTTCCCTGCCCGTTCTAACACGAGGTGCTCCTTTGCAGACATCTACTCTTTCGCCTTGACTGTCACCTCCAACCTCATCAAGAAGTACAACATCGACACCAACTCGATCGGCCGTCTCGAGGTTGGCACTGAGACCATCCTGGACAAGTCCAAGTCGGTCAAGTCTGTGCTGATGCAGCTTTTCGGTGACAACACCAATATTGAAGGCGTCGACACCGTCAACGCCTGCTACGGAGGTACCAACGCCTTCTTCAACGCCGTCAACTGGATCGAGTCTTCAGCCTGGGACGGTCGCGATGCCATAGTCGTTGCTGGTGACATTGCCCTTTACGCCAAGGGCAACGCCCGCCCCACTGGAGGCGCCGGCGCCGTCGCCATGCTCGTTGGTCCCAACGCCCCCGTGGTTGTCGAACCCGGTCTGCGCGGCACCTACATGTCCCATGTCTACGACTTCTACAAGCCTGACCTCACCAGCGAGTACCCCTACGTCGATGGCCACTACTCCCTGACCTGCTACACCAAGGCCCTCGATGCTGCCTACCGCGAATACAACAAGCGCGAGGCCAAGCTTTCCAAGGCTGCCAACGGCCATGCCAACGGCAACGGCACCAACGGCGAGGCCAAACTCCCCAAGACCGGCTTGGACCGTTTCGACTACCTGGCCTTCCACGCTCCCAACTGTAAGCTTGTCGCCAAGTCGTACGCCCGTCTGCTGTACCACGACTACCTCGCCGATGCCGACAGCTCCGTCTTCGCCGAGGTTGCTCCCGAGCTTCGCGATATGGACTACGAGAAGTCGCTGACCGACAAGGTCGTCGAGAAGACCTTTATGGGCCTCACCAAGAAGAAGTACCAGGAAAGAGTCGCTCCAGGTGCCCAGGTTGCTACGTTGATCGGCAACATGTACTGCGGTAGCGTCTGGGGTGGCGTTGCCAGCTTGCTCTGTTACGTCGACGCCGCCACTCTCAGCGGCAAGCGGGTTGGTGTCTTCAGCTACGGCTCCGGTCTGGCTGCCAGCTTCCTGTCCCTGCGCATCAACGGAGACGTTTCTCCCCTCGCTAAGGCCCTTGACATTCCCGCCAGGCTTGAGGCCCGTCGCAAGCTGGCCCCTGAGGCTTACGAAGCGGTAAGAATGATCCCCTGCCCATGAAGACAAGAGAAGGCCTACTGACAGAAGGTTTGTAGATGTGTGATCTCCGTCACCAGGCTCACCTCCAGAAGGACTACAAGCCCAAAGGCGACCCTTCCACCATCGCACCCGGTACTTACTACCTTGAGCACGTCAACGAGAAGTTCCAGCGTACCTACAGCGTCAAGGCATAGAGCCTTGCACCTTTGCAGAAAAAGCATGTTTTTGGACCTTGGGAACCGCGAACAGATAGAGTTGGGATGCATAGATCTTGCGACATCATGATTTCTGAGGAAGCACGGCTAGCGCGAGGTAGTTTAATCAGCGGAGGAACATTTAGAAGCGCGTCACGGATCGCGACCAGACGGGAGTACTCGACAGGAGAGAAAACCATGTCGTGTGGAAATAGCACCGCATATTAGGGCCATTTGTATATACCGGGCCAGACGGGCGTATTTGAGCATCGCCATGGATGAAGCTGGAAGTGGAAATGAATGAATTGGACCTACGGCTTTTGCATTCTCTCTTTGCGCCATACTTGCTCTTCTCTTTCTTTTTCTTTTCTTTTTGCTGAAATATCTCCAGGCCAAAATACCCGATGCGCCGTACGATATCACGCTTTGTCTATATGCCAAATTGTTAGCCCCCTTTTTCCGGGTGGGCGTGATGCTACGCTACTAATACATATCCGGTTTTTCAAACTTTGAGGCCGGTTTTCTCTGCCGCTATAGGGCCTACCTATGGGCAATATCACACGACAATAAAGGTGTGCCAGCTTTACTTGGCCGTTTCCACCATGAGTCTGTGCAACTTGGGATTTTGCCGGACATAATCGTCATTACCACGTCGAAGACGAGCTTTGCCACATTTCTGCCCCTCATTTCTCACCCTTGTATTTCCACTCAGCATGGCGGTGCAGATGATAGTCCTTGCTCTGAATGGCCTTGTAGATGCCATAGAGCCCGCCGATGGGCGGCTTGGACTTGACGATATTGCGCCAACTCTTCAGTTCATTCTTACGCGCATCGACGTCGACCTTGACTTTGTTGTAGACGGTCGGCAGCGTCGTAGCACCGTACTTTTCGCGCAGGCCATCGTACCACTGCCGGTCGTATGACTGCCAGAACTCATCCTCGGTGTAGTACGTGTGTGCGTACAGCCACTTCATGCCGCCTAGCTCGCGCAGTTTGTGCTCGAGCGCGCGGTTCTTCGCCACAAACTCGTCAGGGTTTGCGGGTCCCCAGCCCCAGAGGCCTATGTTGAGCATGGGCTTCGGTGCCGTGACGATGCTGCCGCCATCGCTGGAGCCCCCGCCCGCCGTTGTTGCGGGGAGTGTCTCGACCTCGCCGGTGTGCGGGTGGAAGGTCGGCGGAGCCGTCTGCTTCAGCGGGCACAGCCATAGAGGCCAGATGTTGAAGGTCTCGGCCGTGTAGTTGACGAAACGCTCGGCGTTCTTGTACGGCAGTGCCAGGTCCTGGACGATGAAGCGCGCCGACTCGCCGCTGCCATGCAGAGCACGGTAGAGCATGCGAGTATGCAGAAAGTCGTCGAGGAACCAGCGAGTGAAGCGCGTGAAGGGAACGAACTTGAAGTAGTCGAAGGCGGCGGCGCCGACCCAGAATCCGGCGCGGTCGTAGCGGAAGAGATACTCGGCCAGCGGCACAAAGTCGACAACAGGTGCCGCGGCGTCTCCGTGACCCGAGCCGGCGGTGAGTGTGCGGTCCCTGACGTGCATGTAGAACCAAGGGTCCCAGGCGCCGCTGAAAGTCTGGGGCTTGCTGCCTTCGGGGATCTCGTCCGTAAGCCTACCGGTGATGACGACGCCATGGTCCTTTGAGAAGAGGATGCCATCAACGTAGTCGTTGTCGGCGTTGAGGGTTTCGGCCTGAACGGTCTCGACGGCCTCGGCAACGCTATGAGTGCGGTGGTATGTCGTCTTGACATACTTCTTGGCCTCGATGAGTTGAAGCTCGATCATGGTGGTGACACCAAGAGTGCCGACGGCGCCGGCGGCGCCGCGAAAGAGGTCAGCGCGCTCACTCCGGTTGGCGCGGACAACGTCGCCATTGGCCAGGACAAGCTCGACCTCGTTGATGGTATCGTCAAAGAAGCCGTGTTTGAAACTTGAAGACTCACCCGCAGTGCCGGCATAGCCTCCGCCGGCCGTGATGCCGGGAAACTCCATGACGACAGGCGGGACGAGGCCGTGGCGCAGGGTGCTCTCGACGAGGCGGTCCATGGGCACGTTGGGCTCAACAAGGGCGGTACGGCGGGTCTTGTCCACCTCGAGGACGTTACCGAGGGCGCTGATGTCGACGAAGCGGTCCCGGCGGAAGGGCCGGGTGCTGTTGGTCGAGCCATGGAAGATGCGGTACGGCTCTCGGCGGTCGAAGAAGGACCGCACCGAGGCGGCGATCTTGGAAACAGTCTTTTGGTGGCGCTCCATTCTGTAGGTTGCAAGTCTCTGGGGAAATACAATCCACGTGGTAGTGCGGGTATACAATGAAAGGTGGTGTGGTCTTGCCTGTGGACTGTGAAATCCGACCAGAAATCTCGATATGTCACCACCCGGTGTGAGTGATGGGAAACGAGATGGTTTTTTCTCTTTTTTTTTTTTCTTTTTTTCTTTTCTTCCCTATCGTCGCGCGCCGCTGCGTCGCGTTCTGCGTCGTACCTACGTACCTATCTAGGTAGCTTAAACAAGGTTTCTGACAGGGAAGGGGGGCATGGGTATGCGTTAGGTATGTATACGGATATTACCTAGGTAATTAGTACGTGCGTGCCTGCCTCAGTAGGTAGGTAGGTAGAGGGGGCTTCCGGGGGTGGTTCCACTGCGTGGCGGACCTGGTTTTCGGGGAAATTTGTAGCCATTGACTGTTAGGCACTGGGGGCGAGCGCAGTCGCCGCCGAAACTGGGTGCCAACTCAACTATGTCGTTCGATATCGTGCCGCGTTCTTCTTCATGGGTGGCTGCCGGAACTGCACGCTCATTGTCCACTAGCCAGCTCATCACAAGCAGACAAATACCGAGGGGATCGACTCGGTATCTGCGCGTGTCGCCCGCAAGCTCCTACAATTGCCATTTGGAGCCTTGTCTTGACTTCGGAGATACGTTCATCCCGTCATGCCTTCTTTGGCCCATGGCTTCAAGAAGAGTTACATCGTATGATGTTGAATATAGAACCATCGGTGCTTTCTCGGGGCTCGTAGCTCATTGATAGGTTGATGTTTCTATAGCTTTGGTACTACTTCTGGAGAGGATGCCAAACTCGCCTCTGTCTTCTTTAGGACCCTCTGGCGCATGTCCTCCTCGCTGATATCACTCAACAAAGACTCAAAGGTTAGAGGGACTTCCTCGAGTGTCTTGGCCTTGACTGAAATAGCCTTGGAACTGATGGTATCCGGATGCGTTATGATCCTCTTCATGAAACCAGTCCAGCCGTCGAAGCAACGCCTGGCGTTTGGCGTTGTTGTCAGGATGAGGGAGAAGCAGTGCGGCATGCCCTCGTACTCTTCAAACACTACTGGCACGCCATCCTCGTGCAGTTTGCGAGCCATGTACTTATCTTCGTCCGCCAGCAACTCCCATCCAGTGCAAATGAATACAGGCGGCGCGCCTTTCCAGTTTCGGCTCATGACAAGTGTCACCAGCGGGTGCGCTAGAAGATCATCGTCTGCGTACAGAGCCGTTCGTGGGGGGTTCGCGGGCCATGCATCGCATGGTGGCGGACTGTGCTTAGCATATACCTCAGCAGCCGGAAGATAATCAAAGTCCTTGTTCACGTCCCAGCTTGCCGAGCTTTGTGTAATGTCGAGCCATGGGGAGTTCAGAGCAAGCCCGCCAGGTAGTAAAATATCTCGTTCTTCGCCATGCCAGCGGATTCTTCTGTTTTGTCGGCGCAGTTCCAATAAGAGTTGTAGCAAGGCAAGGCTCAAGTTGCCGCCGGCACTGTGAATTGGTTAGTATTGTAACCTTGGGTTCGACGGCATTGTACGGCTTACCTGTCTCCAGCAATAACTATATGTCTCGGGTCAACCGGTTGATTGTAGGCGTCGGAAGGCGGATATAGAAGTGTTAGGTAGGAAATGAGAGCATCCAGCAGAGCCGCCGGAAAGGGGTTCTGCGGGGCAAGTCGGTAACGGACGGAGAACACTCGTCCGCCAGTCAGCTTGGCTATCTTCTTGGTAGTCGGACGGTGACTTGACGGGTCGAGGAGGTAGTATGCTCCACCATGAAAGTATAAGACCGTCAGGGGACTGGTGACCTCTTTTTGGAGGTTTTCGTATTTTTCCTTTTCTCCGATCTGGGGTTGCCGTTCCTCGCTCGTGGCACCAGAACGGTAACCTGTCCACTCACCCTCGACGGGCACAATGTCCGGCAATCGTAGAGCAATCTCTGGTGTATCTGGTGTCCTCAGTGACTGAATGGCCCCAACCAGCGCATCACGAACATCGGTTTCCGGGACCGAACTGGCGTATGTGGAGACCCATATTCTTCCCTTTACGCCGTTATCCCGGTTGGCGAGCTTCTGGGTGGAAGTGATGGACCGTGGCTTGCTCGGCTGCAGGTATGAACGTAGGACCGAGACAATGAGGTCGCTCCGCAGGTCAAGATACTGCGACGACTTGGATAAGTGCAAGACGTGAAGAAGGGCCACCCGCGCCATCAAGGGTACTTTGGGCAATAGCGAGAGTAATAATTTGAGCTGCGCAGGATGCATGTTGAGGGGATTTGGGAAGGTGAACGATGATGTAGACATTTCGACAGAAGAATGGGACGGCAGAGGGCGCCTAGTTAAGGGTATTCAACGGAGAGGAAGAAGCAAGAAGGCTCTATTGCCTTACAGGATTGAAACACATCAACGACACGCTACCCCGGAATAAGAAGGCTGTAATTTCGTCCACTGTGAGGTAGCAACGGTCAAGGACTTGGGGTCGACAAGATGTTCGGATGGATACACGGTCGGTTGCGGTCCCCTGACAACGGATGCGGTAGCCACACCACCACCCCACGGATCGGCCCCTTGAACGTATTTCGATATTGGAGACAGTGTGCCAAGATGGACTCGCGAAGAGGGCGACTGAGATTGTAGTGTAGGGCTTAGAGGAAAGTGGAAGTAGTCGCTGTCGTGGGAACGTGCTTGAAGACAGGACGAAGAATGGAAGAAGAGTCCGAATGCAACATCGGCACATGAGACCGAATGCTACCGCGACAGTTTAAGCAAAAAGTATGGAAGGTAAACGGGGAACTAAAGAGACCAGAGTGGTTGATGTACGAGAGGCGAGGGACGTAAACTGTGAACAAGTCGGTGACATGTCGCTTGGCATGTGCCTCGGTTGACGACGGAATTTAATCGACGAATCACTTGTGGTTGTCAGCTGGATACAGACATGGTTTACTTAGTCCAACTCATCGCACCATTAGCTCCTCGATTTAGACCAACGTGTCTTCTGCCGGAGGATACCGATGTCGTCACGTCGTGAGAGAGGCCACACCGAGGGGGAAGACAATTCCATCACTAATAGTAATTTAGTTTGGCCAATGCCAGCAACCACACTGGGGGATAAGCGAAGGGTCGGATAGGGAATGTAAGTGGCGAGGGGGAGCCAAGAGCACCGTAATGCGAAGGAGTCTAGAACCCAGAAGTGGCCGGGGAGAACGATGTGCAGTTCTTTAGTTACTTGGCACGGGGTAAACTAGGTATATTTGCGAGGGACATGCACCTCGAAGTTGAAGGGTGGAGTGAGTGCAGAAGGTCAGTTGCTTATACGGATACCTAGTGTAACGATGAATAGCCAAGATGGTATATGCGGTGCGGGGATAGACCTGGTAGCTGAGCTGTTTTGTCTTCACTTTCGATCCTGACTCGGCGAGAAACCAGCCATGGCAGTGCGTCTATCATTGGGGGCAGAACCGCAAGGATGAACGAAAGAGGAAATAGTTGCGGAAAGCGGAGTCGGGGGATCAGTCACGGATCGAAGGTGTTTGCAACACCACTCATTCAATACGTACTGCATTTCCTACCGTACATAGTAATTCAGTACCCAGTGTATACCTTTGCTCCATGCAAGGAGCCAGGTACCCAGTATAGAACAAGAGTTGCACCTATTGCCAAATCGATAGCACAAAGAGATTCAGGCTACATCGTTTGAGTGGCCCCCTGCTCATATGCCCATGCTGCTCAAACGTCGCTCAGAAAAAAAAGGAAACATAACCAAAGCTACGGACGGCCCCGGCAAAAAGCACCGGCCGATGGTCGGCACCTGCTGGCTGCTTCCGGTGCAACCAGCCTCATTGCCGTCCGACTTGAGACATCGTCAGACAATCAGACAATCAGTTGTCGGCCATATCGTCAAGTCACAGCTCAGCAACGAAGCCGATTGTTTGCGCAATGTACATACAGCCCGGCCTGCCCTTCGGCACCCAATCTTCACCGCCAAGGGTAAGCCGAAGATTTGCCTCACTAGACCCTCATCGCATAAGAAGGATCAAGGTAGCAGCACGCGAATGGCAGTCGTCCCGTGTGAACCAAGTCAAAGAACGCGTCAGCTTCGCGTTCATGTCGACAACCCTGAAGCAGCGTTCTAGGGCTCATAGCTGGCTTCTGCACTTAGTCCTGGGCCGCCAAATTTGTCATTCAGATACTTCGTGCCATTATCAGAGTACTAGCTTTCAATGCTCATATCTAGTACAAGTATACAATCGAGCCCAAAGCACAATTATATCGGCTGTTTCCCACTCCGTAACGCAATGAAATCCTTGATGTTGTTTGCTGTACAGACGTCGACTCAAATCACGATACGGTACTACACACTTCCGGCTGATTGCTGTTGTGAGCTGCTGCCGTCCCCAGTTTCGTTTGGTGGTGTCGAAGACACTACGGAATCCTTTTCCTTGTTAGCCATGGCCATCTGCCATGCCGGAATTGACGCCTTTGCGCCTGTGGCGCCACTGAAAGGCGAGGGTCGGTTATATGTGGGCGTGCCAACTGTCTTGGGCGTATCAGAGTTGGCAGCCGCCTCGGTAGTGCCCGTTTGATTGTCACCACCCGTTGCAGCAGGGCGGTTCAGTCCTGAAGAAGTAGACGCAGCGCTTCCGCCGGTCCGTAGATTGTTCGTACTGGCCGATGACGCCGCGTTCATGCGCTGGGTAATCAGCGTTTTGAGGCTAGTAAGCTCAGAGTTCACCTCCTTCAGTCTCGAGTCGGTGAGGTCCTTCTGGGTGTTCATGGCCTTCGGGATCGAGTCCTTGAGAATTTGTACGTCGTCCTTGACGCGTTGTGTCTCAATCTCCCGACGCGTATTCGCAGACCTCAGCTCCTGCATAATCGATTCCAGGTCCGCCAGAGCCGTGTCCAGCTTCTCTGTGCGTTGTTGCTCCGCCGCCTTGAGTTCCTCTGTGTCCTTTGCGAGCTGTTCGACGAGGCCGAAAGCCTTGTCAAACTGCTCCTCGATCGACTTCTTGTCTTGTTCAAGCCTCTCGGGAGTCGGTGGCGCAATCAGAGGATACACGTATCGCTAACAAACTGTGAGCCACACCTGTTTCAATGACCTGCAAACACGAAAGTCGTACCTTGGCCAACGTATATGCACCATAGCTGACACCGCCGACAACAGTTGCCATGATAAACCAGTCTCTCCAATCTCTCTTAGGGGACGTTGGCGGTGGCTGCCAGGCGGCATACTGAGGGGGGTAGGGCTGATAGTACGGTTGTTGTTGCTGCTGTTGCTGAGCGACTGTCGTCGAACCCGCCGCAGCAGCCGGTACGGGCTGAGCGCCTACTCTTGCCAACGCGGCATCGATCTCTTCTTGGGTAAGGTTCTTCGTCCGCAGGAATGCCACGCGGTTTTCAATCGATGAGCTCGCAACGCTTGGGTCTTGCAAAACTACAAGACGGTCAGTTTGCTGGCACATATTCACCCGCTTTGTAGTATACTAACACTGCGTCTGGGTTGAAGTTAGCCTCAAGTCGCCAAATATAGGGGGAGGGCCTGCGTACCGCCGAAGCGACGATATCCTCTCGAATCGCCATCTTAAGTATGTTGCCTTGTCAACCCCGTCGCATTCTCCTTCATTGGAGGAGGTGCTTTGTGACAAGGGCGATGAAGAGCAAGTGGCATATGCAACTGGAGGATGGAGGAAAAGCCGACGGATGGATCGCCTGCCACAGATACGTGGTAATGGGTGGCCCGGCTCTGGACCGAGGCTTCGCGCCAGCAGCGGCTGGGGAGCGTCTAGATTGATTACCTAACGCGCCGAAGTGCCGAGCAAGTCCGTCTGGAAGTCCACTCTACCCCTCGTCACGTGCTGGGCATCAGTGAGATACATAGGTAGTGGTCCAGGCCCCGTTGTTCGAGAGGGGAGAGGGGGTGCGCAGCCAATCAACAACGGGCCGCGTGATTTGTTTACTTACCTCCAGAGCAACAACACCGTCAACATTTGCTCCCGTTCGTTATCCAACCCACACCCATCGACAACCCAACCGCGTGTGCGCAAACTGCGACACCTTGACTATCAACTGTTGCGAAACCACTCGCAACTGCCAAATATTACGGATATATTCACTTCAATATCCCAGTCTCTTCGTCAGTCAGTGGGCTGCGACTAGACCCCCGAATCACTTCCGTCTGGCACTCTCCCACCATGTCGCAAGACACCGGCCTGTGGAGCGTGCGCCGACCAAGAGAGGTCAGCTCTACCCCTGAGACGAACGTGTCGCGACAACATAGCCTTCATGGAACTAGATTCGCTGATACATCGCGCAGACCTTAGTGGGAATCAACTACAACACCGGCCTACCACAACCCCAATCCGCCATGAAACGATCCGCCTCAGGCGCAGGTGCGCAATACTCAAACAACCATGGACGCTCAATGTCAGGCTCCAGACACTCGCTGGCGCTATCACGACCTAGCCAGCCCATGTTCCAGCGTTCTTCGTCCGGTACCAACCTTGCCGACCTTGGCCTTTCCTCCGTGAAGCGAACTTCGATGCGCGACAAGTCCTTTGCTCCGACACCAGCACCGGGACGTTCTTCGCAAGATGCGGATAGGAGGAGCAGTGTATACCGTGCAAGAACTTCCAACGCTGGGCCAATGAGCCACCAGAGCTTCTTCCAGCAAGCACCCCAACCTGCCGGCGTGCCCCGAGACCCTCGCCCGTTGAGAGACCGATCATACCAGGCCAGAATAGGACAGGAACTGCTGGACTACCTCGCCCAGAACAACTTCGAAATGCAGATGAAGCATACTCTTTCTCAGAATATTATCAAATCTCCGACACAGAAGGATTTCAACTACATGTTCCAGTGGTTGTACCGCCGCATCGATCCGAGCCATAAGTTCCAGAAGAATATCGACCAAGAGGTACCGCCAATTCTGAAGCAGCTTCGATATCCGTACGAAAGAAGCATCACCAAAAGTCAGATCGCAGCTGTTGGTGGTCAAAACTGGAGTACTTTCTTGGGACTGCTGCACTGGATGATGCAACTGGCGCAGATGTTGGATGGTTATGCTTGTAACCGATACGACGATGCGTGCCTCGAGAGTGGCATTGATGTGACCGGTGACCATATCATCTTCGACTTTCTAAGCAGCGCATATAGGGACTGGCTTGCCATGGACGAGGACGCCGACGATGAGGATGCCAATCGAGCATTGGCCCCTCACATAGAACGGATGGCACAGGCTTTCGAGCAGTCCAACTCCAAATACACCTCCGAACTTGAGATGCTTGAAGGGGAGAATAGCCGGCTGCTGCGCGAGATCGAAGATCTCGAGAAGTCCACTCCTGATCCCGCTGTACTCGACAATCACTTCAGAATCATGGAAGAAGACAAGGTCAAATTCGAGGAATACAATGCACTCGCAATGCAAAGATCCGACAAATACGAAACACGGATACAGGTTCTACAAGAGGAGCTTGAAAAACTTAATGAGGAGCTGCGGGAAGTCGAGGACGAGCGGCGAGGATTGCAAAAGGCTGTGGACGATCTAGGCATCAGCATGCAGGATATCGATCGCATGACGTCTGAACGAGAACGCTTGCAGAAGGGCATTGAGTCCGCTACTCAAAGGCTAGAGGAAGTCAAGAGAAAGGTCGCCGACAAAGAACTTGAAGCGAGCAGAAAGCTTGATGAACTCGAACGAATGGTCGACAGGTATAACACCCTGGCGTACCAAATTGGCTTGATACCTGCGACGGCGGTCAACGCCAACGGCAAGGACTACGAGCTACAGGTCACGGTCAATGACGGCCCAGATTTCAGCGCGTCGCAACTCAAGGGATCCAGCAGTGCTTCCTCAAGCGACCGCCTCCTTGCCGATCCTGTCACTGGGTACCAGCCTGCCCACATTCTTAACCTCGACCTGCGTGGCCAGGTCAAGAGCAGCTTCCTCACACTTAGGAAAGAGATCTCCGAGAGGAGGACCGTCGCCATAGACATGATGATGAAGGACCATGACCTACTCGATGGTATCAAGGAGGCGATCGAGGACAAACGTAACGAGGTTGAGGCCCTGGAACACCGTGTCCGTGCCGCAGAGGAGGAGTACGAGAAAACGAAGGAGGTATGGTCAACAGAGGCTAGAGATATTAGGGTGCTGCTGCTAACCGGCATGTCACAGGTGACAACGACGCAAAAGATGGCCTCTGACGCACAAATCGAAAAGATGGAAAAGGAACTCGCCAAAATGCGAGCGACCTTGACCGAATCAGTACAGCTAATGGAGCAACGCGAGATGAATACCAGTATCGAGTAAGTTGACATGTGTCGTGCGTGGCTCTGCCTTGATACTAATGAGGGTTGCAGGTACGAACAGCTTGTTCTTCGCGCAAACTCCTTGCGAGAAGAGCTTCATACGGAGATTGATCGGATGCTCAATGATGTCATCAAGTTCAAGATCCATGTGCAGAGAAACCTCGACGACTATGAGGGCTTCGTTACCGACGAGCTCGAAAAGGAGCTGGGGAGTGACGAGATGAGAGAGGATACCAGGAATCTGGATCTGTAAACTGTTTTTAGGAAGCCTTGGGCGGCTCGATGGACGCCCTTTGTGAGGACAGTCTCCTGTCGGTTGTTTGCTGAGCGTTCAGGCGCAGTTTCGGTCCAGGGCATACTTGGTTTTCTTGTTTTTCGATACCATGACGACGGATAATGACGGTTATAGGGAACCTGCGTAGTCACCATCAAATTTCAATTTCTGCTTGTTGTCTGGGGTCCAGCACCGCTTCGCCTTCGTGCGTTGGTTGACTTTGTAGAGCCCATGGCCGATAACTCCATTTGAGGACCTTGGCGGGAAAAGCGCCCATCGTTGGGTTGTCATGCTCGGTACTGCACTGTGAGTTTCGGAGAAAGCATCGCAAAAATAATCACCAGTCGACGAGGTAAATATCTAGACATGGAAATACCATGCCTAAATGCAGGGGAACTTTAGCAAAAGCCATATGACAATTCCAAGAGCAACCTGGCAATGGCGACTACAACAACACAACCACCAGCTAGAGTTGGATCAGTTTTCCAGCTCGGCAAGGCTGTGAACGACCAGGCTATCCAGCAAGCCTCCTCTCTTGCAGTGTACAGACATAGTGACATTTCACGACTCGACAAGAAGCTTAAGACCTTGCAGAATGGGTTTGACGATGCGGACTCCTGGGATATACGGAGTCTTGTCCAAGAACGCCGCCTACCGTTGGATGCGCAAATCAGAGTGGAAGAATGGCTTCGCGAATGCCGTACCATGGAAGACGGAGCAAAGGGCTGCAAAGCCAATTATACTCTATACAGCGGCATCATGCAGGACTGCCAGACCGAGCTGTACCGACTTCGGAACAGGCTTTTGACTAAGACAGTTCGATTTGAACTAATCCCATATCGTCTTGCCAAGCTACGACGATGGACCGGTCAAGAGGATGAGAATCTTGGTGTTCTCGACGCATCTGCAAGCCCTAGTGGGCGCGAAGCCAAGAGTGTAGGTGAAGTTCAGCCCCAAAAAGGCGACATACATACAGAAATAATTGGTGCGCCGCGGCATCTGAGTCTCGAGCTGGTGAAAGAGGCGATGGCGATTTTCGAAGAGATGAACCAAGAAGAAGAGTCCGATATGTTGAATGACAAACATTCGGAGTCTCCAAGAAGACACACCTGGTCTGACGAGACGCACCGAATGCGGCGAGAGGAAGAGCAGGAGACACATCGGCTGGTGCTGGCCATGAATTACAAGTGGCCGGTGAACATGAGTCAGGCAAAGGTGCAATACAAGCGGGCGATGGAGAGGCAGGAGTGGGAGCGTGACGAAGTTGCTCTTGTGAGACACAGCTGGAGCTTCTAAGACCATGGCTAAAGGGGTCGGCTTGGGACGTTGCTTGTCATTCATTCTATCGAACTGACCAACTCGGTGAAAGGGACAAGCAGTGGCTGTTTTGCAGCCAGTTCTCTATATTAAAAACGCAGCCGAATCTGCATAAGAGCTGGTTGGTTTACGATAGATCGAACAAGAAGATGATGTATCGATTTTGAGCACAAAAACAACCCGTAAACGATCGTAACGTGTCTATGAGAGGGCAACAAATGCGGCGGATTGCCGATGGACCAACTGGGACGATTGACCTCATTATATGTGAGAGTGAGGGCTGTATCAAGCAAGGTATCTAGGTAAAGAAGGACGACGCGACAAAGGAGTTAGTGCCGGACTCCCTAATACGGACAATTCATCGGTACAGTTGTGTCCAGTATCCGTACTTTATGTCCGATAACTCCACCAACAGGCGCTGTCATGGGTGACCAGCGTCATTGATCCATCCTTATCTGACGCCGAGTACCTGAGAAGCAGCAACAAAACTCAATCTACCTTTACTTTCAGAGGAAGCTCAACTCCGTCTGTCCATATATCTCGTTACTCCCTCCGATTCCCTCTATACCGGTTCCTAGGAAGAACTATGTTCAGGTTCAGGCAGTTTTTCCGTACCTTTTTCCAACAACCACCCAAGCTCCCTGGTGCTCGAACAGCTTCGACTACCCCGGCCTCCCTCTGCGCCCTATCAATGGCTTCATACATGACCACCGTCACTAAGACCCCCGACCTAGGCCCCGCGCCCCACGACGCCTCCTCCAAGCCGCATCACGTCAAGAAGCATGGCAACACTGTTGGCTTCAAAAACTTGCACCCTTCTTGTGGCGATGGTGTTGGCTTCCCCCAACTCTTGCGACTTGTCGTCTGGTATGTATCACCGCACTGGCCCTGCCGGCCCCGCGCCGCCATAGGATGCCGATCAAGCCCAGCCACTAACACGAAATCTGCATGGAATAATGCAGGCCCCGGTTGATCGGCGACCTAAAGTCCCCTGACACCTCGCCGCCGACTGTCAAAGTCGTCAAGCCCGATTTCCTCCCTACCCGCACTGCCTCCAATAAGCTGCGCGCGACCTGGCTCGGCCACGCCTGCTACTACGTTGAGTTTCCTTCGGGACTGCGCGTGCTCTTCGACCCCGTCTTCGAGCAATGTTGCTCGCCCTTCTCCTTCATGGGCCCCAAGCGATACACGCCAAAGCCCTGCGATCTTGTTGACATCCCCTTTGTCGACGCCGTCCTCATCAGCCACAGCCACTACGACCACCTGTCCCACCAGTCCGTCCTCACCATCCAGAAACACAACCCAAAGGCCCACTTCTTCGTCGGTCTAGGTCTTGAGACGTGGTTTAGGAACGCTGGCTTGAAAAATGTAACCGAGCTCGACTGGTGGGAGGACGCCGAGATCTCTCTGGTCGTGGAGAAGGGCGTCGACCATATACCCGAGACCATCTCCGCCCAGATTTCTTGTCTACCCAGCCAGCACACCTCTGCCCGCACACCGTTCGACAAAGATACCACCCTGTGGGCCTCGTGGGGTGTCAAGTCTGCTGGGAAGTCGGTCTGGTTTGGCGGCGACACTGGATACCGCGCCGTGCCGCGGGTCCCACTCGACGTGGATGACTACGGCCCAGAGTACGCCCACCTGCCCGTCTGTCCGCAGTTCAAGCAGATCGGCGACCTGCGCGGGCCGTTCGACCTCGGTCTGATTCCCATCGGCGCATATTACCCTCGTGTGGCCTTCTCGGGAGTGCACGCAAATCCCTTTGATTCTGTCGAGATATTCCAGGATACAAAGTGCGAGCGCGCCATGGGTATCCACTGGGGCACGTGGGCGTTAACCCTGGAAGAGGTCTTGGAGCCGCCGAAGCTCCTGCAGGATGCCATGAAGCGCAAAGGGCTTCCGCCAACGGGCGTGTTTGATGTGTGCGATATTGGGGAGAGCAGGGAGTTCTAATGTTGGGATGTGATGTGGTGTACAATTACAAGCAGGCTTCTGGAGGTGATTTTTAAATAATAGCTTCGGCATTTCTGGGTTGAAAAATTAACTCTATATACCATAGACAGAAAGCCCCGTACAGGGATGTAAGTAGGCCAGTATCGAAGAACATTTTCCGACGACACACCCTGTTGGCTCATCTGTGCGTACCTGTCAAGGTAGATACCGGACTTGGGGGACCTAGCTACCCGTCGAGCGTTTGGATTATTATCATGGTTCGCACTAAGAATGCATAATGAGTGACATATCATAGAGATAATTCCGAGTACGTTAACAGAGTAGTGTTCTGTAATTATTGTTCTCATATGGCAGTGCCTGACTTTTAGATTCTTTTAGTTAAGTCGAACAAACGACTCTTACGCCAATGCCACTTTGGCGCCGCCATCCATCCTACATCCCCAGGTGGCCATGATCAAGCACCTCGTTCCGCGTAAACGCCATATAATGCAAACATAGGAGAATCCCTCAACATTTTCCCAGCCGAGGTTTCCAACTGAGTGTTCCAATTCCGGGGACCCCATTCGGTATGCATGCTAACACATAGTGAAAGCAGATAAGATAGAAGGGGAAGTGTGCAGCAGTTTGATAATAAAAAAGAAGAAGAAAAACATAAGAGGGGGAAAAAGTAAAGAGTATCAGAATACCTTGCTCTTCAATGCCGACATATCCTCAGATTGCGCCAGCTGATCAAAGGCTTTCACCAGCCCCATGGCCGCGCCGGCAGCAGCACCACCGACGACAACCATCTCTAGCCCACCGACGACAGCTTGTCTCACACACCGCACGCCCGACCAGCCTGAGACGATGCACGTCTTGACGTAGCCAAATGCGAACAGCGCAACGGCCATGACGGCGACGGAGATGTAGAGAGCGAGATAGACGTCCTCGGCGGGGACGAAGAAGTATGGGAACAGCGGCACTAGGCCACCGAGCAAGTAGCCCGCAGCAATGGTCAAGGCGGAGACGAAGGCGCGGTTCGAGGCGGGCTCCTGCTCGCAGTGGTGGAAATGCATGAGGAAGTCGATGAGGCGGGGCGACATGGAAAGGTGATCCGTTACCTCTTCGAGGGTATGTTTGGGTAAACCGTAGGGCTCGAGGACCTCGAAGACCTGGGCGCGGGCGAGAGCCGGGTCCTCGCGGGTCAGCCGGGTGCACTCGTTGCGGGTTTCCTTGTACGAGGCGCTGCGAGGGGTGTTAGTGACGAGGAGAATAAACAAGGGAACCCGAGGAAGAGGGGCCTTACGCTTCGCTCTTGGCTCCGAGGTAACCGCCCAGACCCATGGATATCGCCCCAGCAATTAGCTCGGCCATGCCACCAAAGATGACGACCTTTGTCTGCCCCAGGGCAGACAACCCAGCCGTGAGGGCGAAGGGTACTGTCAGACCGTCTGAAAGTCCAATTGTAGCGTCGGAGATGACGCGGGCGTCGAAGCGGAAGCGACGAGACTCGCCCTCGGGAGACACTGTCGAGGTGGAAGAGGTTTCCGAGGTCGTCGTCGCCATGGTCGCCGTCGACGCTGTCCGGGCCCCGGGACCCAGCAGGGGTTGCCTCTCGAGCTCGCCGCCGTCAATGATGGTCTCATCCGACATCGTGCTTTCAGCGCGCTCGTCGGTAGCGATGGCGGCCTTAGACCGGGCGGGGGGCGGCGTGCGACCGAAGAGAAGGTTTTTTAATGTGACGAGGCCCATGACTTTTTTTTTCTTCTTTTCTTTTGTCAGGTAACAAATGTCTCTACCACTAGAGTTAGTGATACACACTCTATGTGTTGAGCGTCAGTCGAGGGTGACCCGAAATCGGAGAGTCTGATATCTCTCTTCCCTGACCAAGTAAAGGACTGAAGAGATGAAAAGAAGTTGTTTGAAAGATCTGTGAAGGGAGAGGGGTCTTTGCCTTTCCCCCCTACTGAGGTGACACAGATGGGAAACCGAAAGATCGAGTCCGGGGTATTCAGTTGTTTATTTACTTGGTATTACTACCTTGGTGATTAGGTAGCCACAAGCAGAAAGCGAGAGGTAGGGGAGAGAAAGAGTCTGTGTGAGAGAGAAACTGTGGGTGCGCGCGCGTGTGTGGAAGGGAGATGGGATGCGCGGTATGGGCATTCCAGTGTGGGAGCGACCCTCCAACACTTTAAAATTCCACGAAGGTTTCTGGGGTTTTCCTTTCTGGTGACTTGTAAAACATAATAGAAAAACCTGGTAGACTCACAACACAAACTGGGCAACGGAGGAGCAGACCGAAACCTTGCAAAGCCCCCCAGAAAGCAGCGGTCTAGAAGGGCCAAGCTCCTCTCTCTCCTCTGCCGCTTTACATTATCTCGTTCGCCCGTTGACGGGTAGCTACCCATCGATCGCAAGGGACAGTTCGAAGCTTGACTGCCTGTCATCGTCTGCAGGCTTGTGGGGGTCCTGGGTCACCTTGCGGTCCCGCGTTACACTTCGGACGAGTAATCAGCATTACCGCGACCGTCATTGGTCAATCTCGGAGTTCAACAGCATCTCCAAGGCCTGCCATTGGTTCGGGCGACACCCCACCGGCCTCACAGAGCTCGGGAGTAGTGTGAGAATGAGCCCAGGTCAGGGATCTACGGTATGTACAAATACAGTCTGAAGTGGGCCAACTCAGGAATGTTCCATCCACTTGCCTCTTTCGGGTCCAAGAAGGCCTTGAGGGTCGCCGGTGATTGGTTCCGTGTCTACCGTCTGATACGGCGGGTATGGCAGTTGGGGTTATTTCTCTCTGCTAACTGAACACTTTTGGCAAAGATATAAACCAAAAATAAAACAAGACAGTAAAGGAGGGGGAGAACCCCAATCACGCCACTCATCTCACTGACCAAAGCATCGAATTCCGCTCGGTTCTCGGCACGGTGTAGTAGATTTCAATGCAGCACTGACTGTTGCTGAATCACGATGCATGGAGGGCGGTAGGCGTTTCTTCTGAGTGCTGCATCCGATGCAGCGGGAAGCTCCTGGACACACCCCTGAAAATCCTTACATCACAAGGTCCAAGCTCATACTCCTCTGGAGAACCAATCATGATGTTGCCCGAGAAACTCTTTCCTTCTGCGCAACGCCGTTCTTCAACCATTTACTAACCTTCGATTGGCCTGCCTGCTCCGAACTACACTAGGTGTATGCAGTCGCCCATGGCATCCTTGCGTTTGCTGGTGCAGCATTGTCGGTGTTCCCGGGCCCCCGCAAGCTCAACGGCGAGGCGTCACAGCACCTGTACGCTCTGGAACGCTGGAGCTTCTCATGGCCCAAGATGCCACGGCACCGCTGTGAGGAAGTAGAGGGGGAGGGAGAGAGAGAGAGAGAGAGAGAGAGGACACCTCAGAAAAACAGCCTTGGCATTGCACTAGCGTACACTCGACCGAATAGCTCCTGTGTTTCTGATCGTGACATGACCGACAGTTCTCGAGCACACCGCCCCGACTCTTGGTACTGCAGAAATGACGCTTTCCCGTTCCACACACTTTCCCCAGTAACACCGGCCAAGAATGTACAGATGGATGGAGGTGCCACGCTTGACATGAGCATTGAAACCGTGTACGTACGCAGTGACTTGCCACTGAATGGTTTCTTCCACCCTTACGGAGTACTCTGCATGGGTTCGCAAGACTGAAGACCACGTAACGTATCCAGTCTAGTTAGGTAGCCCCGGAGCCGGTGGGGCCGATAGGGTGCATCGGTTCGCCACAACCTCGGATCCGAACGGCGCTGTGAGATTTGCGGGGTTTCTGGGTAGACACGGTCGGTCCAGCTGAGAACCATCACACCCTCATCTTCGCCGCAAAAATTCACAAGTCCTCGCTGGCAGCCACCTGGGCCCGACCACTTCGACCACTTACCATTGCCACCCAACCGCGATATACCTACAAGTACATAAATACTCACGGCTTGGCCCTGCACCAGCCCCATCTTCATCTTCAGCCACTTCTCTCATATCGCATCGTTCCCTCTTGTGAAGCCGCTGCTGCTGCACAGGCGCTTCCCACCTCACATCTCACTCACTTATCTTCGTCGCATTACCAACATGGGCCGGCCTATCAAGCTCGGCGTCCCGAAAGTCCCTGAAGACGAACATGCCCGAGTACAAAGCACCCAACCCACCAATGACCAGAGCCACTCACAAACGGAGCAAGCCACCGGCGCCGGCGGGGACACTGGAGCCGGAACGACCCGTCCAAAGACGGAAGCCGAGCTTGAGGCTGACCGGCTTTACGAGGAAGCAATAGAGGAGGAGTATGCCAAGAGAGATGGTGGCTCGTAAGGTGCGCGTTGACAGCAAACAAACACCAATTCCACGTTAAGCAAAGGGGGTCCAGCCACATTCATACACAATGGTTATACTGGCTAGCAACAAAACTCCCATCTCAATGATTATGTACGCCCACCGTACCCCTGTTCAGTGACCCAATCTCCGCACTACGCCACTCGAAACGGATGCGCTTCGGTGTTGAACACCCACTTGTTGTCCGCGACTTCGACATGGACCTTGGCGTCCGTGGCCTGGATCAAGTAGCTGTACTTGAGCACCTCCGCGAACCAGAAGCTCTCCTGGAAGTCGTCGGGCATCCCGCCCGTGGGATTGTTGACGTCCGTGATGCCCGAGAAACCATCGCCGACATTACAGGTCTTGTTGATGGCCAGGAATGCGTCCCAGGCCCAGTCCTGATACTTGGTGTCGCCCGTCGCGCGATATGCGTAGTAGTAACTCTCAATGACCTCAGGGCGGAGAACGTAACCCGACCCGCCGTTCCCGATCCAGAAACCAGCACGCTGGTAGAACTCGGTCTGATTGGCGGGCGGGTCGGGGTTTAGGGTCTTGTTGACTGGCGGCCGGTCATCTTGCCAGCGGAATATTTCTGGGCCAATTCCAGTCGCTGTCTGCTTATACGTCTCATGGCAAGCCGCGGTCAAATTGAGGCCGAAGTCTACGTACTTTTTCTCCTTGAGCACAAGACCGCCTAGAATGAAGTTGCCGCCATCAAAACATGCCACTTGGCTTACAGTCAGCTCTTATGCGGTATGCCGAGTGACATTATGAACTCACGATGGGTGCTGATAAACCTCAGATTCGCATCATTGTAAGCGGCCAGGAAGGTCAGGTCAGGTCGTGTCGTTGGGCTCGACGCGAGAAACTTGATCGAAGAGTCGGCAGCTGCAACCCATCGATCTTTGTAGAAAGAGAAACGGTCCTGATCGTATACCCACATCTTGATGAGGTATTCGTAAAAGCTGTCAGTTCCTCCGTTCCAGCCACCAAAGCGGTTTGCAAAGGTGCCATTGGAAATGAAGACATCCGAGCCCAGCAGACCAGGGAACACCTCTTCGTTGGGCTTCAGAAGAAAGTCTTCACCTTTTTGTGACAGTTCACCGTATTGCTTGTCCCCGGTAAGATCGCTCAGACGAGTCCACTCGAGCACCAAAGTTCCGATGGTGGCGAGGCTGTTTGTTTCCGATCCATTCCTGCGTGGCTTCGGGTCGTAGACAAGAGTGTTGTCCGGCACTCCAGTGGTAGTATCGAAAGCAACTTTAAGGTTATCCGCGAGCCGCTTTGCCTGGGTGAGCAGCGCATCTACTCCGGTGATGTTGTTTGCAACGTCTTTAAGCGGCCCTTTCAACAAGTCATGTCCTGTCCGGCAGCAGGCTTAGCATTCACATGATGCCAGTCGGAAGATGACCATTCTCACCAGCCAACAAGCCTCCCAAGTATCGGATGGTTGTTTCAAACACAGAGACCTCGCTATCTGTTACGTCAAAGTTGATGCTGGGCACGAAATTCAATATCTGACCGACAACGTCCTTGTTCTCCATGATGATGGCAGTGCTCAAGGCGTCCACTGCGCTGGCACCCCAGCCATTTCTATAGACGCATGTTAGCGAAGTCCATCTTCATTTCGCTCTGATGCAGGATCTGCGATGACTTACCTGTCATTGGCCGACGATTTCGACACGGGTAACAGGGTATCGTTTGGAAACGCAAACTTTCGGTATCCGTCCCACGAGCGTTGGAAAGCCTCCTTTACGGCGTTGGCTCTCTCCGGCTGGTTAACATAATTTGGGGCAGCGGCCGATTCCGTGATTTGAGGCGAGGCGTACGCCTGGATGGCAAGCCCAGCGACAGCCAACGCACGTCCTGAAATATGCATCATGTCGTAAACTGAGAGCTCCTGTGTTGGAGGAGGAGATACTGGTGAAAGCGACGCAAGGATGATGGCCAAGGACGTATGGATATATATATATATGTGTGTGTGTGCGGGCGAATACTGGACAGGATTGCCGAGAGACACGAATGTATAATGTATGGAAGTGGTTGGCGTGTCCGTTGATGCAACTCCAGGGACCAGTTGACTAGACTATCAGACAGACATTGAAGTGTGAGCAGGCACCATGGCATCGGACGGAAAGTCAATTTGCCCTTTCGACTCCGCGTTCGACCTTGCTCTTGTCTCATGCTTAGGCCTTCTACCGCACTCCTGCTTTTCTCCTGCCTTCCGCGCTTCTGCTTTGGCGCCTGCGGCCGCTCGTGCTTTCTTGTCTACTGTTCAGTATGTGCTATTCACCGCTGCGCCCCCCCTTTCTCATCTCCGGCTTCTGGTCCCTGCTGTTCCATCCAATAACACCCTCAGCGGATGACTACGGTGTAGCTAGGACTAGACGAACAAGCCAGACATTCTCTTGCGGCAAGCGCATCCAGGGGTGGCTGCACTTCGGCAAGGCTGCAATGTAACCAAGGGGAGAGCGACTGAATGACTGTCACGCGGGCGGAATCCGTCGGTTGCCGTAATGACTGACATCAACACGAGCAGGGCAGATCTTCCCGAGTTCGTCGCGCATTTGGCAGTGGCATAGTCACCAGGCACGTCCGTGCCTGGTGAGCCAAGCACGTGCAGAGAAGCCTTTGAGGGAGGGGGCCTTGTTGGTGTTACCCAAAGTTTAAACGCAGCGTTGCGTTGCATACCTAGGGGGGTGAATGCAAGCTACCCGAGCCTCCAAGTGCGGTTGACCAAGTTCATCCTCCACCTGGGGCAGCTGTATATGTATGCTGCGGCGGAGTATACACGGTGACAGTCGGTTGCGGCCTTCATCTTTGGTGCCGGCGGGTTAAAAGACTGCATCCCGGTCAGATGGCCGGACCGGGACTGCCAGCCACTGGGTGTCGGAGGCCCTGCTTTGCGACGCGCTTTAACAACCTCACCCACAGGCCGTGGTGTGTCGTACATTGCGAATGCATGCAGGACGAGAAATGGCGCGGTTCCATGACTAATATCCGCCGTCTCATCAACCAAAGCTACGGTAGGCCACTTGATAGGGTCAGAAGGGTCCCATTGTAGAGACAGAACTGCGTCCGTGACGATCATCATCTCCGACTCTCGACTCGAATTAAATTCTGCACCTGCAGCAATGCCCCTATCCACCCTCCCGCACTTCTTCATGCTGCGAGCATAAAGAGAACGTGAGAATAGTGCGGCATGTCACCCAGATTGCAGCGAAGATGACATGCCGCAGCTATTGACTTTTTGTCCTCTGCCCGACTGGGCTATCAGTCTAGTATAGTCATTCGAAGCCCTCACCGGCTTGATGGGGAATGGTTTGACCATCGTCAAGGGTATTTTCGAGAATCGGAAAAGTTTAGTTCATCCTTCGATCCGATTTCTCTGCCTATTCTTTGCCGTGATCATGCATTAGCCAAGACAGACACCAGGCCCAGTAAAGAGCCTTTGGTTTTCAAATTGCAAGCAAGCTAGCTTGCAACACTCGGAGAATGCGCCATGCGTGAGGCTGTTTCGAGAGGCGAACCGACTTTGCAAAAGTCGATTAAGCTTCGGCCTATATATTGCCAAGACTGAACCGGGGTCCTTTTGTTTATGCAATCTCATCCAATGGATGATTCAGCCCTGCTTCCGCAGCTTTGCGAGTGCTGCAGCAACTCCGCCTGGAAGTAAATCGCCCTTGGGGCCTTCACCGTCTGCTTCTTCCGCTTGTACCTGTGTCTGTGTCCGTGCAGCTGTGTGTACCGCGGCTGTCCGCTTCGATTCTTCGATGGCAGCAGCAATCATTTCTTCTTCATCGTCCAAGTTAGGATTGCCCGTTTCCAACTTCCCCTGGCTACTAGCTAGCCTGTCAATCACTGGTGAACCTTGTGAGGTCCCTCTAATCGATTCCATTTCGCGTAGCGGTACTCTGCTGAGAGGCACGGCTTGATCCAGCTTCGATATCCGAGCCGGTCTTCCGCCCTCGGCGTTTTCCGTCCGATCCAACTGTCGTTTTGCGGATTTCTTGGCTCGGAAGGGCTCCTCAACAGCTCTGACCCATTTGTTAACCTTGATAGCCCCCCATCCGGCAATGATACCGATCTGTTCGGGATCTGCGTTGATGGCGTTCTTCAAGCTGCCAAAGTTGCTGACCAATGCGACCGCATCTGACTTGTTAACGCTCCTGGGAACGGTGACGAACTCGACAAGCTTTTCAGCATACGTCGACGCTTGTTGGCCGCGAATGGCGCTGAAGTTGGCGTGCTCATACGACTTGTAAAGTTCAAGGTAACGCGCGGCCTCGGCAGCCGACCAACAGAGGATGATGGTGACATTGTTGACCAGTGATGTTTTGGATAGCTCGCGCAGTACCTCTTCGTGGTTTGGTATGTCAACCATGGTCAACATGATGCGCAGGTTGTATTTGCCTTGCAAGTTTCGGATTCGCGTGTAGATGTACTCGGGATGGAGGCGGTGGTATTTGAGACTTGACACGGCCATCTGTTAGCAAGCTAGTGGCGTAAGAAACATGGCGACAGGAGCCGACTGACCTCAGAAACAACGCACATGTCGTCAGGCCAAGACTGTAGTCGGCCACAATATCACTGTATTCCCATGGCATTGACTTTAACGAAGCAAGCACTGGGTTGCCCCTTTGGCGAGGGGACACGAGAATGGCAGATCCAGATCCTCGCTGAGGAAGAGCTTGCGGCGTCGGCTGAACGACTTTGCTGCGGGATGAAGCATTCGTAGGCGGCGCTTTGTCCAGCCGCTGCGGTGTCGGTTGCTGTATTTTCTGGGGGGTTGACTGCTGGGGGCGAGGACGAGGCGGTTGAGTCTGGGGGCGTGCGGGGACAGGGTTCGATGATGCGAGGGCTGCTAGGAAGTCTTCGTCGGCACCAAAGTCGTCGTCCATGGTTGTATGCAATATGATATCAGTGAAGGGGTGGGTTGTTGGCGAAGAAGGCGGTTGGAGGATGGCAAGTCCGGTTGCAATAACGATGTTGGAGAGGACAAGAGAATGCACGCGCGCGATTGGCAGTGGTGGAAGGAAGCTCCAATTCAGGTAGGTACTTGGGTACCTAGTGGAGAAGGCGCCCGCCGTGCTGGGTTAACTGGCGGCTCGACCGCAGGGTTCGTTGAAAAGCCACACCGCATTCCGACATAAGCTAGAACGTCGATGGACGGAAGAGAGCCTGATCCCGTTTATTTGACAACCCCTATTCTTGTTTTACTTCTTTAGTTGTTCCTCTCTAAGCTGTGGTGGCCCGATGCCTTCGTGGGGCTGGCGCTGACATTGACATTGCTGTCTCCCCGATCTACCTACTGAGGTACCTTATCTAAATAGCCTCATAAGCCCAAAGCTCGTGTGAACGCCTTCATCAACATTTCATGGGTATCAAAGCCAGATGGTGCCGTCAGTCCATATCCTCCATTCCCAACACAGCTTCATCGTAATGGCTCCCACGGGATGCCGCGTCACTGGTCATCTTATCATGCATGTTGTACAGCGCTCTTAGCCAAGTATCAAACATGGCCTCCATATTCTTGGCGTCTTCGCTCTGTTGTTCCGTCGTCTCCATGACCCGGTCTCTCAGTCTCTCATATGCTTCGATCATGACCCAGACTTGGAGAGATGACAAATCCGTCTCCGTCTGCTTCGACATGTCCAACATGGTCGCTGATAGCTCGCGGGTCAGTAGGTCCGTGGCAATCTGCAAGCTTAGGTTGTGGTTCGACGATGATGCTTGGGATGAAGAGTTGCGCTGCAGTCGGGCCCGATTTCGCGGCGGCGGCGGCGGCGGTGGCGACGACGACGAGGGTGACTGCGTGGATGGGAGCTCTGGCGAAAAGGACATCGGCTTGAAGTAAATCGCCTCTTCGTCAAAGGCAACCAAAGTGCCGTCGTCGGATTTCGGGGAATATGCCGGGACGTTGCGTATCGGTGCCGGCCTGTAGACATCTGGCCGCAACCTTGCAGGTGTCTCCCTGACACTGTAGTGAGACTGTGAAAGAGAAGACCGCCTGTGTGAGGATTGCCGCGAGGGGAGAGGGTCGGGTCGGGCGTCTGTATTTACTGAGCTGTTGTCCTGTGTTTCGAGGAGCGCCGTGTACTGGTCGGCAATGAGATCGACGCTTGACACCTTGTCGGCAACCGTCGAATCCCTACCGAATTTGGGGCTCTCGAGCTGGCCGATGGCGTAGATGGGAGTCTTGGCGCGACGTCTCATGCTGGATCTCGTGCTTATCGATGAGGTTGGCGAGCTGAGTGAGCTGTCGAGAGAGGGCCGACGTGCTGCGCTGGTGACGGCAAGGTGAGAGAACTCTGGAACGAGGGTCGAGCCGGACGTGTCGAAGGAAACCTTTGTGGGTTTGTCGGGCGTTCTAGGTGTGCTCGTAGTATCTTGCACTGCGTTGCTTTCTCCTAGGTATTGTTGCCATTTGGCATCGCTGAGGTCTGGTGACAGGCGCAATAAAGGTTGGCCGACTGTTCCGGCTTGCTGGGCAGCCACTGCCACCCCAGTATTAGGTTTGTTTGGCACGGACGAGTCGATAGGTGCGGGACGTCGGATGGATAGGAACCTCTGTTTGGGAAATGTTTTCTGTAACTTGCGTCGCAGGCGATGTGAAGGCTCTAGGGGCTTGTCTGGGCTGGCGGCTGGCGATAGCGGCGAAGGCCCGCGTGAAGGATCCATGTCCCTAAGGTTGACAGTATGGGGAGATTAAATCGACGGAAATCGAGAGCAGGCCGATACCTATGGTGTCAAGCTTTTATGAGGTGCGCAGTCGCTACAAGGCAGCAAATAAACACGTCGGGGTTTTACATGTGGCGTATATGTGTTGATTAAGCTTCGCTGGTGTGACTCGCGATTCTGTCGGGCAAGCAAATGATGACCACGGATGAAGAGTCAAAAAGGTACAGACAGGAATGCCTCGCTCCATGTGTGTACAGATTCGCTTGCGGGCGTTAGGGGATAGCAAGAGGGAGGGATGATATACTCTGAGAGAAGGGCAAACGAGAGTCAGGGCGGGCATACACACGTACGGACAGCAGGACATGTGCATGTAAATAGTTTAAAACCAAACTACAAAGATCGAGTCGTGAGAAGGTCAAGAGGACTGGGCTCGAAACAGGATTTGACTCTCGAGGAGATGCAGTCATTGGAGGGCATGCCGGGATGAGGTACGTAGGCATGTTCCTCGGGTAGGGTAGGTAGCTAGAGATACCTCGTTTTCCTGCGGCGTACTATAGGTGGTAATTAGTTCAATCGCGAGTGGGAGCCAGGTCAAGGCTGGATAAGTTCAGAGTGATGTGAGGTGGACAGCGCATAACGGGTGGCTCGATGCAGAGAAGCCGTCGGACTCAGCAGGGATGTGATTGTATGGGTTTTCCTCTGCGCACATGGGCAGAGTGTTGGTGTCGTCGACCATGAGTAAGGGTAGGTACATGAACGTGCTTGTAAACTAACATGCCAACTACCTACCTAGGTGGGTAGTCTAGCATCGTGGTCCAGAAAGCAGACAAATGCATGGGTGGGCAGGATAAGAAACCGAGTGCATCCTTGCACCTCACGTCATCATCGTCGTCGCCCGCTTGAGAAAAGGAAAAAAAGCGAAGCGGGGTGGAGGACGGCGGTCGAGGCTCAGACCCGGTCAGGGATGTATTGGCGGGCGGTTATGGTGGTGAACAAGGGTCGCATCTCCAATGTCGACTCGGGCTCTCCCCCCCCCAAGGATGCAATCTACGGGTTGGTTTGGAAGAGTGGCCAAGGTGGTGGAATTGGAAGCATCTGCGATTAGGTTTCCATCTGCCATAGACGCGTATATCAGCCCCAATGTGAAGAACGGTTGTGGGAAACGTTGCCCCAAGGTATCGCCTATTGCCATTGTCTTTCGGGCATGATTGTCACTTGTTAATGCCCGTTCCCGTCGATATTCCGGCGATCCAGCATGCCCCGCTCTCCCCCGCGATGGTCCGTTTTCTAATTTTCTAGGTAGTGTAGGTGGTAGAGCACGGCATTTCCTGGCTGTGTTTTGGGTGTGCAGCGGGGCCAAATGGGGGGGGCTGTACGGATACAGCGAGTGCATAGCACTGTACATCGTACATACAGGTACCTACCTAGTACCTGTAGCTAGGTCTAGTGGGCTTTGCCAGGAATGGCGGAAAGGACACGATTGGCTGATGTCATCATTAGACCCTCCCTCTGGCTGGCTGGCTGACTCACTTCTCTTTTCTTCATTCCGATTCTTCAGTCACCCACCCTGGTTGTCGTCATCACAAACGTTGATTGACACCAACATCCTGTATCCCTATCTCACTGCACTGCCGCCCTCTGTCATATATCCCCGGCCGGACTCCGGGGGTTCAACAACACCTTGCCCGTCCGTGCCTTGTTCTCCACGCTCTATGCCGACTTCTCCGCCTCGGTCAGGGTCGGCGGGCGACGATGTCGCTCTCGACATATCGCATTGCCTCATCTGCCATGCTTGACTTCACTTGTTTTCTGCACCTCCCTTTGGAGCTACAGGACAAGGTTTGGGAGGCTGCCATCCCCCCGCCCGCTCCCACGGCGTTCCATGCGAGACTCGTCCGCCAACCAATGGGTCGCGCCCTCGACGGCTCAATCGACAGTTATAATGTAAAAGACAGAGTTCTTCTCTACCGCCTTCCACCCGATGCCCACCCCGATCTTGCCGATCGCGACTGCGTCATGGCCACTCTATCTGGCATGCTTGTCACCTGTCGTCGCTCCTTCGCCGTCGCAACTCGTGCTTACAGCTCCATCAAGCCTTTCCGTCCTTTTCTTCTCCGAGGTCAGGATCCCTCTGTTCCCTACCACACGGAAATCGACGCCGCCAACGATCTGCTCATTCTTGACACCGGGTGGCAGTGGCCGTGCCGTCTGATTAGCACGAGCAGTGTATTCCGTCTCCAGCTGCCAACTCCCTTGCGACTGCTGGCCCTCGCCTGGCCCGGCCCAAATCGAACTAGCGCATCGGACGGCCGTAGTGCTTTCTACTACTCGGAAGCCCTCAACGGCCTGCTCACCCTGTGGGGCTCCCGTGCCCTTCGCACTCTCTACGTCGTCGTCGATCCAGTCCATTTGCACGACGCCGAGAAGCCGTGGCCAGCCCCGGCTGATCGTTCTTGGGCCACCTCGTCCGAAAACGACACGGTTTTGGAGGATTACCTGGCATCTTACCACACCGACTCATGCGGCCGGGCGGTGTTATTCCAGAGGGGGGCCCGTCGGTACTTTGAGGTCCCGGTCGAGCAAGTGGCACGGTCTGGCGGCCTCGGGGAAGTCGTCGAGCTGCTCGAATCCGCTCGCAAGCGTCTAAACCCCCATCTCACACCAAGCGTCAACCAGCCGTCTCAAGAGCATGTTGTCCAAGCAATGGATAGCGAACAGGTGCCATGTAGGTGCGTGATACTTTCATGGCGATAAGCTCACTCATGAGAACAAGGACAAACTGCTTGTTGCTGTAGAGATGTTGTCCAGTATGCTGGGTCTCACTGGCTCTACTAGAAGTTCGCAGAAGCTGTTTACGGACCTGCTCATTGGCGTTGAGCATCGCTGCGTAAAGCTCCTATCTTGATTTCCGTACTTCTCACCTTTACAGCCCCTGCTTTGGCTTCCGGTGCAGTAAGAACAACTCGGTTCCAACGGTATCCGCCATCGCATTGCTTCATCCATGATCGGGTGATTTTGTTCATCATCAGGCTTCTTCCCGGCTAGTCTGAACCGGGCGGATCTTCGTCGGGCACCGTAGCCGTAACTCTGAATGACATTCTTGCGGACAAGAGCTAGATATAGTAACAATAAGCCACAAGCCAGAACGCATGTCCACTCCCAAGCTTCTCGCAAACCGTGACCTCGAAGCAGATCATTATATTTGGGAGACAAGTGTACATGGTCCCTATAGAGAATATCGTCTACCACGTATGTATGATCGACGGGCCAGGAGCTTGTCGCCTTGAAGAGATGATTTGGAGGAGATGATGCCAGGTATATAATACCCTACTTTTACGACATATTGATCCTAACGAGCTCATGTTTGATCCGTGCCATTGTGCCATGTCCCCTGCACATGCGAGTAATATACGTCCCCTTGACGACGGGAAGCAGGCCGCAGCCGTTCCATAGACCCTTCCTGGAGTGTTGCAACGCGCATGCCTAAGTGGGATGTTATCTGCTTGCTACTGAGACTCTCATAGCCACATCTCACATGTAGACTGACTGTGTGTAGCAAGCGCTCAACCACTTCCTCGTTCTCTCGCATTGCATCGTCAAAAACTCCAACTCTGCAGGTTTGGCGGAGTGGAGGCCGAGCTAGACGTTGTGATGGAAGAATTTCTCCATCAATCATAGGCCTTGTAGCAGAGGGTCCGTAGCCGGCTCCCGCTCAGCTAGGTTAACCCCCAGCGCTGGCACTCGGTCTTTAGGCCGGATTGTCTCCTGTCTGGAGCAATTCTCCACCAAAAGGGACCCTTTCGGGCGCATGCCCCTCATCGTCCCATGTCCCCCACCTCTCCCACCTCTACTGCCCCTCCGGCCCAGCTCCAGACTGGGGATCAAGCAACAGATGGAAACGTCAAGCGTTGTGGCATGTCGCTGGCCAGGCCATGCCGCTATTGGCAAAGGTGGGGGAAGGATATACATCGTCGGACACTATAAAGCCTCATCTGCCTCTTTCTAGTGACCCATTATCCCGCATCGTCCCCTCTTCGTCCCTCTTGAAGATACCCTCGGTATTCAATTTCTTTTGAAATATTGTTCCTCCATTCCTTTACTTCGTTCAATCTGGTTTTCCCCCTTCATTCTCTTCATCATGAGTCTCGACATTACCATCACGGGGTGGCAGACGCGCGACGTGCGCTTTCCCACTTCGCTAGACAAGACTGGCTCTGATGCCATGAACGCTGCCGGCGATTACTCCGCCGCCTACTGCATTCTCGAGACCGACTCCAAGTTTGCTGGGCACGGCATGGCATGTTTTTCATTCTTCATATTCAGTCTTGCACATAACCGCTAATACGTGTTGTTCTGTAGACCTTCACCATCGGCCGCGGAAACGATATCGTCTGTAAAGCAATTGATTACCTCGTCGAGAGAGTAAAGGGCAAGAAGTTGTCGGATCTTGTCTCAAATTGGGGCAAGACCTGGAGGTATCTCGTCAATGACAGCCAACTGAGGTGGATCGGCCCTGAAAAGGGCGTCATCCACCTGGCTCTCGGCTCCGTTGTCAACGCCATTTGGGACCTGTGGGCCAAGGTCCTCGGCAAGCCCGTCTGGCGCATTGTTGCCGACATGAGCCCCGAAGAGTTTGTTGCCTGTATCGACTTCCGCTACATCACCGACGCCATCACCCCCCAGGAGGCCATCAAACTCCTCAAAGAACAAGAGCCTACCAAGGCCCAGCGCATCAAGGACGCCGAGAACAGCCGCGCCGTCCCAGCTTACACCACCAGTGCCGGCTGGCTCGGGTACGGCGAGGACAAGATGAAGGGCCTGCTACAGGAGACCCTCGGCAAGGGTTATCGTCACTTCAAGCTCAAGGTTGGCAGCAGTGTCGAGCAGGACAAGAGACGTTTGAGCATTGCACGCGAGGTCATTGGCTACGACAGCGGCAACATCCTCATGGTTGACGCCAACCAGGTCTGGTCTGTACCCGAAGCCATTGAGTACATGAAGGAGCTCAAGGAGTTCAAGCCCTGGTTCATCGAGGAGCCCACCTCCCCCGATGACATCCTCGGCCACAAGGCCATCCGTGAAGCACTGAAGCCCTACGGCATCGGCGTGGCCACCGGCGAGATGTGCCAAAACCGTGTCGTTTTCAAGCAGCTGCTCATGTCAGGAGCCATCGACATCTGCCAGATCGACGCATGCCGCATGGGCGGTGTCAACGAGGTCCTCGCCGTCTTACTGATGGCCAAAAAGTACAACGTCCCCATCGTGCCTCACTCGGGTGGTGTCGGTCTCCCCGAGTACACCCAGCACCTGAGCACCATCGACTACATTGTCGTCAGCGGCAAGCGCTCTGTTCTGGAATATGTCGACCACCTCCACGAACACTTCCTCAACCCCTCCATCATCAAAGACGGATATTATCAGACCCCTACGGAACCTGGCTATAGTGTTGAGATGAAAGCTGACAGCATGGACAAGTTCAGTTACCCCGGCAAGTCCGGCGTCAGCTGGTGGACCAGCGATGAGGCCAAGCCTATTATCGAGGGAGAGAAGATCTAAAGGGGAGCTGCAATCACGCATATCGTATCGTGGCTTCCCGGGCCCAAGCAAAGGCATGGATGCTTGTCTGCAGGGAAACGATGACATCCTGTATTGTCAGGGACATTGGCTATCCTCATGCATGGGTAGGGCGGACTGCATTACTTGGGCAAAGTAGAAAGAGTAATCGAGGGGGTTTGGCCGAAAAGAGAGCCATCCCGCAGGGCAACGATGGCATCCTGTATGGCACAGCTTTGGTTCTGTGACGCATCCCTTTTTAGCGGTTGGTTTTGTTGTCTTGTTGCAGTTGCGAAAAGGGGGGAGGGGGTTGGCTACGGAAGCCATTCCGAAAGGCAAAGATGACATCTTGCATAGTTTGGACCAAATACCCCGTCGCGATAGCGAAAGAATGACAACAGACGTTATTATCTAGACGAGACGTCAGCTGATCCTGTACCTACCTACCTACCTACCCAGCTAGATGCGGAAGGAAGATGGCCGGCCGCGCAGTAATTTAACCGAGAGTGCGACTGCACCGCCACATCTCAGCCATACCAAGCTCAAAGCTCACGCCACAAAGACCCGGGGATTTTTTGGCGGCCAGCAATAATTGAAGGATGAGCTGAGGAGACGTTTCAAAACGCAGCAAAAGGGCTAGCAGACAAGTCACAACACACGACCTGTCCCTGATTTCGAGTCTCAGCTCTCGCCCTTTCATACCTATACCTACTACCTACCTACCTACCTACTTCAAGAGAAAGAAATAGCTTCAACAGCGGGCTGTTGGGTACCACCGGATATGCAACGCTAGCCTGGCTGTTGTTCGCCTGCTGTATCATCTTTTGTTCTCTCCCCAGCTTCTGCAAAGGGCCCGGACGCGCTCGTCATCCATACCCTCATTTATATCTGTATATTCAGTCACTCACAACCACCCCCCACTCGCACGCATCTCATTTGTTTCACTCACGAATCCTCCAAATCTCGCCCGACGTCACCAATTCTGTCGCCCGCGATGCCACCAAAGCCAACATTCAAGGTGGATGCCACCCCTGAGGGATTCACGCCCGAGAGGTTCGAAAAGGAGCTGAAGAGCCTGGCAGCCAAGGCCAAGGGCGAGAATAGGGGTCGATTTCTCCAGCAGCAGGCCTCGGCCTACCTCAAGTCGGCCATTCTACTCGCCCTTGCCGCCGTCTACAGCAACGTCTCTCAGTTGGCCCTCTCGCCTGTTTACGGCTCCATCCCGTCGTCCATTTACCATGCTAAGCTCGTCATGGCTGCCTGCTTCTTTGGTTGGGCCGGCAATATGTTCCTGAACCGCTCACTGCCCTTCAACCCGGCCAAGCTGCTTCCTGTAGTAGCCTTCTGGGTCCCGACTATTCAGTTCTACCTGTATCTGACGAGTGGTGTGCTCACGGCGTATTGGGGCCCCTTGCTCACAGAAAGCGTCACCTTGTTCCCCCTCATTGTAGTCTCAGTGAGCTGCGTGGCAAATGAGCTGGAGAAGGCCGACCTCTCGAAACTACCAAAGTTCGTCGCTGATGCGGGCCCTGGCTTGGGATCATGGGGGCTCTTCAAGTTCATGGAGAAGCTGTCAGGAGAATACCTCCAGACGTATGTCGGCAGCTCCTTCTTCCAGACCAGAGTCGGCCTCGAGGCGCTGCTCGCTGCCGCATACTCCATCTACGCGCCTTCCAAGCTGCTGCTCCTCGCCATTCCGGCCGCCTTGCACACGGCTGTGCTGAACACGCATGCCCTAACTCCCATGGCGTCCGCTTCGCTCAACAGCACTCTGCAAGCTAACAACTGGACCCTGCTGGACCGCAAGGAGTCTCTAACCGGATACGTCTCCGTTCTCGAGAGCAAAGAACACGGCTACAGGGTCATGCGATGCGACCACTCCCTCCTTGGTGGCGAGTGGGTTATCCACAAAGGGCCCCGAGTTGCGGAGCCAATCTACGGCGTGTTCGTCATGCTGGAGGCTGTCCGGCTTGTCAAGACTGCAAATGCTGTGCCCGACAATGAGGCAAAGGCCCTCAACATGTAAGTTGTAGATCTATACGAACCTTGTAGGCCAGGGGCTAATTGTCGATAAGTGGTCTCGGCATCGGCACTACCCCAGCTGCTCTCGTCGCTCACGGCGTCGACACGACAATTGTTGAGATTGACCCCGCTGTGCATGAGTTTGCCTCCAAGTACTTCCAGCTGCCGTCGAACCACACCCCCATCATTGCGGATGCAGTGGGCTACACGCGCAAGCTTGCCGATGACCCGGATGCCAGATTCGACTATATTGTCCACGACGTCTTCACCGGAGGCGCCGAGCCCGTTCCCCTCTTCACACTCGAGTTCCTTCAAGGCCTCAACTCGCTCCTTAAGCCCGACGGCGCCATTGCCATTGTGAGTCTTGCCAGTTCCTTTTCTCCCACGCAAGCCTTAGTTGACCAATAAATTCAGAATTACGCCGGCGATTTCCTCCACCCGGCTCCGAAGCTCATTGTCGACACCATCAAACAGGTGTTCCCTTCGTGCCGTATCTTCCGCGAGTCGGAGCACCCCACTAAGGAGAAGATCGCCGAGGATGGCCAGGACTTCACCAACATGGTCATATTTTGCAAGAAGACGAGCGGCAAGCTCAAATTCCGAGCTCCCGTTGAAGATGATTTCCTCGCTAGCCGTACCCGCCGCGCCTTCTTAATGCCCTATCACGAGGTTTTCGACAAGCATTTCCTGGAAGGCGACTTTGGCATTCTCACGAACAACAACACCGAGCAGCTGACCAAGTGGCACGAGAAGAGCGCATTGGGTCACTGGGAGGTCATGCGGGTCGTCTTGCCAGACAAGATTTGGGAGATGTGGTAAAGTCATGTGCTTTGCACTGGGAAGAGGTGCTGTGAATATCGATCGTATAGAAAGCGACGTCGTTGGGAGGAGAATGCCTCTGTACATACTCCAGGATTGTAAATACACTGTGATATCCACAAAGGACCAGAAATGGCTTTTCCGCTCGCGGCTACAAATTTAAGAGTCCAGGAGCCTCTGGTTATACAACTCACCCCCTGGTTCTACTCGCCCGTCGTCAGGACAAAACTAGGCCGTCGAGGTTAGATGCTGCGACGCAGACGGGGGGGGGCTGGGGTCTCGGATGAATATCGGCACAAGGTGTTCATGCTGCGAGGGGAGGCGTAGCCTTGCAAGGAGAAGTCGAGGATGTATTCGCTCATCGCTTAGAGTGCGTAATGATCACGGGGGCTATACCGGTTGACGGTGCCGTATTGTTGGGTGTGTGGCATGATGGCAAGTTCACAGGAAAACATTGAGGGACTCACAGCATCGCAGCAACATCACAATCTCTCTCTTTGTTTCTGAAGGGCAATTATATACCTATATCCCCGGCGGCTCAAGCGTCGACACTAGGGTGATGGTGATGGGACCAGATACGCATATCACGGCCCCCGCGCCCGTAGAGTTGACTCATTGGAGAACGGGGTCGGGTAGCCGTATTGGAATGTAGCTTCGAGTCTGGTTCCGACATGGAAAGAGGTGCGGCTTTGAGCCAACTGGGAAGGCTCAGAACCGCAAGCGGCATAGAGCACGCTTGACGGGATTGAGTAGGTCTAGCCAGTCATCCCATTCATCCAACTGCCGCTGATATCTACTTGAGGGTGTTCGTCCAGCACCTGCTCTACCACATTGGCTTTACAACGAAAATCAGAGGCCGAATGCGGAGCGGAACTACCGTGTACGATGGGGTATAAAGGGGTGTTCAAACCCGGATGCCTTGCCTCCTCACCTCGGGCTATCAGTGACCTAGAAGAGTCGGCGAAAGGCTAATCATATACCCGGTGCCATGCCATGCCGATCGCTCAGAGCCCGTTAATGTGCCATTCCACCGACAGTTTCTAGACCTTGTGCAGGGCTGATCAATGCACCAACATAGCTGACATCTTCTCGGAGTGTACACTCAACCACTCGGTAAGTAATACTAGGTCGGCGGCTTATCGGACGGGGTAGATAGGCAGTAACTACCGACGCCGATCAAGTCCGTCCCCAAACGGCCCATCAGACAGTACAGGCTCGGTTGGCAAGAGAAAAAAGGACGTCGACCTATAAAGGCACAGGCGAGCTTCACCGTCGTGTCGATCAGGCAGCGAGACCATCGGACCCGTCTTGATACTTCTTGGCCACATCACATACGCTCCTTCTGAAGCCGAGGCGGCCGTAGGAGACAAGCCGTCATAGGACAGAAGAAGAGGCAGCTACAGCTAACAAGCCGCCCACACCCGGCACCTGCGTCGTCTTGTGAGGTGGAAACCAGCGACTGCAAGAGAAGAGTTCCTCGACGGACGATAACCGAGCGAGGCGACACACCCAAGGGACCCGGTTAAAAGGGAAGTTAGGAAACAAAGTATAGGCATGCAGAGGCGGTAGAAGCGAAATAAAGGCAGAGTCCAAGAGTCGCGACGTGACAATGATTGGAGGGGGGAGGAAGCCAATGATTAAGCCCCAATCTCTGGCCGGACTCGGTTGTAGCCGAAACGCAAGACAACTGTACGGTCAAAGCTTCTAAAATAAAGCAGTCTGTGTCCCCAGCAGACGTTGGATGAGAAAGATCAGAGTCAGGGTCTGGATCAGTGCTGATGGGCGTTGCAGAATAAACGCGGGTCGGGGTCCGAGTTGCTACGTGAACTACGATGTACCATGCAAACCATTATATTTGTGCGTATCCGTACGCAATTAGGCGCGAATCGAAGAGGCAGAAAAGGGAGAAAGAAAGTTGTCTGTCCGTTCGGTTCTCCTCGTGGCCGCTGTCCCGCCGTCACAGGGAAGCCCTCGTCAGCGTTTCCCCACCACCTACAAAAAAAGACGTGCCAAGACCACCGAAGCCCCTGAGAAATCTCGGGAACAAACTTCTTGGTCTGACCAAATTGCTGAAATAAGTACAGAACCGGCGGCACCCTCTTCTGTACCAAGTCTGAGCGGTTGTAGAGCAACTCCTGCCGCCACCAGCTTCTTCCCTGTGCCCGCCATCTGATTCTGTCATCTTTAGCTGGTTCTACCTTAGCTGTTACCCTTCGTCATGGCGACTCCAGTAGAGGCAGACTGGGCACTGCCTCGGGAGTCGGGGCGTTGGATTACGTTTGTTTCGATCCGTAGGATGAACCAGGAGAATGCGCCCTCAAAAGCCGAGGAGCAGCCGCCGAGTCTAGCAAGCCAATCCTCAGTTCAATGTTGTCCAATTGGCAGTTGCTCTACCTCGCCTAGGTACTCGACTTTGTCTGATGCGAGTGGGGAGGTAGCTGCATGTCAATACCTTCTTATCCAAACCCTCCTGTGGGAGCCGGCATCAGCTTCAGACTTTGGGCAAGTGACAAACGGTGCTGCCACATCGCCCTTTTTGCTGTTACCAATTGCTCGAGGGTGTCCATCTCTGGGCAGTTCTGTGGAGGTAGGTAGTCAAGTAGGCGTCGAAGCAACCTCTCCCTCTTCCTTTCGTGTTGCAAGTCGGTGGGTTGGTTAGTCTCAAGGTTGCACCTCGGCGGCCCATCGACCTGTTTTGTCAGGAGATGACAGCGAAGTACGGAGTACAATAATCTTGAATATGCCGTCTGGGATGTTATTTCTAGCCGCCCAGCCCAAGTCCATCCTTTCAAATCTGGGCGTAGACAGACCCCACATTCCACAGAAGGTCCGATGATTGCTTCCCCCCCCCCCCCCCCCCCCCGACCGACACAGGGTGTCACATTACATAATCCCAAGTGCACGAAGGTGTAAAGCTAGTGTATGAGACAAGACGGGAAAAAAGAAGAAGAAGAAAAAAAAAAGCAGACTAAAAACTGACTGATGGATGGAGCCTCTGGCGACGACCCTGGACCCCTCCACCCCGAACATCGTGGGTTTCGTCACTGAAACAGGAGTCGATGCACGCCACGGCATCGAGGTGGATAGAACAAGGTTCTCTACCCCTGTTGGCTTCATGTGGACCCAATAAAGACCCTGGTTCTTACCGGCATGAACGATGTATCGAGAGATCTCACACAGCACCCTGTCCTCTACCGGTTTGAGCTGCTCATTTCGTCTCTTTCTCTCTTCCGCTCTCTCTTGGCCTCTGGTTTTCAGGAACCAGGGACTCCCACACCGACTACGTATTTCCCGTTTTGGACAGATGGGATTGGCCTAGAGCTCCCTGTCAAGGTGACATCTGGCTGAGCCGGGTTACCGTATCGAGAATAACCTTGTGTAGGCGACGAGCGGCGAGAACAAGGGGGCCTTCTGCTGTTGTACTTCCCCCCCTTTCCGTGAGCCTCCTGTACCTGATGTGACGCCTCCTCCAGGATTATCAATCGACCCAGACGCAGACGCAGACGCAGCCGCAAGATCAGCACCTCTCCCGTCGTGTCTTGCCGCCAGAGGCCGCTTGCTGCAAACGCACATCGTTTCCCTATCGCCGTCTGCCGAGCACTCTACCTGCCGTACTTCTCTTCCGTCCTTGTTTGTGTGCTCGTCTCTCTCTTTCTCCACTCTCCTGCGTCCCCGAGGAGGATCGAGAGAACTGTCGCCCAACTCGCTTTACCCATCGAAACTCCAATCAACTGTCCTTCATACCATCCTATCCGCCATTTCGTGGGGTATCTGTCCTGTTACGTTCTTTTCTGCTTGATTGTCGAATGCTACCATAGTGCGAGAGCATTCTCATCATGATTTCTTTTCTTTCCTAAGATTTTAGTCTTCCAGCATCCTCCCCCACCCCCATTGACTGGGTTTCCTTCGATTCTACCCGGCCGGTCCGCGGCCTCGACAAACAAAATGTTCATTCCAGGAATCGTCCAAGCCTTAATTGCGGCCCTTAACTTGTCAGTCGCCGCCCTCTTGACGTCCTCGTTCAATTTGGGAATAGTTGGGAGTCTGGGGCACATGGGGGGAGATGGAGGAAGAGTCGGTCGGGGAAGCATGAGATGAGAGGGGAACGACTTCGCTAACTGATAGCAAAATAGTGGGATCGTCATCCAGGCCGCGACGCCCTTCGTCTTTCCTTTACTAAAGGGCCATGGCTCAAACATATTTCGGGACGGCCTGAGGCTGGTCCTCATCACATTCCTTGTATCATCCGCCCTATGGGCTCAAATCGACTTTATCGGCCTTACCCTCGATCCGAGCTCGACTTCCGGTTGCCAAGTCGTCGTAATTTTCAACTCCGTCTTCGATCAACTAGCGCGATTCGCCATCGAACAGTTCTTGTTATGGGCCATCAACGCCAAAGCCAGCGCGCCTGCTGGCGCAGTGGCCTACCAAACGGTCCTCGGTGTGCGATTCGTTATGGGTGGCGTCTTTGTTGCGTTCCAAAAGGCACAGCTCGCCACTGTCTGTGTAGCTAGGAACAATCTCTTGGCTATGGGAGCCGCTGTGATGGCTATCGACTTCGTCATAGTCGCCATGCTTGCGTTCAGGGCCAGCTCGATCGGCATCACGCCCGTACAGAGTAAAAGCGCCGTCATGTGGACGATTGTGGGCTTCGGGCTTTGGACTGGGGTGAGTAATACGTCGTAATCTTGATGCTGCAGAATACTGACCATATGTCCCAACCGTAGACGAGCGTCCCGCTGCTTCTGGGTATTGACACGGAGTTGCTTTTCAGAACTGCTCTCCCTGCCACTGGCCTGTCGATCCTCCTTAGTACGTAGGCAATTTGGGCTTTGCTGCATCTCTTTTTTGGCTAACGCTTAGTAGCTATCCTCACGAGTAACTTTGCAGCTTTGCTTCCTGCCCGCCAAAAGCAAGCTGTTCACCCAGATGCCCAGTCACCGCGTAACATTAGCTCTAGCAGAGATCTCTCGACCTCCGACACCGATTATCCGCCCTCGCGATACGAGGACTTGAAGGCCGGCGCGATGGCCACTATAACAACGTTCAACCAGCCGAGTGACTTCATGGCAGGTGCTGGTGGCGCTCTACCTACCATTGCCGGATCCATCCCGGGACAGGCCAGCATCGGGGTCGGCGGAGTTCCTGTCCAGGGCCAGCTGTTCCCACCGACCCGTTCACAGACCGCTCCTATCAGAGAAAGCCGGAGAATCGACGTTAAGCCTAGCCTCTCGAACAAGAGGAGCATCTTTGACAGGGCTGGGTCCACCTCGAACTTGAGGAACGCGATCTCTAATCCAATTCTCCAGGAAACCGGCGAAAAGAACCCCCTCAGCAAGATCGCTACAATTGATCTCGCCACTGCTGCAAAGAATGACAGGGAAAGAAGGGGTAACGGACTGACGTTGAACCGAAACTCCAGCACTTTCAACGCCCATCGCCCCGCTCCCGACCCCCCCGCTATCACTCCAGACGAGGCCCTCAGGCGAGCTCAGAGTGGGAAGCGGAAGGAAGTGGGATCGGTTTCACCTCCGGCGGAGCCTCCTCAGCTTAGATCCGCGGGACTGATGTCGAATCCTCCGGCAACGACTTCATCTGCTCAGCTATCCCCGGGGGTCGAAGAGATAAGACGTAGGTCTCCCAGACAGTTGCCCGAGGACAACCAACAAGGCCGGGAGACAAGACCGGCTACACCCCAGCAGCCGATTCCAGAGTCCAGCAACTCTCTGCCTCGCTCCTCGCGACCGGAACAACCCCTGAATTCCTTCGAGAATGTTGGGCGATCTGCGAGCCAACGTACTGTAGAGACGTCCCTGAGTCAAACCGCGCTTGATCGGTCCGCGAGCCAGAAGTCTACCGCGTCCTCTGTCCAAACCACGTCGCCTCCAACGGCCTTGGTCCCTCCGCCCAAGAGCGCTGCTCGTTTGATGTCACCGAAGAAGCCGGACCTCCCATCCACTTGGCCTATCCAGACCGTGGTCGACCCAACGATTCGGCCGTCCAGGCAGAGGCCGGCATCTCCAAAGACACCATCAGTTGCTCCTCTGCAACGGCGGCCAACCGGCGGTCTGCCATCTAACCCGAGAGCGATGACAATGAAACCCGTGGCCAAGGAACCTTCTGGTCCCGAAGAGCAGACGGTCATGTTTGTCAACAACATTCAGTACAACGATCCCACAGCTGTGCAGAATATCATCCAAGGTGCTACGAATCAGGCCGCCAAGACGTCTCTGTTGCTGCAGTCTCCCGCTCCACCGCTGAAATCCTCGAATTCCGTTGTCCATCGACCTCGCCCCATCCCCCGACAGCAGGGCAAGGATCGTCCAATTTTCCCTGCCGAGAACTCTCCTAATCACAAGAGGAGCAAGTCAGGCGGCTCCATCATCGGCAGAAAGTCCATTTTGATGTCGAATCCCGGAAGTCCTACTCAGCTGCCGCCTCTCCCACCGCCGCCCAAGAGCGCCGGTGGCCAACCAGTACGAGCGCTGCCCAACGACACCAGGAGCATGACCTTTGACGAGAAGATGGACCTCTTCTTTCCCGTAGCTCTTGGTAGCAGCACTGATGCGAACGGCCAACCTAGAACGTCGATTCCAGAGATGCCTCTTGTTCCGTCGTCTTACATGCTAACAGGCGACAATGCTACTGAGGAAACGGATGCGTTGGATTCCAAAAGCAATCACGATCAGTCGAAGCAGTCTGATCGCTCGACCAAGACTTCCGTCCGTACTCGCAGCATTCTGGAGATGGGGGAGGAAGAAGCAGAAGTCCTCCCGGATGTACCACCTCGCTTCACGTCCAAGTTCAGTGTCGACACGTCGGTCATTACTGGCAGGCCCGACGAGCACGAGTCTTGGATCCCCGCCCTCCCAGCGAACGATGGTGCCCGGGCCAAGCCGTCGTATGACGGAGCCAACCGGCGATCATCACCGGTCATTCCGGTCCGTAACCCCAGCGTTTCTGAGTTCAGTGAGGTAAGGACTGCGAGAACTCGCGACGAGGAAACGACGACGAATTGGGGATCAATCCATTCGCCGGTGGCTGCGGTCAACATCCAAGATGTTACGCATATGCCCAAGCCCACGTGGATTCAGCCACGCGACGAGCGAAACCCTCGAGACCTATCTATGATTAGTCAAAATGATGGCAAGGAGGTCATGACGATTATGCTCGACGCATCCATGGAACATGATATAGACCTGACCGAGGTTGCTCCGGCACGCCAAAACCCTGCCGATCTCCCGGACGGGAGCGTCGCTGACCAGCGTGCTCGCTGGCATCGCCGCATTGGTGATGAGAGCATCACCTTCACTGAGCGCAAGGAAAAAGTAAAGTCGCGCAGACAGCCCCCGCCGATGCCTCTTCAATTGCGGTCTCCCGTCAAGAAAATAGCGATTGTGATGCACGCCGCTGAGCCTTCCCCCTTGGAGTCGCCGCAGCATGCGTACGAGATGATCCAGGCGCAGCTTAAGAAACTAGAGGAGCCCAATAGGGACTCGTATGAGAGCGAAGGGCAGAGGATTCGTCTGCTCGAGTCCTTGGAGGCCGAGATGGGGCAGCAGGAGGACCAGTGGCACGAGATGCAGCACGGCCTCAGCCGCAACTCGCTTTCCACGGTTGGAACAAGTTCGGTCCGCAACTCGCAGAGCGAGCTTGCTATGGCTAACTCGCCAGCCGTCCCCAGCATCGACGTTGTGCCTCAAGTGATTCCCCAGCGCAACGACATATCGTTGGAACGCCAAGCCGCGCGCCGCTCTCAGATGAGGGCCATCAGCAAGTCATCTGACGAGGACCCAAGAAGCGCTTCGTCCATCTCATCCCAGTCCAACTCGAGCGACAACCGCACTAGCCTCTGGCAACAGCGGCTGGCAGATGCCCAGATAGAATATATGGAGAACGCATCCGAACTATTGGCAAAGCGAAACCTCAATTTCTTGTCTGTCTCAAAGGTACCCTTGAGCGCCACGGCGTTGCAGCTGGGCAGTCCTACCCCACCGGACACCGATGAGTCCGACCCCGAAGACGCTCAGATACTCGCGAGGCTCAGGCCGAGCGAGCGAGCTACACCACCGGAAGGCCTCTGGAGCCCCGACTCGCCAGTTTATTTTGAGCGCGAGCAACCGTCCCTGCTTTGGGCCCCGGCACACCATCATGTCGCGACTAAGTCGTCTGTCCCGAGCGGCGATGGCCACTCCCTGCCCGGCTTATCCGTCCGCCCTGCGACGCGCAAGGTCTTCGAACCCCTCAATATCTCAAGCTCGAGACTCTGGCAGCCTGACCACACCGCTGCTAAAAAGCTGCGGCCCACCTCCGGATTATGGCGTGCCTCTTGGGTCCCTGAACCTCCCAAGCCCCAGCCGCGTCCCGTCACACAGCGACCGCCAAGGCGAAACAGACGCGTCACTCTCCTACCCGACATCCTCGAGAGCCCGCAGCCGCTTCCCGACAAGCGTGGCACCCTCGGCATCTTCCAGTTTCCCTGGGGCGAGAAGTCGGACACTGCGACAGTCCAGCCGCGGCCCAGTCATATGTTGATGGCTATGCCTGGTACTATGTCAACTGGTGGATCAGCAATTCGTGCCGCATTGGAAGCTCGCGCACAGCAACTCGAGTCTGCAGAGTACTCTTCGTCCTTCTTTGACGATTACGACGACGAGGAGGAGGGCGACGACCAAGTTTCTGACATTGAACTCGACAACGACAGCGACGACGGCTTCGACGAGACAACCCTCTGGGAGATCGCCAGCCTCTTGCAGTCTGACCAGGTGCCTTCCAAGAACAGCCTGCTCCCCCAGCCAGCATACTACCGACCTGACTCATTCGTCGAGGAGGAGCACTCTTCCCCGCGCTCGCAGTCCGAGTACGACGACTCCGAGGAAACCTCCGTGGCAGACGAGGACACAAAGCACGACAGCATGGTCATCACTATCGCTGCCGCGGCCACGCCCGCCGCACCGGAACCAATCTCCCTCCTCTGGACCCCCAGGCCAAAGAGCTTCCCTACCGCCCGCAAGGTCCCAGGTCTCCCGCAACCTGACGCTCGCACATGGGAAAGCTACGTCGAGAAGCTGGAAGCCGCCCCGCGCGTCCGCGAGTGTGTCCTGGAGCATGCTGTCATCCACAGCACCGCTCTCTGGACCTTGCCAGCAACGAAGACAACGTCAAAGACGACCGGTTCAATGTGGAATAACCCCCAGCAACAGACTGCTAGGACGCTGTGGGCTCGGCCTGCTATTACCTACTCCCGTAAGGCTGTAGGTCTTCCGCAACCTGACGCTCGCACATGGGAAAGCTACGTTGAGAAGCTGGAAGCTGCCCCGCGCGTTCGTGAACGTGTCCCGGAGCCTGCTGTCATCCACTCCACTGCTCTCTGGACCTCGCCAGCAAAGAAGGCAGCGTCAAAGACGACCGGTCTGATGTGGACTAAGCCGCATCAGCAGGCTGCCAGGACACTGTGGGCGGCTCAGCCTGCCGCTACCCATTCCCGTAAGGCTGTAGGTCTCCCGCAACCTGACGCTCGCACATGGGAAAGCTACGTTGAGAAGCTGGAAGCTGCCCCGCGTGTTCGTGAACGTGTTCCAGAGCCTGCCGTCATCCACAGCACCACTCTCTGGGCCCCGCTAGCAAAGAAGACAGCGTCAAAGACGACCGGTCTGATGTGGACCAAGCCGCAGCAACGGGCTGCCAGGACGCTGTGGGCTGCCCAGGCTCCCGCCGTCTATACCGAGTCCACCGGTCTGTTCAATACCAGCCATAAGCGTGCCTGCTTCAGGACAACGTCGGCCGAGCCTGTTGGCCTTGGCATGCCTTCGGGTGCCAGAGTGACATCTGAGGAGCTGCCACAGCTCACGTCAACAAGTCTTTGGTCCCCTACTCCTGTTGTGACTCGGGTCGAGAACTGGATGTCCTTTTCCACTGTCAGGCCCGGCTCACCTTTGGAGGTGGCCTCACTGGGCCGCTCGACACCATCTTTGGATACCGCATCAACGAGATCCGACGATGAGGAGGCCGTGTCTGACTTCGAACCTTTGCCTGATGTCCCCGTTAAGAAGGCTACTTGGTGGGATTCCTTCAAGACCAAGCTGTCCCCCCCGGCTCAGGCAGCGCCGCGGCCGGAACCTTTCCGCCGCACCAAGGCCACGCCCGCGGAGTGGGAGGCCGCGCTCAACGAGGCTGTCCGGACCACCCCGTCCCCGCGCCTTGTTCGGGTCGAGGCCACTCCCGCGCAATGGGCCTTGGCACTGAACCAAGCCATTGCCGCCTCCTTCGATGCCGCCAAGTCCCACCCCGCCTTCGCAGGTTCCGTCCAAACAACTGCGATCAGCGATCCCGCCATCGCCAACCCAGTCTTCTTCAACCCGTCACTAACACCTACCGGAGAATCCTCCTCCTTCGATGCCGCCAAGTCGCATCCCGCCTTCGCAGGTTCCGTCCAAACAACTGCGATCAGCGATCCCGCCATCGCCAACCCAGTCTTCTTCAGCCCGTCACTGGTCCTTACCGGAGAATCCTCCTTTTCCATGCCTGAAGAACTCACCAACCCAATTTCAGCATCCCACGTCGTTCCTCTCTGGTCTGCTCCGGTGGTGAAAATCCCACAGGACACCGGTATCATGTGGATACCGCCGACCAAGCCCCGTCTGCACGCGCATGACACCGCGCCCATGAAGGCCGAAGACACCGAGGCCCGCCGTTTGCGTGTCAGGCGTGCCAAGGCCGACGTGTCCGCTTCGTCGCCCTCGGAGCTCGTCAGCTTCAACGGCCAAATGATGTGGAACCGTTTCTACGGCGCCGAACTCCGACGCTTGACGCCCCGCGGTAACGGGCGCGATTGGCTCGAGGATGCGGCCAAGTCGTCAGTCTCCAAGGTCGTCTTCCGGTATTAAACGCGGCGAGCCGGGGAGGCTGTAAGTTTCCCGGATGATTCGGCAGATGAAACTTTGAGGCATACCAGGTAGATCAAGCAGGGTAGGAGAGATAAGCGATGATGACGATGTACGAATAGGGAAGGTCTCAACATAGCGAGGGGTTCGGATTCATCTTACACACACACACACAAACACACACTCAACAGTGTCAACTGTTTTCATATTGTCCTTGCTTTTTTGCTACTTGTATTCTTCCTATAAGGTCCCCAAATTCTCCTGGATACCCTCCTGTTACTTATTCAGACTGTTGTTGCAAGTCCTCTGCTACTATAATTAGCGGGAACAGCATTCACACACAATCTATTTAATGAGAGAGCTCTTTTCCCAGTAGAGCCAACCATTTACTTGTTAGCCCGCGTTAGGACGTAGAAAAAAAAACACGGATTTTGTAGTCTCTGTTTCCATGTGCATTACCGTAATCAGGAGTGTGAAATCGACAAATGAAGAGAATGTGGGATTGTGAACTCTATATACAGCCACTCCGTCGCACAAGCGATGATCGAACCTTATATTACTGAGTAAACCGGGATGCGCAGCCCTTCGGGGGCGAGATGAAGGTTGAAGTGAATATCGTGGAAGAACATGCATGTTGAAGACCAGCCCCTTCAACATATCGTGCCTGAAAGTAGTAGTGCCCCCGCTGGATACCTTGGGCCCCCCAAGTTGCATTTCATGTGCCTTTTTCAAGGTGGTCGGCCACAGCGAGTTTGGGAGGTACCAAAGTAATGTGTGTATTCATCAGACTATGTACGATCCCCACGTGCCATCTGTTACCGTCCTCCATGCTACCCGTAAGCCCTGATGTGACCAACCTCCCTTTCTGGAAGCAAGCTCATGAAAAGAAACCCCAACCCGCAATGCCATTTCCGTTTTGCCCAAGACCAATGTATTATTTTAGCCGTAGCGTGATAGTCCATAAACATCCCTCTCTCGCCGAAGAGAAGGATATAACGAGGAAGTTCCCGTCCTCGAGATGCGAATGCGCAAAAAAAAAAATAAAAAAAATTGAAATCCTCTATCCGGGCAAGACTGTCCTTCGTGCGAAGAAATGAACATTTGCCCCATCCAATCTAATGGTGCCGCGATGGAGCGTGAACATGTATGTATATGCCCGTCCGTCCGCCTCATGATCATGAAACATCGGAAGTGGCGAGGAAAAATGCCGCCATGCGAAAAGGAACAACACGGCCGATTGGAAACCCGTGCGAATCATATTGACGAGGTAGCGAGTCCGTGATCCGAGCAGCGAGACGCCCGACGGCCTGATTCAGGCTTTTTTTGCTTTTCCTGTTCGTCCAACCATTTGTACAATACCAGAAGCTGAACCGGCCGAGAAGAATCAAAATACGAAAACAAGGCCCCCGCGCGGTAGACCTTTTGGGTTGGCTCGTGACCCTCATCATGGCAACATGGGCGAGCATCGTATGTGGTTTATCGATTGCATTCCTCATCATTTCCTTCCTTCCCTCATTCGCATGCCCGTATCGTCGTCCTCCCGTTTCGTCACCATACGATGGCTGTCCGGTGCCCGACGGTCAAATTTGCCTGGGCACTCAGGTTCGCCTGGCGAGCTGGTGCGTGGTAATGTCATCATAAGCCTTCTCCGTTTTGTAAAAAGATAGTAAAGCCGTCACGGATATCCAGCTGGGAAAAGAAGAAGTAGGGGGAAGGAGAAGAGACAAAAGAGTCGAAGTGCTTCTGTGTACTCGGCTTCGTGCCAGCCACAGATGTTGCGGTAGAAAAGATTCTGCATGTCCCTCGGGTGGACAGTGGTGAGACCGGGTCGTATTTATGTTGTATGTTGCGGCGAGTAAAAGAAAAGGACCAAGAACCCAGTAAACCCTAAGCCGACGCTATGCAGACAAGAAAAATCGACAATTATTCGTACATGTACAGGGTCGACATGACCCGTGACAGATGCTGACTTTGGAGCTTCTGAAGGGGTTTCCAATATTCAGGCCCAACTTTGCGCCACCAATCTCAGCTGACCGTCATCATTTGCATCCGTTGCAAGCCACTCGATGGCGAGGCATCTACCGATCCGCGCCCGAGCCCAGAATTCGTGCTCCTGCTGTGAGGCAACTTCTTTGGTGGGCTCGACGGGGACGGAGTGTGGTCTGGCGTAAAGACCCGGGTAAAGGCCGGGCTGTCGTTGTGCTGACGGGGCGTCCGAGCAGGGCTCGATGTGATCTGGTCTGCGCGGCGCACGACCTCTGACAGTGTGTCTCGAAGATCGCCTGCGCGCTTGACCAAAGCCTTGAGGCTGTTGGTGCCGAAGTGGAGCTTGTCATCGCGTGCCGAGTCAGAAACGGACCGCTGCTGCATGGCGTCGAGGACGGATCTGACGATATCAGTGACATCGTGCCCGCCCATGTTGATGTTGTTCTCAGGTGTCTTTGGGCGTGGAGGAGGAAGCTCGTCCAGGATTGGGCTGTTTCCGCCAAAAATGTCATCGTCTGGCGAGAAGACGGAACGTCTGCGGCCGGCGGTTCGCTCCCGAATAACGGCCGTCTTGGAGACGTTCAGTTCGTGAACCTCGTCAAAGGGGTCTTCTTTTTCGATTGGAACGGGCGACACAGCGTCAAAACCGCTCATGATGGAGGATGAGTCCACGTCCATGCCCTCCAACTCATCTTCGTCGGGCGATGCGAGCGCGATGATCCCCTCAGCTTCCTTCCAGACACCGGCATTGGATCCACCGAGCATGTCCAAGTCTCGGCCGAGTCGACACAGCCTTTTGAGGTCATTGACGAGCAAAGACAACTCTCTGATGTGCCCAGTATGTTGCTTGAGGCTCGGCTGCGAGGCCTGGATGGAGGCGGGGACAACCATGGCAAATGCATTCTCAGCTTCCTTGTCCTCGTTCTCGTTACCGTCGAACTCGAAGTCATCGTCCCAGTCCTCGCTCACAGTCTTGCTGCTCAGCCCCCATGTGCCGAACTTCGGGTTCATTGTCGCACCATCTGTGGGATCATGGACAACGGGCACACTCTGACTGCGAACGTGCATAGCCGTTGGGCCCTTTCGAACCGCCGTACGACCACCTCTCATATCGAGTTCCTGCTTTCCGTAGGCAGTCTTTGGCCGGAACGAACTGCTGTGATCTGGCTTGTCCTGGGTCGGCTCGCTCCAATCAAAAATATTGCTGCGAGGCCGTTCGCTAGGGTCGTGTGCCGCATCGGCGTTTCCGTTGCCGCTGATACTAGCGAGTGCCATGCGCAGATGGGGACTGACGCCACGGGAGTTCATCGAGCTTGGCGGCGAGAGCTGGTTGCCCCAGTCCATGTCATCCTCGTCACGAGCCCAGTCGTCGTCGAAATCGTCCTCAATCGACAAGCGGCCAAAGTCATTACTTCCGAGAGAATACTCATTCGAAGGTCGCTCCAAGCTGTAGCGTGGTGCCATTATATCTGAGTCGGTGCGTATTCTTGGCTCGTGGTTGACACGAACCGGCGTCGGCATGTTCTCATCCTCCTCCATGATTCTGTCATCGGCATCCCATGAGCGGCCGAGAATCTCGTGGATGGACAGTCGCTTGGCCCTGGGGTGTCCAGCAGTGCCTGGCGGCGACTCGTCAAACATGTGATCGAGCGGGGTCTCGACCGCGCGGTTACGGTCGGACTCGGCAGTTCGTAATGAGTCAAATATGGTCTCGCTCTTGAAGTCCGTGTCATCATCGCCCGAGATAAAATCTCTCGAGTCGAAGTCGGAGCTGTTCAGAGTCGAGCTTCGATCGGTCGGGGCGCTGCGGTTGTACGCAGCGAACGCCGACGAGCCCTGAGAACTGCCAGATGGTTGGATAGACCGGGGGGATGGACCAGCGCCTCCCGATGAGCCTATTCGGGAAACGTCGACATTGAAGCTGGAGAGTCGCGACAACGGGGGAAGAGGGGCCGGAGAACTGCGTGGACTCATCTGTGCAGCTGATGCGAGGTCCAGGTTGGCGGCTGTTTGATGGCCTGGCGGCGTCTGAAAGTCGTCTGCGTCCGCAGGCGCAGCATGGTCGTCGTCTTGGGCGCGGCCGGGGGACATCGACGTAGGCGCAGAGACGTGTCGCTTACTTCCACCATCGCCTTTGGATCCTGCTCCACGCTTTGTCCGTCGAAGACTGCCCGCCCTCGGGATCCAGTTGGGAGAGTTGAAATGCATTGAGATTCGGGTACGTTTGGAAGGCGTGTCGTCTGGCGTTGCTGGCGTGTTGTCTTCTTCGGGCTCCCTCGTGTCTCCGACGTCGTCGCACGTGTCCTCAACCACTGCTTCGTCTTCCACAAGCGATGGGACGTCTTCGGAGGGCGCAACGGTGTTCCCCAACATACCACCACCAACCAGGTAGATACCGTGCTTTCTGTCGTTGGACACCAATAGACGCCTTGTTGTCGCCGAGGGGGATCGTGTGCTGGGACTGCGGTCAATTAGGCGATCGGGAGCGATCCGTGCAGTGACATTGGCTCTGCGCGCGTGGAAGAACGAGGTCCACTTAGTACTCGGACTCGGTTTTTGGAAAGTCGAGTCGCTTTCTTGTTTAGGGCGAGTTGCAGCACTGTCTCCGGCGTTTTGGAGGCAGCGGTCGAAGGAGAATTTGGGGTCGGTATCGGGCTCAACGTGGTTCACGTCGAGATGAATCTGGTGCAAAGTGGCAGATCTTTGGTGACTGGTGGCGGGCCGGCGAAGACTGGGAAGGTGCGTTTTGGACCGGCGGCGCGTCACAGGATCATTCCGTTGTGACGAAGGGGGTCGCTTTACCAGTTTATTCGGAGGCAACGGCGGAGGGATCGAGCCGGTGGGCGACAGAATCGGGGCCGCGGAACCGTGTGAGAAGGCGACGGAGTGGCTGTCGAGGCCCAGACTTGATCTAATGCTCCCGTGTTGTGATAATGGCCGGAGTGACAAGCGCCTCATCCAGGACCCATTGGACGAAACAGAGTCTCTGGGATCCTCCGCGATGTAGGGCGTTGCCGCCTGGTCTCCCTGCTTCACGTGCGACGCTCTTCTGCTGTGCAGCAACGACGGCGCAAAGCTGAAATGCGAGCTGAGTGGACGGGAAGGGCGCGCGGACGAGGGCTCGTTGGAGTTCGAGAAGGAGAATTGTTGGTTGGGAAAATTCGTGTAGCCTGCGTCTTCTGTAGGAGTCGGCAGCTGCTGGGCGCCAGAACTGGTGCCGGGGCGCAACGAGACAGCAGGACTGCTCAGTGGATGGTTCGGAGGAATGTCTTTGTCTGAGGCTAGTTTCCTCTTGTTCGAGGCGGACTGTGTGGAACTCAACTCGTCGTCGGGATGAGCAAAAACGAGACCGAGGGCCGCCGCAGCAACGGCAGTGCCAGTTCCCACGAGCTAAAGGAAGGAGAGGCGACGAGTCAGCTTTGGGGGGGGGATGGGATGAACCACGCAAAGGCAGCAGGTATCAGGGAGCATCGGTGTTGGGGGATGGGAATGGAGGAGTATATGAGAAATGAGGAAGCCCCATATAGCACGGGCGTCGGTGTGTCTCGTGGGTGCGGGAGAAGAAAGCGTCGACAGGATTGTGCTGGGCGGTGTTTGGGGGATGCCTGTCGCCACGACATGTGTGGACGGACATGGCCATGGAGCGGAAGCAAAGCAACTTACACTGGGAACGGTCTGCATGATGGCAGAACGTGACTATTCTACGCGGAGAACCAACAGAAGAGACCGAGGGCGAGCATGCGGGCGAAAGGGTCGTGGATGCTCTCGAGAGACGTGTTCAGCATCGTCAAGACATATGGGCCAGTATCTCGGGTCGTGCGGTGAGAAATGTGCGTCTACTATCGGCGTTGCGGCTCGCGGTGAGGGCGGAGCGGGTGGGTGTCTTTTTGGCGGTCTTGGCGACGTGAGAAGACGGCGAGGGGACTCGTGAAATCAGGATGATGTCGAGGCGAAGAAGTAACGGCAAGCAGAGGGGAAATCAAAACCCAGGCGGCGTCGCAAAGAGGTCAACGAGAGTGAGGTCCAGAACGGAAGAAAGACGGTATGTAGCGGACGGAAGGAGGGGGGGGGGGGGTCAAACCAGTCAAGCAAGCGCAACCGCGATCTCAGGAACAAACTAGCCTGGGGATGTCGAGGCGATGCGAGCGACCAATGGCTCCAGAAAGCCGGGTTAGACCAGGAATAGAAGTGAAAGAGTAGAAAGGAAGGGGGTGCGGAGCGAAGAGAAGGAAGAGGACGCGCGCAGGCAGGTCGAACGCGGTAGAGAGGCAAGGTAGGTCGAAGTAAAGGTTGAAAAGGTGGGTGGATGAAGGCAGTGGGATTGGAGGTAGATGGAGCGTGTGGGAGGGAAGAACGGACGTTCGTTCGTTCGTTCGTTCTTTTGGACGGTGGTCCAGGTACAAACAGGTCCAGGTGGTCCTGGTCCCGGGCCAGGCCAAGGTTGAAAAGTCAAGGCTGCTCGGACTGGACTGAACCGGGCTGGGGAGGGTCGGGACGATGACCGTAATGGAGGATAAGTCGGGGTTGAACCAGGCGAGCTGGAGACCAGGTATGCGTAGGAGACCGAGAGAGAGAGAGACTGGGATTCGAGGATGACGGTAGACGTGGAGCAAGAGAGAGAGGAAGTGCAAGGGGGGTGATGAGGATGGACTTTTGGGAGAGAGAGAGGAAAGAATGCGAGTCTTGCCCTCACAGCTCTGTATTTCTGTGTCTCTGTGTCTCTGTGTACGTGTACGGAGAGTACACCACCCAATATCTAGGTAGGTAGGTAGACAGGTTAGTAGATAGGTAGTGTAGTGTCCTGATACAAACAAGATGTTGTGTACAAAGAGGTTGGTAGTATATCTATCTCTAGAGCTGTCTTGGGCTCGCCGCTCTACTTTGTTTTCTCAGGTGGGATGGGCACTGTCCCGTCCTTCACACAAGCGCGCGCGCTCTGTCTTTCTCGCTCCTTCAGTGTTTGTGTGTGTGTGTGTGTGAGTCTCTCTCTCTCTCTCTCGCTCTCTCGCTCTCTCTCTCTCTTATTTTTCCCTCCCCGGTCGTTTCTTTGGAGAAGAAAATGGCGCCGGGCCCAAGAGGGCATGGGTCGAGTGGGGTATGCACAGGCCAATACTTACGCCAAGGTAGGTAGGTACCTTGCCTATTAGTCCACATTTGCCTTGTTGATGCGATGCTACTAGAGGAGGGGCGGGCCCATGTTTGCAGGAACTGCACCGTACGTAGGTAGTCTATAGCAGATGCCGTAGGTACCTAGGCTAGGGTAGGTAGGTAATTTGGGTGCTGTATCCGTACTGCCGTTTGTATAGGTGTGCCCTACATATCCAAGTATCTACCGACAGTACTTGGCGTGTGTATGTACCTTGGGTAATTTCAGTACGCGCAACGCAGTGGATGCAGTGTGGCCAGGTACGTAGCGCGGGAGACACAGTACACACCCCATGGTACCTGGCCGGGCGGCGTGCATAAGGCGGGTGGACCACGACTGGAGCAACAGGAGATGACTGCTAAGGGACACGGGAGAGCCTGAGCCAGTGAGAAGCCAGCCGCTGATTCCCCTCGTACAGCAACTCCTGCAGCGATTCGCGCCTGCCTGGAGACGCCCTTCCCTGCCCTGTTGCTCGCCTGCCTCGACTTGCGTGCTCGCCTTCCATGGTTGGTGTGGGCAGCGCGTGGTCAAGGGGGCTGCCTGTCATGTCCTGCACTATTCATTGGTCCATTCCTTGCCTGCAGCTCGCTCTACTTGCCTCAATCAAGTAGGTACGCAGTAAATAAGCAGCCAAATAAAACACAATAACAACAATTACCCAACTCGCCGTGTTATGCCCGCTGCCGCCGCATGATTTCCTTCCTTCCTTCTTCCTTTCCTTCCTTTCTTCTTCATCCGCCTACGACAGAACAGAAATGTACTGTAAGCAAGACGGAGACACAGAAGAGGGAGGGAGAAAGAGGCCTTCTCCTCCTGCCTCCTGCCTCCTGCTTCCTGCTTCCTGCAGCGGACCGCTCAGCCGCTTTCCTCGTCCATGCATCATCCATAGTCATACCGACCCTAACATCTACGGCCTACCTACACCTATCCTAGGTACGGAGTGGTATACCTACGCTACTACCTAGTGGTGTATATCCATCCATCCATCCATTCATTCCTTGATTCATCCATTCATCCGTCCGTAGTCTACTCCGTACGCATGGATATAATGGTAGTATTCTCTTTGTCCTCCCATCGATCCGCCTAATTCCCCATGAGGGAGAGCGGGTCAGGCAATATAACCTGCCCGCCTACCTGCTTATTCCACCGTGTCCCTCGGCAGCTACAACTGACATGTCACGGTTACTACCAATGCCAACCAATATCGCACCAGACGAGCATCTGGCATTCTCATTCTCGTCCTCCCTTTCCGTACCACCATCCCTTTCCGACTAACCCAAGCGATGAAGAACCGAATGCCTTCCTTGTTTTCTTGGCCACCTTATTCGGACAGCCATCTGGTACAACCGCCACCCATCATGTCCGTTTCTTCACCTTCTTGTCGCCGCTGCTCGCCCCAGTATCAGACCAACCACACACACCCACCCACTACCTACCTACTAACCTCGCATGCCACACGTGCTACCCAGCCTCCATCGTAACCTCATTGCTTCTTTGTTGACTCTCTCTCTCTCTCTCTCTCTCTCTCTCGACCAGGCTAGGCCATGTTCATCCACTTCTGTCTCCCTTGTTTTCCAACAAGCAGCCCAAGTTGGACCCCAGTCGGATCAGACCCCAGTCCCTCATGGCCGCCGTCGAACCCCGATGCGATGGATACTGGAGAAAACTGGCTGCTGGGCCAGGTGGACGGGAAAAGAAAAGACACTTGGTATAACGGAAACAGGGGGCCATCAGGAAGGATTGTCATCGTTCCTAGCGCGTATCGGCTGAGACCTGCTATCTCTTATCCCCCGGTCTGCCAGAGAGTCAAGTGCGTTTCCCTAAAATACCTACACCACACGATACGGATCAACATCGTTCCAACGATCTCGACCAAAACCCGTAAATGAGATGGGCACTGGCCACCTTGTGGTCCCTCTGCCTCCTTCTACCTTGCTAATCACTCGCTTTTCTCCGATGGCCCCGAGAGCCTCGCGTGTTGCCGATAATGGTAATTTAGACGATGGCACAATCTGGCTAGCAAAAGCCGCTGCTAGATACCTACCTATCTTGTCCTGAATCTGTCCGAAGCTGCTGCGCCATGGTCATGCCCGAGAGCCCAGGGAACCAACCCTAAGCGGCGTTTTCCACAGCCATCCCCCCTCCCACCAGCAAGAAAGCACCGCAACACTCGGCCAAGTTTGGGAACATGCTACACCGTTCGGTCAAGGGCTCGGTCGGTAGAGGCCCACCGGCCAGTGCTAGCGGATGCACAGAGGGCAAACTCACTCAGTCTTGTGAGCCCGTTGGATATCAAGGTACCGGGCCAAGCATGGGTTATCCCCTCATTGGTGGTAGAATCCTCCGCTCTCGCGTCTCCTTACTTCCCTTACTTCTGTGCACAGCTGCACGGCGTGAAGCCACCCTCGCTTGGCTTCTGACACATGCAGCAATTCATCTCTACTTCCGAGCCGACCTAGAGAGCAGCTCACTAGGTCTGCCCTGGCGCCGCCATCGCCGCTCCTCGTGTCGCCGGAGCCCTTTCAGCCCATGGGCATCTGCATGTCCCCCGTGGTCGGTCTGTTCCATCTCTGTTGATATACCTCGTCAAAGACATGCATCAGACATGCCTTCGTCTACCAATACACAAGCCAGAGAGAGTCGCATGTATCAGGCGATGGCCCCCGCGAGCTCTCTAAACTGAAACCGGAGGCAAAATAGATGCGCAAAAGAGCTGCCCTTGTTTTCTGCCATCTCATTTGGGTTCCCGCCCCAAGATTGTGAGGGCACGGTCACATAAACAACACAGAGCTGGCCACGTCTGATGGTCTGTTCGGTGGTGCTAGCTCTCGCACGTGCAAGGCGAGCCGTGAGGTTCAACCATGCTGCTCTCCTATCAAACACAACTAAGGAAGCGCCTCGGTGCTTGTTGGGAGATGGTTTGGATAATGCTTACTTGGAGACCAGACAGACGGGCCAACGGAGCATCTGAGAGACACGGCCGATGCTTGCCCTCTGCATCCCATCAGTTGTCGCTTTTAGTCTCATCTTCCTCTAATCTCATCTAAATGCCTAGACAACCACACTGACAAGTGATTTGGTACAAAATTGGTGTGGTATATCCACACCACACGTCCTGTACGTACGTATTGCATTACTGGTGTACAGTCTGTGTGGTGTCACGTGTATCTGCATCTGCCGCTGCCACGGACGATCTCTGTAGAACCAAACTCACGCATTGCCACATCAAGAGAATCTGTTTTACCAGATCATGTACCACAACGCAAGAGCAGAAAGCGCGCGGCTGGGCGGGACACCGAGAGCCGGCCGGGTGATGAAGAACAAAAGAAAGGCTTCGAGACGGATTCAGCTGGATGGCCTGCGGTCTGATGTTGTGATGTGACCGCCCCGACCCCATAGTGACGAGGTGACATGGGATGGAAGGAGAGGGGACGAACAAGGGCCCCGGGATCCAGTGGTGGGTCGCCTGCTGGCTTGTGTTTGGGGTTGCGGTGGCTGCAACAACAAAACAACAACACCCCACCATACACCGCCCAACCAAGCTAGTTTAGGTAGGAAAGCAAGACAAGTAAACAAGCTACCCAAAGTGGCCATCGACCCCTCATCTCTCTTGTTTAGTGTAAACACATACAGATACACGACCCATCTCTCTCGACCATACGTATGTGTGTGTGTGTGTGTGTGTGTGTGTGTGTGACGCATCTGACGGAACTTACGGATACAATGCGCAGACAGGGCTTTACCGTTGCCTTGCTGCTGCCTTGCCTTGTCTTGTCGGTTGATGAGGTAATACCGCAGTCCCGTTTCAACATGCGTATGCCGTGTTGGGGACCGTCAAAGACGCTGGCTCTCTTGCCAACCCTCTGCATACCCGATCAAGCCCCGCCCCCGATGGTGCTTGGGGTACACAATGTTCCCACTGTTTCTCCCCGCCCTACTCGAGCAATCAGGCCCAGGGCGGCTGGCGAGTGACGATGGGCTCCGCCCTGAGGCTCTTGGACTCTTTTCCCCGCCAGCCAGCCTCGAGTTCTCCCTTCTTAACTGGACCTCTGCAAAAACCATGGCTGGCACGACGGTTGGGAACTTGGCGGGTTCGTGTAGGTGGCCTCCCGCCATCCATGTTTCGTTATTTGCTTCCTATCTTCCTTTTCCGCCCCGTCATCATCAGACCACGCATTGTGGAAACACCTGGGTTCGCCGCTTACTAGGCAAACTCTACTCAACGTTTGGCATCCTGTCTCACTACGGAATCCCACCTCGTCCGTTTGTCAAACCAACAACAACGCATCTCACCAGTGTTGGAGCGGAGCCAGCCCGGCGCTTTTCCTTGGCAGTAGGCGACCCCCGCCCGGCAGCTCTCTAGCGCAGGCTAGATGTGGGCGGGCATGGCCATGGTGGATTCCTTCGAGAAGGAACATATGTGTACATGTAGAAGAAGGAGGATTCCAATGACAACATGCGTCCCGCCATCTGCATCTGGCCTTGCACAACACAGGTTCTCAGGCCTGCCCCTCCCCTCTTGTTCTTGTCCCGCCGTGTATCCGTACACTTCGGAACATCTGGCAGAGAAAGGCTTGGCCAGCCCTAGCAGCCCCAGTTGTGAGGCCTAAGAGTCGGAACTCGCAGTCACTTCGATTCAGCTCCGGGCATCGTCGTTCCGGAACTTTGAAGCGTCACCAAGGGTCTACGACCAAGACCCTTAGCAAATGTCCGTAGTGCGACTGGTTCGGCTCCAAGGCATGCCATCCGCGGCCGTTGGACTAGAGCCTACAACAAAAAGAAACACAAGCCCGTCTTCTATTACGGCTGATTTCCTTCTTTTCCCTTGGACGTTGCTCGATTCGGTTAAACCGTTGCCCCGTATGTCCTTCATTTCTCTTATCGGAATTGCAGAAGAAAACCTGCGTGCCAGTCATGACCTTCCCTTGATAAGGTGGAACAACCCAGAATGCTGCTCGACACCTACTACCGGCCGACTGCTACGTAAGCCAGTAAGCGATTTAGCAAGGAAGCGCACGCCAAGGCATGGCCAAGTAGTTGTCATTGCTATCGCCGTGCTAGATGGCCTACGCCCAGCCCGGAGGTTGACCAAGTATGGGTATATATGCTGGCGATTATAGACGGCAAACCGGAAGAGCTTGCTCTTTTGCCCGCTACGAGGGGAAAAGCATGAAATCGATTAGCGGCAGGCCAGGGTTTCCGACCCGTTTGGGATTCGTCCTGCCAAAGAAAAAGCGCATGGCCGGAAGCTAGCCATGCAACAGATGCATCAGCTCGGGACCAATGAAGGATGTATTTTCAAGTTGCGACGAAGAGAGCGCGACAATGCGGCCGGGCTCCTGCATTGAACAGGCACGGAGAATTGCACATGGATTGTTGTCACCCTGCTAGCAGACCTGGCCGCGTGAAACTTGAAACAAACAAAGCCTCCTCTGTCTATCCCGCGGGGTTCGGTACGAGAACGTGGTATCTGATACGGCGCCTTAGAGGGGGAGGCGGGTGCGACGGGACGAGGTTGAAGCCGAGGGTTGCACCTATCCGTATTGGACGCCGGGAGCCTCCTCGTTGCGCCCCCCCCCCCCCCTTTTGTTTTTTCTCCTTCGAGACGTGGGCCACCTGATGACTCTGCTCGCCAGGTTTGTTGGCGCGACATATCACCTACCCTTTGTCCATCAAAAATGCCGAGTACACACATGCACGCGAACCAGCGCCCCTCCCACTCATCTCTTAGCCCTGAAGATCCTTCACTTGACGGCTGGGTCTGGCTGCCCGTCATCGTCCCATTTCCTCAACCGTCTACGGATACCGAGGTACCTATGCGGAACTGGTGGTAGAGAGGAGTTCGAGCAGGGAAGCCTGGTAAAGGGCCGCCTAAACAAAAAAGAAAGGAGGAAAGCAATAAGGAAGTCACGCCTTATTTAGCTCCGCCCGCCCCAGTAAACTAGAGCAGGGTTGCAATTGAGCAAGGTTAACAGAAGGGGCTCCTCCGATTGAGAATGCTGACTCCGAGTCTCAAAGGATCATGGTTTGTAAAATAAGACAAGCTGGCGATGGGTTATTGCACTATCATGACATGACACCCATCGGAAGCTTCCCCAATGAGAGTGCGTTTCGTAAGTCCTTAGCGGATGTAAGATCCCAATATGGCATCTCGCAAAGACAGAGGACCCCGGGGAATCCTGAGGGTGGGCCTGGAACAATGCAAATCACTCAATTCGAACATTTCTCGTTGCACCAAGGGCGTGGTAGACGTGAGAACAGGTTGCCATTGTCTCCTGTAACTCCTTCACATCCGTAACAAGGTTTCCCTTCAGGAACCGCTTATGCGATGGTTGCACCGTATGCCCGGCATGCAACTCTGAGCGGGAACAAGGTTCATTTTATGGTGGTATCGATAGAGCAGGAAGGCTAGGAAGTAGCACGAGTAGCTTCCGAGAGTGCGGCGTCTGCTTCGATAAAGACCGGGGGGAGGGGGCGTTCCCACATTAGACCTCATGTGTGTTGGTTCCGCTGGAGTGAGGAGACAATGACCAAACGATGACTTGAAAAAGATGACGTGGAGTCCGCTCCAGAAAGATGTGCCAAGCTGCTCCCTGCAGTCGACGATGCCGGATGTTGCGATGTAGCCGCAGCAATGCTGTAAATTGCAAGACTTCTGCTTTTGTTTCTTTTGCCGCTCGAATCCCATACTTCATTTCAATCCAAGACACTGACTACGGCGATGGTGCCCATTTAGTCCTCGCGAGTCCCATCCTAGCAGATGGAAGTATACGTAGATGGGTGCCATCTGGGCTTATACAGATTGGGCTGTTGCAGCCAAGCATCCAACATCGGAGCAGCTTTCTTTACTTGCTGATGGGGTTCCCTGGATGGATATCCAACACATAGCGTACCATGCCGCGGAATGGAGCTAAAAACTTCTTCGGCATCGCTCAAATCGACATCCCCCTTGTGAGGCTCGTTAAGAGGCCGGAAATGTGCGTTTTCGAGCAAAACTGGCCTTTGGTTGGTTGCCACGCAACACACGAATCCTTGCAAGCCATCGCGCGCGTGCTACACTTCGCGCCGGTTTGCATGCAGCTGCGCGAAACAAAATAGAAAACGTTCACTCATCTCTCTGCAGGTCGTGCGTTGAATCGTGGTGGTCAACATACGACTTGGGACCCAGCCCGAAGCTTTCTGATAATATACGCATTCTGATTCGTTGACACGGGTCAAGCTAGGCTTTGCAAGTGCATCTCAGCTGGCCTCCTGTCAGATCGAGACTGTAAGTTTCATAAGGTTTCGTCCAGGAAATGTCGGTGACGGTAGTGGCAAGACCTGATCGATGGAGCCTTCCATCCCAACCGTGGAATATTACCGGTACTATTCCGCCCGTTTGTCTCAACCGACTCCACGGTCATAGCAATCACCGACAGTCACCCACCTGGTCGGGTTATTCAGAGACATGGGGTCCGTCTTATCCCTGGTAGGAACCCGTAGGCAGATGTATACGTGCACCTGGTGTAGAGAATACACTCGATGCGACTGATTTAGGAATGTTATCGTGCGGCTTGCTCCGAGTGTGAATGCGCCTTTTGGTGAAAGATTCAGAACAATTCCATCAAGCCGGTGATGCAAGACTGCTTCCGATCGGTCGAGATCTTGTGTTGGCTGTTTTTTTTTTCCAGGTCACTTCACGGATGCTGTGGTGGACGCGAGCCGAGGTTTATCCGTGGATTGACCGCCGGCCCGGGCAGGGCAATCGGGGCCCACATCTTTGAGGCTCATTCTGAATATCGCAAACGGCTACCGATGAGATCGCCACCAGCTAAGTGAACCAGTCAGGCGAAGGGAGGAATACACGAAGTCAGTTCTTGCCAAACCTTTCGCAACCCGAAACGTTTGTTCACAGAGTGAAGCATCCTGTCCCCCAAGCTAGCCCTTCCAATCACTTAACACCACTGTCAGAATGGACGCTGAAATCAGAACCGTGTTGCCCAACATCGACCCGGTGCTCTCTGAGTACTCCGTCGGGTACTTGACCCACGCATCGACCATCTATTCCGATGAGGAGGACCAGTCCGGCCCTTCACCCATTGCGGAGGCTGCTGCTACTGTTACCGAGCTGCTTCTTTCTGCTTCTGGAAAGCCCGATGCCAAGCTCCAAGATAGGATTGAGAAGCTCGTTGAGAAATGGGTCGAGAAGTATACTGAAGCTAACGGTGGTATGCGGAGTGGCCCTTCTGCCGTGAAGCGACTCGACGAGACCTTCCAGGTTAGCTCTCAACGAAATATGTCTTCCACCTTGGCCGTTTCCACCGGAGCCGTTGATCTCGAGTCCGCAAACGCTCGCAAGGTCGAGTCCAAGGTTGACCGTAAGAAATTGGAGAAGGCCGAGCGCAAGATCGCTGCCAAGCAGCAGAAGAAGACTTTCAAAACGGTCGAGTACGAGGCTTCCAGGTTGCTCGACGAGCCAGAGTCTACTCAATCATACGAGGAGTTCTACATGGCGGTCAACCCGCTGCAAATCGGCGGTTCTGGTGCCAACAAGACCAAAGATATCAAACTGGACAACATCGACGTGTCCATCGGTGGTCAGCGTATTGTTACCGATACCGACCTGACCCTGTCCTACGGTCACAGATACGGCCTTGTTGGTCATAACGGTGTCGGTAAATCTACGCTTCTCCGTGCTCTGTCTCGCAGAGAATTGCCTATTCCACCCCATATCACCATTCTCCACGTCGAACAGGAGGTAAGGATGATAAAGTACTCAGTTTTTGTCCCACTTCATGACTGACGCCCATCTAGCTTACCGGAGATGATACCCCTGCAATCCAAGCCGTGCTCGATGCCGATGTGTGGCGTAAGGTTCTTCTCAAAGAGCAGGCTGTAGGTTACCCTTGAACCATAATCACTTGGGTCTCGTGTATGTTGACAATCCGTTAGGAAATTACCCAGAAGCTGGCAGACATTGAGAGTCAACGGACCGGCTTGGCTGATACCTCAGCTGACGCTGCCAGGCTCGACAAAGAGAGAGAAGCCCAGGATAGCCGCCTCGGCGACATCCAGGGCAAGCTGGCTGAGATGGAATCCGACAAGGCCGAATCAAGAGCCGCAAGTATTTTGGCTGGTCTTGGTTTCTCAGCCGAACGCCAACAATATCCCACCAAGACCTTCTCCGGTGGTTGGCGTATGCGTCTGGCTCTTGCGAGAGCACTATTCTGCGAACCCGATCTGCTGCTTCTTGACGAACCGTCCAACATGTTGGACGTTCCCTCCATTGCCTTCCTTTCCAACTACCTACAAGGATATCCCAGCACCGTATTGGTTGTTTCCCACGACAGAGCCTTCCTCAACGAAATCGCGACGGACATTATTCACCAGCACTCTCAGCGCCTCGACTACTATCGCGGCGCCAACTTCGAGTCCTTCTACGCTACACGTGAGGAGCGTAAGAAGACGGCTAAGAGAGAGTACGAGAACCAGATGGCGCAGCGAGCCCACCTCCAGGCTTTCATCGACAAGTTCAGATACAACGCAGCCAAGTCTTCGGAAGCTCAGTCGCGCATCAAGAAACTCGAGAAAATGCCGGTACTGGAGCCGCCCGAGACCGAGTACAGCGTGCACTTCAAGTTCCCCGACGTTGAGAAGATGACGCCCCCAATCATTCAGATGACTGGCGTGACGTTTGGGTACAGCAAGGACAAGATCTTGTTGCGCAACGTTGATCTTGACGTGCAGCTAGATTCTCGAATCGGCATCGTCGGACCCAACGGTGCGGGTAAAACAACTGTCCTCAAGCTGCTGATCGGAAAACTGTCCCCTACGTCTGGTCTCATTTCGCAGAACCCCCGCCTGCGCGTTGGTTTCTTTGCCCAGCATCACGTTGATGCATTAGACCTGACCATGAGCGCCGTTGGGTTCATGGCCAAGGAATACCCGGGTAGGACCGACGAGGAGTACCGTAGACAACTGGGTGCCTTTGGCATCACGGGTACAACTGGTCTGCAGAAGATGGCGGTGCTTTCTGGTGGTCAAAAGTCTCGTGTCGCCTTTGCCTGTCTTGCTCTTACCAACCCGCATATTTTGGTTCTCGACGAGCCTTCTAACCATCTCGATATTGAGGCCATGGACGCGCTCGCTTCTGCTCTGAAGGAATTCCAGGGCGGTGTCCTCATGGTTTCTCACGATGTCACCATGCTGCAGACAGTGTGCACTTCTCTCTGGGTGTGCGATGGAGGCACGGTCGAGAAGTTCCCTGGCGATGTTCAAGCCTACAAGAAGAGAATCGCATCTCAGGCCGATGCGGCTGGTGTTGTCAAGGCTCACTAAGGGGGAATGATACTCGTGCTTGGGAAGATAGTTTCTCCGTAGATGCCAAACCATTCTCTTATTTTATTTTATGCGAGAATCGGGATGCCTGAGTTGTCAGTCACAAAGCGCCTCCTTGAGGAAGTCGAACTACACGAATGCTTGTGTCCTGCCCAGCGTACCAGCCCAGTTTGATGGCTCTCAGGCACACCGTCGGCTCAATTTGGCAGCAATGGAACCCCTGCACACTTGGTTCCACTTTGTAATTTAGCGCTGTCGACCATTGCTTGGAGACAAAGCCGGATAACTCAATTGGCGGACGCTTGGTGGGTTGACACTGGGGGCTAGCGACGGTGCGTCTCCTTGACATAAGTACCGGTATTGCACAGACGGCTGGCTACCTCTTGTCGTCGGGGCCTCCCCTCGCTGACTGCTTTGGAGCGCCAAAGTGTAATGCCTTGTAATACATAGATTATGGTCATCTAGGGGTGTCGTGCTATTAAATGCTTGGAAGCTTCAGTGCAGTCGGTCATCCCGGGTCTTGGATCGGAGAGAACAGAGGAGCAGAATAGGGATTATTGGGTAGGCAGGTACGTGCCCAGGTAACACGTCGTGCCTGCCAATCAACGCCGATCTGAGTCCTCGACTTGTTGCGACCCCACCATCAAATAGTGCCTGGGAATGGTCTTTCCCCAATCAGGATCGTGCACGGATCCCAATAGTAAACAAGCGAGCTGCACCCTTTTCCTCTCTGGCCTGTCTCTGGGCACCTGGCCTGTGGCGGTGAGCGAAATCACGTTTACCCGCAAACAAAAATCAACAACCTTTCCCCTACCTAACCACACCTTAATCTCATCCACTTTCCAACCACGTCCACCTTGGAAGCTTCGCGCAGCTCTCAAGCACCTCCCACTCGTCCTCTCCTTTGCTCATCGTCGGCCTAGTCAGCTCAAGAGCTTTTCTCCATTCACAATGCGTGAGATTGTAAGTCCTTCCCCTCAATCATTCGTAACAAATAAACCTGCGACCGACGCGTTTGGCGACGAATCGTCGGCCTTGCCCCTGAACGTACCCCGCCGACATTTCCACCCAACACTGGTCCTCACCGAAGACGACCACGATTGCCATCACCGACAGTATGCACCTTGGGGATATATCGCTGACCATTGATTGTTATACTCGATAGGTTCACCTCCAGACCGGCCAGTGCGTAAGTCTTCTCTGATCCCAACCAACAATCCAAGGTGCGGGGCTAACTTCTTTGAATAGGGTAACCAGATTGGTGCTGCCTTTTGGTGCGTAGCCAGACCGACATCATCGACTTCGGCGAGATTGGCCTCGAAAAGACATTGGATATTAATACGGGCACAGGCAAAACATCTCTGGCGAGCACGGCCTCGACAGCAATGGCGTGTATGTTGCCAACCTCCAGATCTGGCCACTTCCTCGAGTTCACCGCTAATTTCTCAACAGTTACAATGGCACCTCTGAGCTCCAGCTCGAGCGCATGAGCGTCTACTTCAACGAAGTTTGTTATCCTAGCCCCCCCCAGGAAGCAGACAAACCTATTGATGAATACTGACCTTGTCACGTACCCAGGCTTCCGGCAACAAGTATGTCCCTCGCGCCGTCCTCGTCGACTTGGAGCCCGGTACCATGGATGCTGTTCGCGCCGGCCCCTTCGGCCAGCTTTTCCGCCCCGACAACTTCGTCTTTGGCCAGTCCGGTGCCGGCAACAACTGGGCCAAGGGTCACTACACCGAAGGAGCTGAGCTTGTCGACCAGGTCCTTGACGTCGTCCGCCGCGAGGCTGAGGGCTGCGACTGCCTTCAGGGCTTCCAGATTACCCACTCCCTTGGTGGAGGTACTGGTGCCGGTATGGGTACTCTGTTGATCTCCAAGATTCGCGAGGAGTTCCCCGACCGCATGATGGCTACCTTTTCCGTCGTTCCCTCCCCTAAGGTTTCCGACACCGTTGTTGAGCCCTACAACGCCACTCTCTCCGTCCACCAGCTGGTTGAGAACTCCGATGAGACCTTCTGCATTGATAACGAGGCTCTCTACGACATCTGCATGCGTACTCTTAAGCTCTCTAACCCCTCGTACGGCGACCTGAACCATCTCGTCTCTGCCGTCATGTCCGGTGTCACTACCTGCCTGCGTTTCCCTGGTCAGCTGAACTCTGACCTGCGTAAGCTGGCCGTCAACATGGTTCCTTTCCCCCGTCTTCACTTCTTCATGGTCGGATTCGCTCCCCTGACCAGCCGTGGTGCCCACTCTTTCCGCGCTGTCAGCGTTCCTGAGCTCACCCAGCAGATGTTCGACCCCAAGAACATGATGGCTGCCTCTGACTTCCGCAACGGTCGCTACCTGACCTGCTCTGCCATCTTGTAAGTGTCATTTCCAGCCAACCTACAATGTCAGCACTTGCTAACAGCTGCCTCTCAGCCGTGGTAAGGTCGCCATGAAGGACGTCGAGGACCAGATGCGCAACGTCCAGAACAAGAACTCTTCTTACTTCGTCGAGTGGATCCCCAACAATGTCCAGACCGCCCTCTGCTCCATTCCTCCCCGCGGCCTCAAGATGTCCTCCACCTTTGTCGGTAACTCTACCGCCATCCAGGAGCTCTTCAAGCGTGTCGGTGAGCAGTTCACTGCCATGTTCCGTCGCAAGGCTTTCTTGCATTGGTACACTGGTGAGGGTATGGACGAGATGGAGTTCACTGAGGCTGAGTCCAACATGAACGACTTGGTCTCTGAGTACCAGCAGTACCAGGACGCTGGTGTTGATGAGGAGGAGGAGGAGTACGAGGATGACGCCCCCCTGGAGGAGGAGGTTTAAGCGTTGTCTGAAAATGCTGTGCCACCTTGGCCATGTCTTCACCCAACCCGTCTGCGGTGGCATTTCGCTTCACTATTCCAGCTCTGCACTGGAAATGGGCTTCTAGATATACCTCTCTTAGTAGTTCGCCTGGCGTATCAAAATGAGTACGAAGAATCAGAGATTACTCTGTACAAATTATTGGCAACATCAAATGCATAGTTTTATGGCAATTGCGACACCTCTAATCTTGCCAGAGTTCAAGTATTCGTATCTTCTTTCGTGACTGACAGATTATCTATGTTTAAACGTGGACACCCTCGAGCTGAACCGGGGCCAATCAGAAGGAGCGTCAAAGTGGATCTGATGTGGATGACTAAGACGCGGAAAAGTTCCTGTAGGTCCCTAATCCCATCTGTCAATCAACACGCGAAGGAGAGCGTATTTGGAGGGTGAAGCTTGCCATTTCACGACCACAATGCTTGCCTCCAGCCGAGGAACGGCCTCGAGGCAGGTGTTTGCCGCCTCGCCAGCTACGACGATACCGGCGTTTCTCGCGCCATTCCTGCAGCAGCAAAATCTCCTGCTGTCCCGACGACGGTTCTCCTCGACGCCGACACGGCATTCGAAGCTCGGCCGAACGCCTCTATCAATTCCGCCTGGCGTGGAGCTGGCCATAAGTGAGCCCAAGCTGAAGAAGGATCTGACGAGCTATCTCAAGGTGTACAAGAGGACCGTCACTGTTACGGGACCCCTGGGTTCGTGTTTGTCCTGGCTAAAACTGCCCACGGAAACAGAGGTTTAGTAAATGCTAACCAGAGGGTTGAACTAGGCAAATTGGATCTTGAGGTCCCGTCTTTTTTGAATATCGACCACGATGTCGAGGGCAAGCGGGCGCTTCTCAGCGTCGAGGACTCGAATGTCAAGGAGCAGAGCGAGATGTGGGGTGAGTTGCTACCTGGGTCTAGTGTATCTGTTTGAAGCAAGCCTGAGCTCTGGCTCGTGCTGAAATGGCTCTCCGTTCTTACGAAACCGTTAACTGGATCGTTTGCTGACTGATTCTCCATTCAACAGGCACGACATGGGCCTACCTCCAGCGCTACATCATGGGCGTCTCGGAAGGTCATACGGCGCTTCTCCGTCTCGTAGGCATCGGATACCGCGCGACCGTCGAGCAGCGAGGCGGCAAGGAAGAGTTTCCAGGCCAGAAATTTCTCTGCCTGAAGCTTGGCTTCACGCACCCGGTCGAGCTGGGCATCCCGCGTGGCGTCAAGGCGACGGCAGCGAGCCCGACGCGTATCCTCCTTGAGGGCATCGACCGGGAGGAGATCATGAGCTTTGCTGGCCGCGTGCGCAAGTGGCGGCCGCCGGAACCGTATAAGGGCAAGGGTGTCTTCATCAACGACCAGACCATCAAGTTGAAGCAGAAGAAGATCAAATAGATGACGCAGAGTTGGCAGACGAAGTGTGCGGATAGATTTATGGCACCGCTACAACGGGCCCGGGTGCGGTGCTTATCCAACATAAAAGCCAGAGGGCTGTGTACAGCTGTATTGATATCACTGTGCGGGCGGGAAAGAAGAAAAAAGACACATTGTATACTATTACTTTTTCTCTTTCGTTTTGCTGTTCTTTATAAACAAAAGTGACAGATCTATTCTCTTGTATTTTGCCTAGGTGGATTTTGAGCTTAGAACGTCCTGTACAACCTTCAAGACATCTCCGTGCACTGCGGCCGGCGCGGCGATGACACCCTTGTTGTTTGCCAATGTCCGGCCGACGGAAAAGTCCAATCTCTTGCCGTGGATATCCGTGACCTGGCCGCCGGCCTCGCGCACGATGAGGTCTCCCGCCGCGTGGTCCCAGATCTTCTCCTGGTATGTCGCACTGACGGGCAGGCGGAGGTAAATATCGCCGGCGCCACGGGCGATGGAGCCGTACTTGCTCTGGCTGTCCATGCGGACACTGGGCTTGGTGATGCCGAGCTTGGCAGCGATCTGCGCCTGGTCATCGTGTGCGCTGTGACCGGCCTCGACGCTTTCGCAGAAGGTCGCTGCCGACATCTCGGTGATGGGCCGCATGGAGATGTGGGCACCCTCGGCAATGGTGCCCGTCCGCAGCGGGCGGGAGGTGGCGCCCTGGCCAAGAACAGCGGAGAAGATGACGCCGTAACCTGTGTCGTCATTGGCGTTGGAACCAATGTCGGCCGTCAGAGGTGCCTTATCGTCGACGGGAAGGTTAGGGCAGCCGAGGACGCCGACCTTAACGTCGCCGTCAACCATGAGGCCGAGGCAAACGGCGTACTGGCCGCCACGGAGGAATCCCTTAGTACCGTCGATGGGGTCGATGGCCCATATGCGGCCGGCAGCACCCCCCTTGCTGTTTCCGTGGTCGATGAGATCCATCATGCTCTCGGGAGATTCAATGGCGCCACCGAGGAAGGACTCGGCTGAGGAGTCATCGAGCTTGGTGGTGCGGACGAGTTCCCAGATCTGGTCACGCAGAGCGGGCTCGGAGCGCAGCTGGGCGGCCTCCTCCTCGGCAACGATCTCGTCGTCGGGGAAGTGATGGCGGAGGGCGGAGATGATGAGGGCCTGGGCGCCGAAGTCGCCAATGGTAACGGGGGACTTGTCGTTCTTGTCGACGGTGCCCTTTGCCTTCTCGTGGAAGACGCGCTTGGTGAGGATGGAGGCGCGCTGGACGGCCAGCTGGGCGACCTCGAGCTCCTTGGCGTACGAGGGCATGGCGGGCGACGGGCTCTTTGAAGTCGAGAAGAAAGCGCGCGGGGAGTTGGCGAAGAGGGTGGCGGGGAGGAAGTGGTCCGAGAGGAGGGAGAGCCGGGGGATGGCTCGTAGGGACAAGATGGCCAGCGTCACGACGAATACGGAGGAGATGAGGAGGAAGGGTATGGACGAGATGTTGGCGGGTTTCTGTCTCGTTTTGTTGGATGGTTGGACGTCGGAGGGCATAGAAGTCTCGGACGAGGTAGAAGGTGTGTATGGAGGGGTGTAGCAGGCCGGAGACGGGTAGGCTTTTGGGTCTGATCTGGCCGGGATAGTCCAAGAAAGCACAGCTGTTGCGTCATACGAGGGCACTCGGAGGGGTATCGTGTGGTACCTATTTTTCGATACAAATGTGGACATACACACGCACACGGGATGTAATAGCCAGCAACTGCCAGTACAGTACCAATCGACTTTTCACTAGATCACCCACTTCTCATTCTGTGGATATGGGCCTGAGCAGAGAGGAGGGGTTGGAAGAGGGGGACGAGACAGACAGGTCTGAGGGCTGAGAATGCGCTGTCGAGGGGCATTTAGGTAACACCCCTCTATGCGTGCCCACTGCTCCCTGTGCTGGTGTGGGGAATCGTGGCCGATAGCGGCAGTGCAGTGCGTAACGACTGCCGCTGCAGGTGCCTGAGGTACTGTGCACTGTACAGCGTGCAGCAGCAAGGATCCACCGCCGCTGCCTTCCTACCTACCTACCTAGGCAGCTAGGTAGGGTACCGTAAGGTAAGCTCCAAGGTATACACGAGGAGGACCCTGACCACTTCCCATTCCATCGTGAACCGCTACAGAAAATTATTCACTACAATCACCGCGCCAACACCACCTCGACGTCTCCAACCGGCATCATACTGCAACGGCGACGACGACGACAACGACGACAACGAGAACAGCAAAAACAACAACGCCAGCAAATTTGCCCAACTACAGATACACGATGACGGCCGCACCCCGCCTACGCTCCATCTACCGCTCCCTCCTGCGCGAGCTTCCTCCCCGTCCCGTCCTCGCCCGCGAGCGCTCCTCCATCCACAACCGCCTGCGCGCCAGCTTCGCCCAGACCAGCGCCAACGCCAACACCGAAGCTGTCACTGCGGAGGCCGAGCAACTCGCCGCCTATCTCCGCGCCCAGCGCACCTATGTTACCCTTCTCGAGCGCTACAACCCGGGCATGGACATGGACGAGGAGGAACGCGTGCGCCTTACGGCCCGGAGGGTCGGCATGGACTTGCCCAAGGAATTCAAAGATCGGTTGAATTAATCGACTTTGTGGCTGAATTGAGCTGTAGAGTGTTGGAGGCTCGCGGGAGATGCAGACGGGTGCCGGTCGAGCCACGAGGCTCGGTTGCACGTTCGGGACATCCGACATTATCGGCCGAGAATAAAGACCGTCTACCACAATGACTGTTGGGGCATCTCCTTGTTACGAATACGGATATACTACGGTCTTGACGAGTTTCTTCACCGTCAATACCTCTCTTTTACGCACCTTGTTTTAACATGTACATTACCAGGGGCAGGCGTTTGGGTCGGAAAACACATTCAAGAGACTTATCATCAACGTGCGAAAATCTCCAGAGGACCAAAGCGCTTCAAAACGGGAGCGCATTGTCACGTTCCCGAAACACTCGAATTAGGCTCAGAAAATAGAGCTTCTCACTTCCATCTCTTCGTGTCATATCAAGTGGATTCCTGGGCTGCAGATCCAACACCCGGCGCTTCTCAAGTATGTACAAGTGTAAAATAAGAGTCGTTACATACGCAAAGGGGTATCAACGTCGTTGAAGCCATGAGAAAAAAATCTATAACCCATCACCTTGCCTCTTCCAAGTCTTCTCGACGCCGACGTTCTCTCTAGACACTTCCCACGCCGCCCTCTTCAAGGGTCTCGTCCCAACCCCCCGTCTCTAACAGATACTCCCCCAACATCTGTTTAACATTCTTGATCTTCTCGCCCAGAGCGCTGGTCCACTGGTCCTGGACGACGCGCACCTTCTCCTTCAGGTCGTTTGTCAGCACCAGGCCCTCCTCATGCCGCAGACGTTGCGCCCGCGCCTCGCGCTCCTCGTCGCCGCACTCTTCAATGTCGCCGTCCTCGGCCTCGCTCTGGACGACCCTGGCCTTGGCATGCGTCACGGCCTCTTTGACCTCGTGTAGCAGGCAGAGCAGGTTCGTCTGCGACTCGATGAACTGGTACGTGCTCTTCTCCGTGTGCAGGAGCAGGCTAAACAGATATTGCAGTGGGTGCCTACGGTACGACGGGTTTTCCTCATACTCGGCTGTCGGGATCTGGATGTTGAAGTTCTCCAGGTACGGCGGGATATTCTCCAGCAGCCGGCAAAGAGGCGGCGCGATGTCCCAGAACGCTGAGAGCTGTACCTCCACACCACGCATCACATTTTGCTCCATGACGGCCTGGAACTCCTGCGTGCGCGCAAACACCTCGTGCGCAAAAGCCAGCTGCCGCTTCGCGGCGTCCTCAGCGAAGAAGCCCTCAGCATTGCGGAGCTTCTCCTCGTTGCCGGCGAGCCGATATGGCGTCAGCACAACGTCACGGTACCGGTTGTTCCGGTCTGTGAGGATGTCGTAGATGGCCCGGTGCAGCATTTCCCTAGCCTCAAATATCCACTTGAGCAGCGTCAGCTTTTCGAGTAGCTCAGGCTTGTCGTCGCCTTCTTCCTGTGGCATGTCTGCCGCACTTGCCACGTCGTCAAAGAGACCACTCGCCAGTTTGTCGAACAATGCTGTGGCCTTCGCAATGCGACCGGTGACGAGGTCGTTGAGCGGCATTACAACCTGGCTTTGGAACTGCTCAAATTCCGTCTTGCCAAGTTCTTTAAGTTTCTCTTTCTCGGCGGCCACCGAATCTTGATCGATAGCTGATGCTTCGGCGAAGGACATGTTACCGACGTTGACTTCCTCCTGGAGGTTAGTCCGCAGAGCATGTCGCCGTTCGGCAGAGGCTTTTGCGGCCTCCTCGCGTTTCTTGGTACTAGTCGCTTGGAACCTTTCCCTGGTGGCTTCAATCTCGGAGAGGTCGCTAATCTGGCGGACGGCCATCCTCGTCTCGGCAAGCTCGGGATGATTGTTGTTCACGGCCGGGTGATGGCGGGGATACGGCGGTGGCAGTGTGACGAGACGCGAGACATCCAAGTGGGCCGGGTTCGGTGTTGTGGGCGAAGCTGATGATCCAAGGGAGTTTGTAGAGTATCGTACTTGCTGGGGTGTAACTACGGGCTCCGGCTCATGCCATCCCATCTTCTCAGGAGGGTAACTGTCATTCGACGATCTCAAATTACTGGGCCCTGCGAATGCTTCAGGTCTTTGCGGAGTGTCCTCCCACTGAAGTGCTTCTCGAGCTTCCTTGGGCACGCCCATATACTTGGACTCCCTCTTGGACCTCTCAATCAATTTGCCGCCTGCTCCTGAAGAGTCTGCTTCCCACCACCTGCTTGCTGGGCGTCCACGGGAATCGACGTCGTAGTTATCGCTGACACTGAGACTCAATATCGGAGAAAGGGACGGCATGTAGTTAGAGGAATAATTGGGGTTTGCAGGACCTCCGATGGGCGAACCCGGTATGTTTGCTGACGCAGGGGCTGAGCTGGATTCTCCGGGAGTCTCACGATAGATTGAGTTGAGTGAACCGCGATGCGACCGGGTCGGTTCAGAAGACTGAGGCGTCCATTCAGCCTGGGAGGCTCCGGATTCTCGTCTCGCCACCATGGGGCGGAACAAATCTCTTGTCAAATCGAAGATTTCCGAGCCCATAGCACCGATTGCGGATGAATATCTTTCGCGTCTGATCCTCGACTCACTTACAATAAAGTCGGCAAATAGCCGAACACGCTCGGCATCAGAGGCTGCCGTGGTCTCTTGCATGGCGAATGCTTGAAACCGTTCAATCGTCTCAGTGCAGAATTGATCGGCGGTTTGTGTGATGGCAGCATGTTTTGTGGCCGACATAAACGCTGACGGGAGCCCATCTGCAGGGGTCACGGAGCTGAACCTTGTCTGGGAGCTGGACGCCGATCGAGCTTGGAGAGGGGGTGTCGGAAGTGCTTTGGGGGCTATGCTTGGTGATCCGTCAACCACGGGGGTGCCTTTTGATGGGTGAGGCGAGAAAGGAGGCGTGGCAGCTTCGACTCGAGGCCGCTGTGATGACCCGGGTGCCCGCGGTGTTGTTGACTGCTCATCTGTCCTAGGTGTGTCGTTTGCTGTCTGTCCTCCACTTCTCGGTGTTGATTTACTGATCGTCAACCGGCGAGAAAGTATGCCTCCGTTCGGAACGACAATATCGCTAAGCTGGACCGGGTTGATGGCACCGTCTATTGAGTTGTGCGGTCCCCCATGTCTAGTGCGGCTTTCTGAACGACGTTGGACGATGGTTTTGTCGTGACGGACTGCTCTCGCCCGGCTGAGACTTCCACCAGAGCTCAGTGCGCCAGAGTTGCTTGAATCTCCTGTCTGAGTTGAGCTTGAGGCACTCGCGGTGTCAACAGTCAGGCCCGGAGAAGGCCTACGCTGAGATTCGCGATTCGCCTCTTCGGGTTGGTCAACCCAATCTGCAGGTGTCGGGGGAACTGGTCCCAGAGCTGCCACGCCGCTTGGCGGTGGCCGCCTCGTAGGTGGCGATGCCATGGGCGTGGTCGTTCTATGTAAGCTTTGAACACTCTGAGATCGAGACGAAGCCGATGGTGGCACCGGTGGCGGTGGTGGGAGTGGCATTCCGGGCTCCCATCTTGTTTGTGACGCTGAGCGTGAGCGAGCCGAAGTCGGCGTCTCAACAGCACTTGCAGAAGCAGCTCGTCGAGCCGCGGGCGGCACCTGGGATGAGCCAGAATCGTTGGGGTATGGCATAGGATGTGGGATCTGTATCTGAAGGGGTGCTGGTCTCGACAGCGAAATAGGTGGCATGGGGTCCGGAGGACTTGAATCGTGGTGTTCTCTACTCCGCCTCAGGGAAGGGAAGCCAAATCGCCTTTCCCGGGAGCCTCCCCGGCCATTGGCACCCGGTGGCGGAGGAAAAGATGTGTTTGTAGAAGGTTCTGGTGATGGCCTATGAAGATTCGTGGGAGGAATGCGTGCCGCCGATGTATTGGCCGCTGGTGAGGACTCGAAGATGCCACTCGGCGGTCGTTGGCTCCGCGGAGGGCTATATGGAGGCGGGGGCAATGGCGATCCTTAAAGACTGTTAGCCAAGCCAACCCTGCGCGGCTGGGGTTTGTCAAAAGATTTACCCTGTTCTGGAAACTGGTGTGGTCGCTCGGGACCAGTTGCGGGTGAAGCTATCCATTCTTGCGGGTTGTAGGGCTGGATTGCACTCGCCGGTGTGTGAGCTGAGTGCAAGTGCGTCGAAGACACTGCAGACAGCGGGGTGTTGATCTGGCTGTGGTATGCACCCAAGGACTGGGTCAGCAACGGATTAAGACCCTGTCGGAGCCTGGTTGGATCTCGAGGGTTACTCATGATCAGTCAGGTTGGTGGATGCTGGGCGGCTTGAGGAACGGCTGAGATTTGAGCAAAGGTTGGGATTCGAGGAGAACCCCAAGGTGGTTAATAGGTGAGGGCAAAGGCAGACAGACCCGAGCCAGCAGCAACTTGTTGGCCGCTGCTCTTCTTCCTCGCTTTGCCAACCCGTTCAACTTGACTGAAGGGATGACAATCTCATGTCGCGGAGCACACCACACAACCGAGAGAGCGGATAGGCAGCCGGCAGGTAAGGTCGTGTTACACCGAAAGGTGAGAGGGCGCGGCTGAAGCAGAGGAAACAATTTTCTGGTGGGAGGATGGAGAAGATAAAAGAGATGTCTGCGGCCAGGCCTGGTCTGGTGCAGCTGCAGTGTGGTCAACTCCTGCATACGGGGGGTGCACGCATGTGGGAGGGTACCGGGGATGGTGGCTCACACTTGATCGCCTGCCAACACGAAGCGCACCCCCTCCCCCCTCTCCCCCCCCTGCGACACCTACGTCTTGGAAGGTCGAGGCAAGACATTCAGAAAATAGGGAGGGGACGCGGAGAAAGCGGGCTCTCGGGAGCAACCACGCAAGACAGGAATAGCAGCCGGGCCCCAGGGCAAAAGTGTGATGGTGGATCTAAAAGCCCCGATGAAGCAAACATAACTACCTAACTGCCTTTGAGACGGGAGAGTTACTTACTCCCCAGACATTGATTAACGCATGGCATAAATGTACCTCATAGCGGGGTACGGGGCACGACAGGGGAACTGAGGCAGATTCTCTTTGCTCTAGTAGCATCGGCTGTCCTGCGACGGGACCATCAATATCTCATGTGGTTGCGAATGCGTGATGACAGCATGCAGAAGGCGGAATGCTGCTATCCGCCTTGTTGTTGTTGACTCTGTTCAATCATTTCAATCTCTGGTTTTCTTTTCCCATTGCAGAACAACAGAGTAGCATGGTACCTACTACGTACTGTCACAATCGCCCATCGGCCAGAGCAGCAACCTGGAGGAGGGGTGAAGAGGAGCTCGGAGCCAAGATTGTAGCGTAGTGTCGATATGGCCGGCGGACCTTGAGGTCTTGGCATGGACTACCAACGAGAAGATGCGAAAATTCCGTACACTACCTGTAGTATTGAGGAACTCCCGTTTCGACCTGCCACCACCCAAGAGGAAAGGCGAGTGAACATTGCGCCAGGGTTCTCTCCAAAGTGGCCTGTCTTTTGATGGAGCCAAGAGAAGAAACTCGTGGAGATGTTGGCGGGGGGCAGCAACGATTGGTCGGCTGTCTAACGGGTGGTCCATCTATTCTTAGAACCCTCCTAGGACCCTGGCGAGTACCATGTGCATTTCTAGAGCGTGATTGGTCGGTAGCATTGTGAAAGAGTGTCGAGGTGGTTGTCGGCGCTTAAAATGATCATTGATTTGTCCGAGAGGCCAACTAAGGTACGGTTGTTATCCTAGCCGTGTCTCCTCTTCTGTGCTCGCACTTGCCGTTCGAATCCTGGCCTGGCAGCCTCATGAACAGGTATGCATTAGCGTCTGGCAAAGCTTTAGTCCTAGTCAGCAACCGGGACTTGTGGGTTGTTGTTCTCACCGACTCTATCACTTACCTTGTCTGTCGGCAAGATACTTCGGGTGGTTGGTTTGGAGATGCGCCAGGTACCGAGGGGGGCTTGCACATGACGAGGAGGTTTTCCAGCGTGATTAGCCTGGCGTTGCGGGGAGACTCAAGAACAGGCGGAGATGTTCTATTTCCATGATTGCTATTCGTTGACTCCGATATTCGACTCGCGAGGTATCCGTGAGCCTGGGGTTACATTCACCAATGACATCTTCAGCTTAATTTGTCGAAATCTTATGGCACCCTGTGGCCTCGATGGGATTCATCGGCGTCGCGCAAGCTGTTGAGATGATGCCTCTGCTTCCGCATGGTAACATCGTGTGAATGCGGTGGTCAAGACATCATTATTTGACGGCTTTCACAACACATACAAATCATTCAAAGAGACACGGTCACGTCAAGTGCGGACACCAGGCCGACCGGGAGCGACCACATCCGGCTTCCAGAATTCGGCTTGGAAACTATCCATAGCTAATAGGTCCACATGGCAGCACGTTTCACATATGGGCTGGTTCAATTCTCGGGGGCTGTAAGTTGCTATCTAGGGTGTCTTAATAAGACGAGCCGTGTAGTCGCATGCTACGGGTGCTTCTTTGGCAGCTCGTCACTCTCTACCTAGGCAGTGTCCGGTTAATGGCCTCTGTCGCAAAGGTGATCAAGTGATAAACCTCAGGGGTGGGTTCTCTTTGAAGTTGAAGAAGGAAGGACTCAAGATCACTCGCGATCTCACAAACCGACATCTGCGAATGGAGACTTCATGTATGCTGACCACAAGATGTCCCGTTTATGCGATCCGCAGAGGTGGTGTATGGTGAATTGGAAAATCAAGCGACCAGAGAGAGGCGCGGCATCGCAGCATGCCTTGAAAGGAGAATGAAAAGAAGGGAGTTGGAACATGGGTCCGACATGAACTATTTGTGTATAGACTGGATGACGATGTTGAACATGCAAGGCGTTCTTCAAGTGGTAAATGCCGATGCGATAAGGACCACCAATCTGTGCAGACGAAGACGCGAACGAGCTGGCAGGTAGGTGGGTAGCCTTGCGGCTTCCTTGCGAAGCTTCTTTCCCGTCCGTCATCGGGAGCACAGGCCACCAATAGGCGCAGCACCGTTGTACTGACTGTGGCAGCAATGGAGCTAAAGGTGGGGGGGCAGCATGCCGCAAGAGCGGGCAAACCAAACGGCCGAAAATTTACCGCCCGCCAGCTGAGGACCGTCAGAATTCTAGAGCTTTCTTTCAAAAGAAGGTCCCACGCTCAGATTTAATTCCTTCTTCTCTTTCTTTCCATGCGCAAACGCTTCTGGACATGACACCCCAACGCGCCAATCCGCACTGAGGTAAGGACAGCATCCCCTATTCCCCGTCTCCTTTTATTTACCCACGCTTTCCCTCCCAACATGATGATACGCCAGCTGGCACCAGTCATAGAGTGATTTGTACTCCCATCTTTGATGAAAAACGCTGCGGTCTTTTGACCAACCACTGATCCGGGACACCCATCAACCTCCTACAACACCTCACCGTCACATTTCGTCTCCTTCTTTGCTAACCCGCCGTTCGGACCCTACAGTCACCCGTTTTCCTACCTCGCAGCCTGAAATCAGAAACCGAGTCACCGCCGACAAGATGGTCCTCCACAACCCCAACAACTGGCACTGGGTCAACAAGGATGCCTCGGCCTGGGCCAAACAGTATCTTGAGGAGAGCTTGACAAAGGTCGAGTCTGCCGATGGCGGTGTCACGGCAAAGATTAGCAAGGTTGTGAGCATGGATGGCGACGTCGACGTTAGCCAGAGGAAGGGCAAGGTCATCACCATTTATGATGTTAAGCTCGTCTTAGAATACACCGGTAGGTCATACTTGAATGCAAACACATTTGTTTTATCCCATAATACCTCGTTCAACAACGCCAAACCTCTGCCTGCCATCGTATCGTTTTTGTGTGAAGTAGTCGATTGGGGCCTCGCTAACGTAGCGTAGGCACCACCTCTGACGAGACTGAGGTCTCGGGCACCATCACTATTCCTGAGGTCGCCCACGATACTGAGGAAAACGACTTTGTGGTGGGTCCAAGTGAAATCTCTGCCGTTCCATAGACCCCGTTTTACTGAAGATCTCCGCCTCAACAGTTCGATATCGACATTTACTCCGATGCCAAGGAGAAGCAGCCTGTCAAGGACCTGGTTCGCTCTAAGCTTCTGCCCCAGCTCCGCCAGGAGTTCATCAAGCTTCCTGCAGCTTTAATCGCCGAGCATGGTAAGGATATCCAGCATGCTCCCGGCTCCAACCCTTCGAGCGGCTTCTCCACGCCCAAGTATCACCCTCCAGCCTCGTCCGCAAAGTCCACCTCGGCTTCGACAAGTGTCAAGACCGGCAGCGGTAAGGTTGTCAACACCACGACCCTCACCGACACAGCCGAATTCCGCACTACCGCCGAGGAGGCCTACCAGACCTTCGTCGACCCCGCACGCATCGCCGCCTTCACCCGTGCACCTCCTAAGGTCTTCCAGGGCGCTATCAAGGGCGCGAAGTTTGAGCTATTTGATGGAAACGTCACCGGCGAGTACCTTGAGCTCGACCCCCCAAAAAAGATTGTCCAGAGCTGGCGCCTGAATCAGTGGCCCGAGGGTCACTTCTCCAAGCTCAGCATTGAGTTCGATCAGAACGATGTTGACCATGTTACGCTGATGCGCGTCAACTGGGACGGGGTCCCGGTTGGCGAGGAGGAGGCGACCAAGCGAAACTGGCAGGAATACTACGTCAACAGCATCAAGCGCACCTTTGGGTATGTTCTTGTCTCAAAGCTGTATACATCCAATGTACTAACACTTTCCTCAGTTTCGGCACCATCCTCTAAACGCACACTTCTGAGCAAGAACAGGCTTTTCAGGGTACTCGACTGCTGTCGAATAAGTTCACAAGGAAGCGTAAACCTTTCAGTAGTCGGCCACGTTGGACGAGCAATGCAAGAAACGATAGCATAATCAGTAGATTCTCGAGGTTGGCTTATCGAAACCCTGAGTAGCTGGGCGTCTGAGAATCCTTGGGTTCAGCAGGTACGAACTAGATGAGACATGTTAAAATGAAACGAAGATAAACGTCAAAATCATGTCCTTCGTGCGTGGCCCTATCTGATCGATTCCTGTATGTCTGATCTGGTCATATTTAAACAATGAATACGGGGCTACAACAAACATTCGGTGCATAACGCCATCAGGACGCCATTGACCAAGGCGGATACGTTACATTAAACACTATTTACGACAAATATCTTGGATCGAGTGGTGTGGCTAGAAGGGTCAAGATTTAGATGCGTGCCTCTGTCGTCCGGGATTTTCCACGGGCGGCTGATCGCGCTTGACATTGAAGTCGTAGTTGGAGACGAAGATGTCTGCCAGGTTATCCCATAGACCCAGGTCATACAGATTTTCAACGTCTTTCAGATTCCAGACCCGCTCCCATTCACCCGCACCCGGCCCGTGATCGGGGGGAGGCATCCCGTCGTCGGTCCTCGCCAGTACCTGCACGGCCTCTAGAGGCCAGCGCGTCCGCTTTGGCTCGAAACGCGTGTCCTTTACACGATTCGCGGACATGCTGCGCTTGAAAGCACAGCCATCGTCCATCTCGGCCTTCCAGTCTGACCACTTCAGCGATTCGTTGGTGGTGGTGCCGCAGTAGATTAGCCAGACAGTGTAGCTTAGTAGCCCCCAGACCAGAGGCGACGTCATGGCAGCGAGCAGGGTGACGGCGCCCATACCGACACTGTCTTGCAGGGCCCAGCTCCAGATGAGCAGGTACTCTTTGAGCCCCATGCCCTTCGGTAGCCAGAACGACCACGTTGGATACTGCGAGCCAATTTTGCCACCCAGCAGGGAGAAGCCGAGTAGGGCACCATACGAGGTGAGAAAGGCCGTGGACAGCAAGAGCAGAACGAAGTAGTGTTGGTTTTGGTAGCCTACACAACCGTTGATGAATATACAATGGTGGTCAAGCTTGGCGACGCAGCGCTTGCAGATGCTGCAGTGCTTGGAGCGGGGCGGCTTGATGAGGTTACAGGTGCTACACATCTGGCCAGGAAAGAAGATGGAGTAATCGTAAGGATAGAGGGACATGTAGTAGGCGTGGTTCTCGGGTGTGATGTAGCCCGGGTCGGCCATGACGGAGAGGTAGAGAAAGAGGTATGGAAGCACAGTGGCGATAGAGCCGGTGACTTTGTGGAAGATAGAGAGATGGGGCCAGGCGCCAGGCAGGTATAAGTATTCCGACACGGAAAGGATGAGAAGGAAGAAGATCTGCAAATGTCAGCTCGTCTGAACAACAAGAGTACGATATCTGTTTCTCTTATCCAGCCACTTACGACCACAGTGGGATGCCGGTCATACATCATGTAGTTGCCGAAGCGCATCATGGAGGTTGAGAACCTTCCTCCAGTCAGAAGTCTGTCTACAGCTAGGAAGCCGTTCGGGATATGGATCCACATGACTCTATGCAGCGTTGCGATAGGGGTGTGCCTGCTGATGGTTAGCAAATAAATCTTACAAGCTATATACGGTAGGTCCAACTGCCCGACGAACTGGGTGAGATTACGAACCTTAAAGCCGGTAGCCGGCCGAAGAAGGCGACAAAGACCATGAAAGAGATGCCCAACACAAAGAGAGCCACGTTCCTAAAAGTCACCATGATGACTGAATTTCAAACTATTATCACTTCTCGTGAATCATAGTTTATTTGAGAGGAAAGGGTAAAGAAGACGAGCGTTTGTCTAAAGGTGTCTTGTCAAGCTCGAGTTTTAGATCGGCTGAAGCGGGCAGTGCAGTAAGAAGCTCAAGTCAGCGGCCGTACTCCGTAGTGAGTGGATAAAACCTGAGGTGTCAGTCAAGGCCCACCACCTCCCAATGATCTTGGAGCTACAAGACACTGGTTGATCTCACTATACTTTTTTGTCAGACATGGGCTAAGTGACTGATGGGAAGGCTTCAAGCACTCGGTACGAGGAAAGTTCACTGGGAGCGATGTCATCAAATGTGCCAGAGCATTGTTGTATCGACCAGTAGAGGTCATAGCGTTTCGTTTCGTTCGAGGAAGGCTACGTAACCTTTATAGAGCTATATCCTCTAGGTACATACCTTTTATCTTCACACGTGATCACGCGACGCACAAAGGAAACTGCGCGTCGCTGCATCATCAGTGTAACATGGTTGCACAAGACCAAGAGTAATCTGCACATTTGTCTATTAGGCTTGGGCCAAACAACGACATCCATTTTCCTTGCACCAAATGCTCCTTGCATCAAACGCAAGGGTGGTCGTCGTCTGGTCCCATATTCATGTTCGCCTAGTTGGGGAATCCGACCTCGCTGACAAGCTCAATCTCTCTGCAAATCCCCTCGTCACTTTTAAGAATTACATCAATACGTGCTTCCCCACCTGGCGCCTGGCTACAGCATTGACCGGGTGCTTGGTTGCAAAAGAAGCATCAGTTCATTCCGCTCGGTGTCAGTCCCAGTACGCGCAAACTCTCTATCATTTCAACCGCGGGTGTGAGCCCGCAATCAGCGACGCGCAGGGCATCTTCAGCACTGGACAGATCGAGTCTACCGAGACCATCCGCTTCGTATCCCTTCCAGAATATAGTTGATCTCACAGAATGTCAGCGGCAATCACATACAGCGGGGTGCCCGGTGCCCGAGGTCTGCTCTTCAAGGAGACCAGTTTTTACGTTTTCCAGCGCGTTCCCGATAGGAAGACCATCCTGGATCTAATCACAGTACGTCTGCGCCCGCGATACTGTCATGGTGAAATTGTAGGCTTACGTTAATAGCAAAACGGCGGCAAGATCGTCAAGACTGATACTAATAAGGCGGACATAATCATCGCCGATCACCCCAGGCCAGAATATCCGTCCACGTCACTCCATTGGAAGTTTATAAAGGATTCCATCGATAACGGTGCTATACAGGAGACTGATAAGTATTTGATTCATCAGTCGCCTATCGCTTCGCGTCCGGTCGGGTCCTCTCGTTCTCCCGCGTTGTCAGCGCCACTCAAGGGAACCCGTACTCCATTCACCGCAGCCGACGATGCGATTCTTGCCAAATGGGTGCTCTCGCATCCAATAAACAAGAGGAGCGGTAATGAAGTATATAAAGCACTTGAGGAGATGGTGGGTTTCTCCTTCAGAAGTATACTCTGACGGGCCACTGATGTATAAAAGAATAATCGCCACACTAGGCAGTCTTGGAGAGATCGCTGGGTGAAGAAGGTCTCTAAGTTGTCTCAAGCCGCACTTGACAGCTTGGTTGCTTCCGCTCCTAATATCCAGCATTCAACACCATTCTCCGAAATAGCTCAAGCAGGAAGGGGACGTTCGCTCGCCCCTGTTGCACCAGCTGTTGTGCAACTGCCGGCAGCGGAGACGCGGGCCAAACGCGCGACCCAAGAGGCTGAAGCCAAACCAGAACTGACTCCCTCGGAGAGAAACAAGTTTATCAAGGCTGAAGATGATGAACTTTTACAGGCGGCCAGGGAGCATGGCCCTCCACTCACTACCCGCTTTTTCCAGGCATTCGCAGACAGAGTACGTTGCACCTCTTCCTTGGTAAACCTGAACACCGAGCTGACATGTGACAGAATACCAGCCACTCCTTAGTTGCCTGGAGAAAGCATTGGACAGACATTTTGAAACCGTTGCTAGATGAAAATTTTGAGGAAAAGGATCCTTTACCCCAGGAGCTGTCTACGAGCAACCACATGCTTAAGCCAGGCCAATTAAGTCGACGAGATGAACAGGCTAGGCAACTCGATACTCTTCCCATAACCAAGACGTCGGGGCCTGTTGTGCCGCCAGTCTCACGACCTACAGCAGAAAAAGATGACAGCACTCAGACGCCAGCGACACAAGGCGATGGCGTAGCATCCCACGGTATCTCGAGAGAATTCTTCTTCGATCATCTGAAGGGATTCTGGGAGTTTAGAAGGTTGAAAGGTGCCGCCGATTCTGAAATCAACAAATTGGACCTTGGCATCAATCCCGAAATCAATGGGCAACCCATCGACACATATCTTCTTTGGCAAGTCGTCAGGGACCAGTACCAGCAAGGAGGTGTTGAAATTGAATGGGAAGCAGCCGCGAAGTCTCTCGGCCTGCAGAGCGAGGCTGCCCAGCCATTACAACAGTACTACACAGACTATGTCTTCGAATTTGCCGCCAGCGGCGTGTTGGACGAGCCCGATGCAGAATCCGAAGATGACGAAGAAACATCTCAGTCTGAAAAGGATGAGCTTGACCTAGGAATGCTGGCGAAGCCTCAAGACATGCGATCAGATGCTACTCTAAGCACCTCCAAGAAAAGACTGGCTATCGCCATGGATCCTTTCGGTACACCATCAACTCCAAATGGTAGAAAAAAGAGACAGCGTTTTGCCTCAGATGATGAAATCCCTTCCACTCCTGACGAGAGGTTAGTTATCGCAAGCTTTGGGAACATTGGCCCCAGCCCCTCGCTCAGCGCCGGACAGGGACACAGGGCAGTTCATGACGAGGTAGACCTAGATATGGAAGGACAGGTTGAGCAGTCCCCTTCTAGGAGAGCTCGTCGCTTCGAACCAGAGACTCAAGACTTTGCCTTCGAAGATGCCCCTGGACAAGAAACACAAGGCAATACCGAGTTTGACATTTCACCGTCACAGCAGCTTCTTGGCGAGGTAGACGCTGTGGAATCCGTGACACCCGTGCCTCTGTCGTTCAAGGACAAGGGCAAGGGGGTTGAGAGGGAACCGGCTACAATCTCATCTACAGCACGAGGGTTGCCCGCCGAGGACATCAAAGTAGCCCCCAAAGAACGGAAAGAGCGTGCCATCCCCGATTCTCAAGAATCGTTAGATAAGACTGCCGAGCTTGAGGACTTGATTGAGCGCTTCGACACGTTTGGATACGCGCGCGAGGATATCATTACTGCGCTTAAGGCCACGTCACTCTGCACTCCACTAGCCACAGATCTGCTCAGGCATCTCATGAAGCACAAGGAGCTGCCTAACAACTGGCAGGGGGTCTGGACGACTAACGATGATAGGCGGCTCCGACGGGTTGATGACGGGGATTTGGAGGCTGGGCCTAATCGGGCGAAGCTGCAAAAGTACTGGGATTATCTCGTGAAGAAGCACACGCAAGAGCGGATCCAGCGGAGGAGAGAGTTTTTGGCGTACCTAGATGAAGTCGCTCAGAGCTCCCAGTGAGCTGATAGAGGATGCCGTTATATGGTAATCTCTTCCTTTTTCTTTAGTTCTTTACTGGGGCTTGGCTCCCTTGAAGAGCAATGCATGCCACTGATACCCGGGCTTCCGCAATAAATGACCATCCATTATGAACCGCCATTGTTTGCCGACATGCCTATCTCGTGTCCTGTTGTCATCAATTCGTCTCTGTTCCACTTGTTTGTTTGGAGCCCCCCCCCCCTTCTTCTTTCCTTTCTTGATCTACTTCTTCCCAACTGTGTATAATCCTTATCCTATTGTTCACTCCTTGACGATGGAATATCCATAATGCCACCCTTCCTTCTTCATATCCTCTCTCACCTTGTACGCCCCCTCGGCAACGTCCAATAGCCCAAGGTCAACCTCGACGACCTCCATCGCCTCCTCGGCGCCCAGCTTTCCCTGCGGCCCGATGAGTGGCATCGCGACCTGACTAACACCACAGTACCGCACCCGCGCGCCGCCCTCTCGCACTTCCACTCCACCCCCGCCCACGGGGCCGCCCGCGTTGACAAGGACCACGGCGGCGGTGTTCTCAAACGCCCTTGCCACCATGACGTTCTCCAGAAACACCCTCTCCGAGTCCCGGTTCACCACCTGTGCGCCCTCATCCCCATCCTCGCGCTTATACTCGTCCGCGAGCCAAAAGGCGGGGCACACAATTACCCGCGCCCCATCGCGGACGAGCTCCCGAAACGCTTCAGGGAACGCCAGGTCCCAGCACACCAGTATCCCCGCCCTTCCCAGAGGCGTTTCAAAGGCACCGTGCGGCTCCGGGCCCTTGGTGAGGTGCGGCCGTTCGTTGTGCCACAGGTTCTTCTTAGTATACTGCCCTAGCACGCCACCGTCCGGGCCGATGAAGTACGCGACGTTGAGGAGATTGAGGTCGTCGTCGCCCTCCTCGCCGTCGAGCTCGATGATGGTCCCCGGGACGATGGAGATAACTAGATCTCTGGCTAGCGCCTGGTACTTCTCCAGATAGACCCCGGATTGCGCGCAGCTCGGCACGAACTTGGGATGGTCAGGGACCCATGACGTGAGATGGTACTCGGGCAGGACGGCAAGCGAGCAGCCTTGCGAAGCAGCTGAACGGATGTACGACTCTGCTTTGGCGAAGTTTTCTTCTGGTGCGACGACCTGTGATGCTTGTTAGAACACTGTTTTGTGGCCGTTCCATATCCTGGCGTTGCCGCGGGTCCTGCGTGGATCAGGTTGACGATCAAGGCGAGCATGAAAAAGGAACGCGGGAGCTAAACATGGCTTGGGCGTCTTTGTTTGGGGTGGTCTCGGGCTCGCTGACCTTTGGGTGCATTTGTATGAGTGCGATCTTGAACCTATCCGCCATCGCCGCTATCCTTCGTCTGGTCTCGGAGGTAATCGAGGCAGTTGGATGGTTTGGAGACAACAGCAAAGTTTTGTTGCAGGTCAGGTTCCGGCTATGAAAAATGGCAATGTCCATGTAATTCCCCGCAGCTCGGCATACAATGGTATTAGTGGTAAAAAAAAAGAATAAGCAACAGAAGATGTGTGGGAACTACTAAACTTCAGTTGACCGATGTACCTACCCCAAATGGGCGATTTGCTAAGTCCATATTGCGAGAAATGATGTCAGAGGCGACCCCATCGCTTTTACCAACTGCTGCAATCCCACCTCGGCACCTCCGGTGAACCAGCCCATGAGTCTGATTTCGAAAATTAAGAGCAAAGTGTCTAGCAAACCGACCAATGAAGAACGCCAAAGTCAATATCCCCGAGACCAGTTGCCATTACCGTCTAAGTTTTTCGATGTGTAGATATTTTGATGATAGTTGGTCGGTAATCGTCCCTCGGCGGCCTTAATCACCTGGTTTTGCGCAAATTCAGCGGTAGGCTGTGTAGTATATCAGTTTCTGCCGGACGGAAAGCAATTGTGGTGTTTTCGTCAATGAAGGGGGGAAGCCCAGGCCGAGAGATCTTGAGAACGCCCAACGTGAAGTTTTGAGCGTGAGATACAACGAAGCCGGCCATTTCGCCTATGGTAGGAAAATCAACATTCAAGACGACTAAACGGATGGCGTCAACGAGCTCACCTAGCATAATGAGCCCGATGTTGCGGATCGCAGACGGCGGAAGACCGTACGAACCCATGAGCAAAGATGCAGCCGGGCAGATGACATATGGCATCCAGCTTGTCCAGCTGGTTCCTTGACCTAGAGAGTTACGGAACCCTGACGTCGAGATCGCCATGTCATCCAGTGTTTCAAGAAGATCGACCGAGATTTGCTGGGCCATGCCTAGTTTCTCTGTATGCGACTCGTACCTCGACGAGAGTTCTTCGGTGATGTCTAGCAGTCTCACTAATCCCTGGGAAAAGTTAATTAAGAATCTACGGGTAGACTTAAGTGATATTATTTACCTTCTCAAGGTGTTCTTGGCGATCAGCTAGCTCGACCACTCGAACATGTGACAGCTCCTGAATCATTATCAGCTTAGTGTGCGATCTCAGAGGATAGAATGCGCCCACCATCAGACTCTGAAGAGAAGCGGAAGACGCTGCAGCTGTTGCAATCGTAGACATGACAACAGAAACCTCGGAGTTGGCGTGCTCTCTGAGAGTTGCCAGTGCCATTTCTTGAGATGCTGCTACTTCGGCATTGTTGCTCATAACCGTCCTGAGAAGAATGCCCAGCAGCTGACGTAGGTTCTGAGCATCTTCAAGACCGTCTCTCATCATAGATTTTGACGCCTGTCTCGTGAGTCAGATATGTGCATGAAATATATCGCTGGTTACTGACCTGAGATATCTGAATCATATCCTCAGATATTGTCCGGTCCAAATCCTGAAGGTTATGTCGTAGCTGTTTGATGTCTGGAATCATGTGCCGTAGTTGATCGGTTGCCTCGGTCGCTCGGATATTGATGTTACGAAGATGAGCCTCGAGCTCTCGTTCAACTCCTTCGGAAAGTTTAGACAGAACCTCTGTAAGTCGCTGGTGGAGGCGAATGCTCTGGGCTAGATAGAACATGGTGAGCGCCAATCTCAATGTCCGGGATGGGGGCATGCGTACCTTTCTCGTTGTCCGCACGAGCGGCTTCACAAAATCTCAAAGCCTTGTGACGATAGCTGACCCAAGTGTTCCATGCGGAGTCTGACTTGGCCAGTCCCGAAAGACAAGAGTCGATTTGTTGAGGGGAGGCGTGAAGGCGGGGTATACTCGAGTCGGGTATGTTTACCAAAGAGCGCTCTCGAAATGGCGCACAGCTCGAGGGAATGGCAAAACTGCCTCTTTCAAGGTCACAAATGGCGAGACTAGCAGCGTAAGAGTCTACAAAGTCGCGAACTTGTCTGCCGCTATCAGTCAGAATAGTAGCATCGTCCTTGCCGTCGAGTAGCTGACAGTTGTTGACCAGTAGGCTGGCAGCGATACGATGGCACAAAGGTTCGGACTCCAGCTCTTGGAGCTCCTGCATGGCAACGGCGTAGACGTTCGGTAAGCGCGACTTGTCCTGGATTGAAATTGAGGGGTCCACGATGCGCTCTTCCGATGCTTGGAGCAAGGTCGAACGCCCCCCATTACCGCCCCATGAAAACGCACCGACGTTGCCGATACAGGAAAGCGTCATCAAAGATCCTAGGAGGATCAAGAGAACATCTCGATGCATCATATTCCAAGAGTGGAGCGGGCTCTGTGGTTGGTGCAAGTGAAGCTGTGCCTTGACCAACAGCAAGGGGCCAGCGAACTATCGAGTTCGAGGTATGTCTCGTAGGTTCTGGGGTGAGAAGGGTTCGTATGTGATCTGTAGAAGCGTGAGAAGGATTCAAGGTGGATACCTAGGTAAATGATGATGTTGACAAGTCAAGGTCGACGGCAGTGGCCGTCGATGAGAAGGGCAGGTGTTAGAGGACGTTACTAGTTTCCGTATAGCTACCTACCTACCTTCAGGTAGGTGGATAGGTGGATACACTAGGTAGTGTACGGTACAAACCATGAAATGTTCTTTCCCTAACGAGATTCATCTCTGTCCGAGAAGGAAAATGAAAGCGGCAGGTGTAGTGTGTGGGGTATGTGTTCGCTTGGACGGGAAGGTGCCCTCTCAGAGCGTGGTTGAAGGGGAGGGAAGGTCACGGCGCCGTATGGGCCAGGTGCAACCCTATGTAGAGAAGAGAATATACAGCAGATGGTGTTAGTCTAGAATGTCTAGTAAGCCCAAGTTGCCGACGCAAATCTCCGATTGATTTGTTCAAGAGTAACAATGCCATGTTGGTGTGTTGACGCTGCGTCGAGGTATTCAACTCACTCGTTTGCGGCTAAATCGTAGTTCAATATGAGGAATATGAGGAAGTGGCTCGTCGAATTCCATACCCACGCCTCTTCTTCGATCTCAACTCAAGTTAAGCATGGAATTAGGTGTCAGTAAAACACAGAAAAGGCATGAGGGATGCACTTGCTATTCACCTCCTTTTTGAGAGAAACACTCTCAGGAGTGACCGGTTTAACCCTCATACACTATTTAAAAACGCAAACACTCTTAAGGGTTCGGTAAGGGGTCCCACAAGGTTGTTGAACCATTTGCAGTATAGCATCTAGGCAAAAGCCGTCATGTTCTTCATATGTTGCTGCCTGAAAACAAATGCTTAGGAACCAAGGGATCCAACCAACACGCAGGAGTGACGGCCAGAAATGCACCCAGCCGCTAGAAGCTCTGGCGTCTCGATGAAAGACCCGAAAGATGTCGTACAAGAACCTCAATGTGGACGAGTCCTTTCAGGTCTCGTCACGGCCGGGCTGGACTCTGACGACCCTACCCCTCATGTCTCACTCCAGTAAGCTTACCAGGGTGGGAGGAGTTGGCTCACATCCATCTCTGCAGTGGTTGCGGCTGAAAAGGGAGATCCCATGGGCCATAGCAGTCTGGGCCGAGATGCTTGACATTTGGCACCATGAGGGAGATCATCTATCAAAACCAGGACTACCCGTCAAGTGTGTGATGTGATAGGACTAGGCGGGGCCCCAGAGGAGTCAGCAGGGATCCAGGGTTTTTGGACAATGAATACATAGCACCACACTAGCCCCCACATTTTGACATCACTCCCTACCGACTTTGTCACTGCCCTGATCCTCTTACCAATATCTGCGCCAACCCCCTTCATCTACACCTCTTCTTGCGTCTAATGATACTCGGCAAGAAGCCGGGCAGTCCAATGCCGAAGCCGCTTGATAGGCTGCATGATGGGGGAGAAGTGAAACCACGAGGCCGTCCGCCGAAGTGGTGTCGGTTGGTCTTTCACGATGGAAAAGTCCAGACGAAGGAGAGTCTGACGAGAAGAAACAAATGCAGTAAGAATCCTGAGGGAGGAGGGGCGGACCCCCCTTTCTTCCCGTCCACCATGTCCACTAGTGCCATCATTCCAATCTTGGCGCCATTCAAGTTGTTAAAATCACTCTGCAGATGCTGAGATATGATATCTGCAACGGCTTGCTGTCATTAATGGCTACCTGCGTCTCTGTTCAGGGATGGCTGCAGTCTCCAGTACCGCGGAACGCGGCAGGGCGTCCGAAAGGCTCGGACTACGGAGTACATGGTATCTCTTGCACATTACTCAATGTCTCATTACATCGTTTGCATAAGAAGGGGAGGTGTTGGTCTCCTTTCAACCTCACACCGCCAGTGAACTTTGCTCAGGCCTCGTTAAGACTCAAACCTCCCCAAGATATTCATTCTGCTCATCTGTATCTACCTGTTTGTCTTTGATGCCAAAATTACCTGTTCTTCTCGACCAGAGACTCTTATGGGATACCCTGTAGCAGCTTTGATGCCTTGAGGTTCGAGCCAAGCTGCTTTTTCCGTCCACGCTTCCTGCTGTTATTAGACAGCCTACGACCTTCCAGGCCGAAGCAGACCGGCTGAGAAGGCGGAGAACGGAGTCAATCCGTTCAAAGACTTCTGAAGCCTTGGGAAGAACCAAGTCACGGGCAATCACACAGCTGAGGGTACTGGGGCTCAGGTATTAATTGTATGGATCTCTCTGTGGGCTCAATGCCGTGGGTAAAGAAGTAGTTTTGACACGATTAAAAGCCGCTAACGCGTACTGAAAGCAAATACTGGTCACGAGAAGAGACGAGAGAGTGAGAGTTGGAAGTGCGAGCTGTGATTTCCAAAATCATGTGCAAGCAGATTGACAAGCAGTTCGAATGCGGCCACACTGGCTTCCACAATATCGAGTGGTGTTCTGGTATAGGCAAAGGGTGCAAAGGACCGAAACCCAAGCACGATGTAATCTCCTGGCCCGGGCTTTGCACTGACTGCGCCAACCGAGCGGCCGATCCAAACCCTCGACGTCAATAAGAATCCCACCTTTTAACGTGACGTTGTTCCATATCAATGCCGCTATAACGATTTGAGAAAGGAGAATAATCTGTTTGCGACAAAGAAGACGAGGCCTGTCAATGTTGATTGTTGAGCTAGCTTTGCTACTTGCAGATATTAGTTCCAGACGTTTTTGAATCGGTACAAATCGGTGACTTGTTGACTAAAGCTTTGCCTAAAGTAAAGCTCTTCCATCCTGAGGTGAACTTCCCCCAATCTCAGGATCATAACTTCTCGATGGCTTGTACTTATTCCCAACCGTTCGGCTTGACGCAGTACCAGTAGCCTGCAATCGCGTTTCCCCTGGAGCAGCCACTCAGCCCCCCTACGCCGCGATTCAAGGCAATAAACTCAGCGAGATCGAGACCGTTCTTGTCGGCCAGAGTTTGGCAAGTGTCGTTGGGCTGAGACTGGTAGAATTTGATGCAACTGGGCCACATTGGCTCGACGTGTGGGTTGGGAGTGTGGACGGGTTTCTCAGAGACGGCCTTGGCTGATATTGGGGCCAGGACAACGGTGATGATCTTGACAGGCTTCATGATGGCTAGAGGCGATTCTCTTGATTTTGAGTAGGGAACGAATTGATGAATGATGATGTGACGGTCCCATATTCTTAATAAGTGGGAGAGTACTCGTACTTAAAACCTCCAACCTACCGAGAGGGAAAGGAAAGCATTGGTGCCGAAGGGGTACAATGTTTCCTTTCGATCTTTGTCGGAAGTTGCACCGCTTGGAGATTGCTGTTTCCCAAACCACTTACTTGAAGCGCTTGCCTGGTAAGTGCTTTGTTGCAGTTGCAGAACCGACCACACACCAAGAGAGGTGTGAGAAATGGAGGCAACCTTTCGTCAGAAGTAGCATGTGGTCGAAGAGAGAGCAAACGGGCTTGAAAGCAAAGGGACTGGTGAACACGAGGTGTAGAAGGCACCTGGTATGCAAGGGAGGAGAGAGAAGGTGGGTAGGTAGTTGGCGGGAGCTCGCGACGCAAATCTTCGCAAATTGTTTACCCAACGGCGCGACCGGGTGCCGAGTATGTCTTGCTTGCTGGTGTCTGTCTCTCTCGGATATCCCACGTGGGTTGCAGCCAGCAACGAGACAATTGCCTCCTTCAACGTACGGGAAGTGGGGGCCACTCGGGTAAAAATAAGAAAGAAAAAAAAAAACAGGATACCTTTTTCCAACACCACCAAAACACCACACCAGCAGTTCAATACCCCGTCCAAAGTGGGCAAAATGCTCTTTTTCTCTTGTATTGGGTACTTTTAGCCTCGAAAAATTCGTGAGAGCATCGTAATCGTGCCTTTTTAGGTGTATCAAGAGCTGGGTGGCCCATCGCGACGGTGGTGGTAGTAGTGGTAGGTAGGTAAAAGGTACGGATATTGAGGCCGGCCTTTCTCTCATTAGTTTCTCGTGCGATGACGCCTCTTATTCCTATGCCACCCCGTTGGCAAAAAAGGGGAGGGGCATTGTTTTCGAGGGCGTCGCATGCGGGCGGATGGAGTCGAGTCCCTTACAGCCGAGAGGCAACAGGCCGGCAGGTAATTACACTGCGCAGTACAATACCCTTGGGGCCATGGCTGTCCTGCCTGTCCACCTGTCCGCGCGGTGGTGATATGCGTGTTTGCGTGTTCTAGGTGCGGTACGATTAGGTACAGTAGGTAGAATGGAACGTGTCGTGTGCGTCAAACGTCCAGGACCAATGTTGAAAGCAATATGGGTCCGAGCCGCTGACGGACAAAAGCAAACAGCACCAAGGCGGACCCTAACGGCGCGGGAAGTCTATTCTGGGGGCAATGCTCGGGCCATGCTGCAAGGCTGACAGCCGGGGTGGAGCCGAGCGGGACTGGATCGACAGATGCCCAATGAAACGGGCCTGTTGCGGGAGTTGGCGCACATCGCACGACTCTCCCTCCAGCAGCCTTGTCTATCATACGATTGTCAAGATGAAGTGGTCGGTTTTTGATACGCTCAGTCAGTGTCCCACCCGGCCACTGGCAAATTCCATGTCAGGCCATTTCTTCCCATCCTCAATCATTCTTTCGTGTCCAATTGGCGACTCTCTGCACCCTTTTTTTTTCTTCCTTCTCCACAGCCTTTTTCTTCTCCTTTCGGCCGTCCTGGCCCGAGTCACCACCACCCACCCCCCCTCCCTCTTCCGTCCATATCGCGGAAACCGGCGAGGGTCACTCATTCACCTTCTTTGAACATCAGTCGACTTTCCACCGTCGACTTTCAGTCCAGCGCCTTCTTGCAGCAATTCGCGATCTGCACACTTTTCTGCCTGTTGTCGCCGTTGCTAACCCCCACCCGAGCCACCTGCGCCTCCTTGGCTTCTCTACTTCTGCTCAGCGAACCTCTTGCCGCCTTCCACACGTCCCTGGCCGGAAACTCAAGGTATGACCAACCAGTCATTTTCGTTCCTACCTCCACAAAGTCCTCCCCAACCCTTAACTCTTTTATTACCCTTCCCCATGCTTGATGGGTCTTGTTCGACGTCTCCGTGCTTGTGCCCTCTGTTCCCCTTTGATTCACCTCGGCCGTCAATCCTCGTCTTCGACCGACTCTCAAGTCTTCCAAACCTCAGCTGATTTCAATAAGCCAAGCGCCTGACGCCCGCCACCATCGTCGCACTGCCCGCTGTTTGCGACCGACGCCATTTACGGTACAGGTGCGAACAGCCTTTCTGCTCTTCACTACATCCTGCCTCCCCAGCTACCCCTGCCGACGCCGGTCACTGTTGTAGTCTACTTCTCTTCATTGACGTCTGTCACCATTGGATGACAGCGCGAGCTTGCTCGGCACCGCCTGGTAGTACGACGCGAGGTGGTACGACTGGCTACCTTAAACGGCCAAACTCGTCTCCCGATCGAAAAGCAGCATACGAGATCCGAGCGTTCCTGTGCTCAGAAACAATCAGCAAGCCACTGGGCCGCTCTATACCCACTCTACAATTCACATATCGATCTCTGGACCGACGACCGCCGATAATTCGGGGGCCGAAATGCTGGCTTGGTGATGGACTCCAACTTCCTCAGGAACCTCGACTACTTTGCCGTCCCCAATAATCAGGCCACTAATCCCGTCGAACGATCCGCCGAGTCATCCGCCGAGTCATCCGCCACAGGTGCCGCCAGAAATGCACCCGATACATCTCTTTGGGACTCCCTAGCGGGTGATCAAGCAAACTCCGAGTCAACTTCTAATGGTCCTTCCACATCGCTGCCATCCTTTGCACAGGCATCTCCTGGTAGCACAAACTTCGGCTTGGGCTCCATGCCATCTCAGATGCAGTTCAGTCATGGCCAACCCAGGAACAGCCTGCCGAACAGGCCTGCCGTGGGCCAGAACTCGCGGCGGAGAGATGGCCATGCGCGCAAGCGCACCAAGGTCGATTCTGAAGCCGCCGCGCTAGAGTCGGTCGACTACTGGATCCAATTCGATGATGATGAGGAACAGAAGCTTGGTGGTAGCTTTGAGATTGACTTTTCGAGGCGTAGCAATCCCACTCCTAACTACCGACCAAGGTAATCTTTACTACCGTACCTACTCAAACTTACCACGGTAGGGTCAACGGACTGACAGTCACTAGACCAGCCGCAAACCGTCTGAACCCAATGTCCACGACACCTGGCCTGGGTGCGGGATTATACACCAACCCTGTATTTAAGCCAGAAGACTTTATGGATGACACCGCCCTCGATAACGCCCTGTCTGATGATGACGATTTCTTCGAGTCGATGAATCTCGGCGAGCAACTTGGCAAAATTGATTCTCAACCACCCCAGGAGGTACCTCCCAGGGAGGGCCTATACTCAACGCCCCTCAGTTGGGAAAAGCCAGCACCCGGGCTCAGGATGAACCCTCTTTTCGGAATGGGCGGCTTGGGTAGCATGGGCATGCCCATGCTTGACCCTGAACAGCGACGGCTTCTGGCAATAGCCCTCAATACTGGTGGCCGATCATCAGCAACCGGTCTAGGTTCTAGTCTGGGCTTTGGCCTTGGGGCTGATCTGGGACCCGAGTTTGCGAGCCTGGAAAACTTCGACGCGAACATGGCTACAGGGAGTCTGAACGACACCACCAAAGGCCCCAAACAGTCGGCTCTTGAAAAAGGCAAACAGAAAGAAAATGACACTGTAAAGGAGGAGGCTCAGCCGCAACGGCCGCAGGTATCGCGAACCAACACCAATGCTACTGGCACATCTGAAAAGTCTAGAGACAAGTTGAAGACGGGCGACCGAACAGCACATAATGACATTGAGAGGAAATATCGTACCAATCTGAAAGACAGAATTTCAGAGTTGCGCGACGCGGTCCCGTCACTCAGGTCAATACCTGAGGAAGGGGGCGAAGATGCCGAGGCAGATGGTCAATCGCGTGGCCCTAAAGTCAGCAAGGTGAGGACTTGCAACCGCTCCAACTCATTCGTCGGGTGTTTACTTACAGAACGTCACAGGGCACCGTCCTCACAAAAGCCACAGAATATATTCATTACCTGGAAAGAAGGAATAAGGCCATTATGCGCGAGCACCAGGAACTCGCGAGGCGCCTACAAGCCTTTGAGCAGCTCTTGAGCGCGCAGGCGCGGCAACCCTTCCCGATGCCGAACTACAGCAGAACCCTCTTTGATCCAAGAGGCTTTTGTTGATATCTCTCCTCTTACCACATTTACGCATTACGATTGCGAATGTACATATTACGTTGTCATGGGCTGCGATCTGCCCCAAAATCTACCATTGCAGCCATTCATGAGGAATGAGCAGGCATGCGTACATACATAATCACAGACCCTCAGACCTGCGATGCACTCTTGCATTTTAATCCCGTAGTATTGGTTCGCAACAACACCCGGGAAGTTGCCGTAGTTCACTTGTTTCCTGCCCGCCGAATTTTACCCGTAATAACATCGATGAGGCATCTGCGATACCGTACTGATTGATACCTGAAATGCCTCCGAGAAAACTGGTAGAGGCAGCCGTCTTTCGTATCCACCACCATTTGATCCATTACTTTATACCTGACATTCGGTCGCCGGCTATATTCCGCATAGAAGCCAAGTTTCCAAATGAACACCAGAAGACAAGCAAGGTCAACCTGTGACATGAACGGGCCGACCCGTTCCAGACTAGGAACGTGCTTGACTAACTTCCACTTTCAGTGTCCGAGCTTCAAGGAGTTCAGGGTCCCTGGTTCCTTGTGTCTTTGGATGGCGATATCGACTGAGAACCTCAGCCGAGTGAGAACAACTTTGCAAACAGCTTGGCTATGTCTTACTGACGGTGATTTCTTTACAGGAATACCCCTCGGCATTCTGTCAATCTGGAAATTCTTATATTCTCTTGTAGAATTGACGGATGGTCAGGACTGAATGTGGCATTGCACATTAACGCCACAGCAATGAATACATTGTTTTACAGGTTTCAAGTGTTGTACATTGCCCTTTTCAGTCTCTCAGAGCCTCAATATCGGCGATCTCCTTGACAGCTTCTGTCGTAAGGATGTACGGCGAGTCCTCATCCACGCAGATGCTGTCCTCGATCCGCACGCCGAGGCCCCGGAAGTGTTCCGGCCACCGGTCCGTGTCTGGGACATAGATTCCTGGCTCAATGGTCACGCAGTGACCCTTCTTTAAAGGAGTCTTTCTGCCGTAGCCCGGCACATCGTGGACATCCAAGCCGATATAGTGACCGACGTGGTGGGGAAACAAGACGTCTATATCTCGTGTCGTTATGTCGAAGCCCAGGCACTTGAGCTGCTCGAGCAGTCCTGCCGACGTGTGGTCATGGATGTCGTCTAGAGAGAGGTTGGCGTTCTCCCGGCACAGCGAGATGCTAGAGCGCTGGACCGTGAGCACAGCTTCATAGAGGTCTCTCTGTTCCGGCGTGAACTTGCCGTTCACGGGCCAGGTACGGGAAATATCGGTGATGTAGGTACCGTACTCGCCGCCGGCGTCGACGAGGACCATCTCGCCGTCGCGGAGGACGTTGTTATTTACAACGTAGTGAATGCAGAGACCGTTCTGGCCGCCAGCAACAACGGGGACGTAGGCCGGGCCATCGCAGCCGTCGGCAGTGAAGCGGTAGTCGAGGAAAGCATGCAGGTCCTTCTCGCGGGTCCATGACCTCCGCATGGCGTCGGTGATGACGCGGCCCGAGATCTGGCCGGCGCGGCGCATGTTGGTGACCTCAGCCGGGGACTTGATGGCTCTCAGAGAGTTGACGAGGGGGTACAGAGGCAGCTTAGCCGAGGGAAACCAGGACTTGTCGGCCTTCATCAACTGCCAGAGCTTGCCTTCCTGCTCGCCCTGTCGCGGTTTCTCGATGTCGGCATAGACGCGACTGGCACCCTTGAGGATCTCAGGCAGGTGACGGTCGATCTTGGCGATGTCGGCGGCCTTGTCGGCGTTGAATATGTCGACAGCGGCCTGGACACCGTTGCGGGGCCCCATCCACTGCTCGGCGACGGGGTCCTTTGGCTTCGTGAAGAGGTGAAAGATGAAGTCGCCAAAGTTTTTGCCGGTTTTCTGAATGACGGCAACTGAGTCACTCTCATTCCAGCCAGTGAGGTAGAGGAAGTTGGATTCTTGGCGGTAGGGAAAGAAGACAGCGCCGGATCGGTATTTGAGGTCGGCGGCGACGAGGACGGCGACGCCATTGTCCGGAAGCTTCTCGGCAAGCCGGGCGCGACGTTCCCAGTATTCCTGAGCCGTGACACCGGGTGTGACTAAGTGACTGTGTCAGTAGAGTTCGCTTGACGTAGCCTCTTGTTGGGCATATGCTGCTCCTCGGGGGTTTTCATCTTCGTTTCATCTTCCTTGTCTCACGGCTCACGAGGCAATCGAAAAGTTCATGTCCGGGGCTTATTTACAACATGGACTGGATGGCTACTGACTCTCGCCGGCCTCAAGAATGTGAGGGTGAGTCTCATGCACCGGCTGCCCGAACTGCAACTCGGCGGCAGAGACTGCTGAATAGCGTCGGAGGTGAAGGTTGGTGAAGAAAGACGGGCGCCTTGGCGCTGCCGCCGACAAGGGGCGTATTCTCTGTGCAGCTCGAAGGGCGCGGCATACCGGCCGTGAAGCGCTCATGGCCGGATATATGATGACGGGTGACTAAGGGCAGAAAGGTAGGAAGGGTGCCGGAGAAAGTGGAGGACTACAACTTGGATGAGGTCATCTCCTCTGTATCCTGCAGCAAAGGTGCGACGAGCGCACTGGGAATTGCGAGGCGGCTGACTCGTTAACTGGGCCAAGCGTGTGCGAACTTGCCGTTAGACTGAGGAGGAAGGAGTGAGTGAGTACTGAGAAGGGTGAAGACCAAGACGGCTTAGTAGTCACTTTACCCCCGAGTTATTGTGCCACAATGACGAGTCGAGCTGGTTGCATGAGATTTGTGAGCGAGGACGATGTGGATCATTGTTGTTTTATGTATCTAACGAAGAGTTATGGTTCTGCATCTGCAAGTGTTGTTGCATGCTCTCCTATCCGTGCAGCACGCATGGTTTGTTGCACCCCACACCCTACCAACCCATGTATAGTAGGTAGGTACTCCGTACAGTGAGTACATTAGATACCCACCAACTTGGGTAAGTAGAGTAAGTAACTCAGTGCAGCGATTGTAACCATGTATATATCATCAAGTCAAGGGGCCGAGGGAGGCACGTACTTCTGTGTGCCATGGAATGGATGTTGGTTATGGAAGGATTTGATATTGTGTGAAATGGTGCTTTTCATGTCTTCGACCCCGACCCAGATACCCAGCCAGCAAATCATACCGGATAAGGCAAATAACATTGAAGGTAATACTGTACGGATGCATATTAGAGTACGATATCTGTACTACGTTAGAAGCGAACCATTGCGTAAACACACCGGAAAAATGGAACCAGCAGGGTCCCTGGAAAGGAGCAGGATTTTCTCTCAATGTTTTCGCACGCGGGCTCCATCTAATTTCCAGGCTGCTGTCGCCTATTACGGGCTAACAGCTCGGTTGGGGTTGTTGTTGGTCTCCATCTACAGTGACCCTTCACTGTACCACGGCTGCCGCAGGTCACTGTGAGACGCGCTGGGCCAGGCAAAATTTGCCCGGTTGCTGGAGAGGCGGCTGGCCCGTGCGTGTTTTCGGTCGTGTCCAACTGGGATTAGCGCTGTTGTTCCCCTCCCAAACCCGTCAAGCGCGACTTGGGTCATTCGGCTCCATCGACGGGGGGGACCTTCTCCCACGCACCACACAACATCCATCGATCAACCACTCTCCTCGTTAATAAAGCTCTTTCCAAACCTGCCCACACCAAACCACACACCTCGTGGTGCTGCTCGTACCAACTCCTGACGACATCCTCCTCTTCGTCCCTCACTACTTCCTCCCTCCGGTGGTTCCGTAACATCTCTCAGCTCTCGCAGCGCTCTTCAATGTCTTTGTGAGGACTTGACACGGTCTCTGTTGGTACGCGTGAGCGACGTGTGCGAGCTTACCACGTCGCGTGCCCGTCTTCCACAGAGCAACCCCTCTCGACACCACCACCAGTGCCACCACCACACACACACACACTCTCTCTCTCTCCATCCCTCTCTCTCCATCCCTCTCTCTCCATCCCTCTCTCTCCGCTTGCTTGTTTGTCTGTCTATCTTGTGAAATCACGATTCCACCTCGACAAATCAAACGAGCTCTATCATTTCTTCTCATCGACCATATTGATTGGGCATTTTTATGGCAGCCATATCCCTATCACCGAACCTCGTTCCTCCCCCGGCCATGTCCGCTAGACGAACACCTTTGTCTAGCAACCCCAATGTGGCCAATTCGCCCTTGAGAGCTGCTTCTGCTATGGTTCAGGCCAAGCAGAAGCGATCTCACGCTAATATACAGCGAGAAGAGCTCTACGCCCAGCCGCCGCCCTACAAAAAGCAGGCTGTCGAAAATGCCGGGTCGCGTCAACTACGGTCTCCGTCTAAGATCACCAAGGCCTCTCAGCTACCCCAACGTGTGGGCCGGCCCGTCACAAAGGAACGATCGACACATCACGATGACGCCAGCGTTGAGCGAATTCGCCAGTGGCAGGCCGAGTACCGGGGAAGGTTCCCAAAAATGGTCTTCTACTTCGATAGTATTCCCGAAGACCAGAGAGCGAAGCTTTCCAGGCATGCACAGTCTCTCGGAGCCGTATGTCTTGCATGTAGACCTCAACATCGTGGACATCTTTGGCTGACACCGTACTTCTATAGAGGGACGAACGATTCTTCTCGAGCAGCATCACCCACGTCGTGACCGCCCGCCCAATTCCAGCGCAAGAGGACATGCAAGCGACTACACACGACACTGGGCCCGAAGAGCAACCCCAGACCATCAACCCGTCTCTTCTCGACCGCTCGACCGATGCACGGAGACGTCTCCTGCTGGAGACCACGTCGAGACGAGCCCATACCCACACCCAGCCGCAGGACGACAGAACCAGGCGAACGCGATCGACCCAGAGTAACGATGTTCTCCACAAAGCCCGTGATATGGGCAAGAAGATTTGGTCCGTCGAGAAGTTCCAGAGAATGCTTCAGTTTCTGCTGGAGCCGGATCCGCATGTTGTCGCTGCCTACGGCGCCAAGGGTGAGCCTGCAAGGAACCTGGGGACCAAGAAGACGACGGAGGAACCTGGCCTATTGCAGTTGTTGCAGCACGAACGACTGAACGGCCCTTCTGATGCTGTGACCAGCAGGGAAATGATCAACTTTAAGGGCCCGTACATTTATGTCTACGACATTGATGAGAAACAGAAGCCAATCATGGTGCGAGAATATCCCAAGGTCAATAACAAGTACGATGGCGAGTGGCCCCAGTTCAGGACCGTTACGGACGGACGCTGTCCATTTGTCGAAGAGCCGGAGCCAGCCGAACGCCCTAGCCGAAAGCCATCGACGCAGCAAAAGGAGAGGAAGGAGCAGAAGGAGCGTACTGCGACGAAGGCGGCGGCTGAGGAGCGCCAATCCCTTCATCCCCCGGAGGTCTCTGCTCCCAAGGCTGTCATTGGTAAGCGTACGCTCTCTGAAATGCAAGATGAGCAATACAGGGCGGGGGCTGCGGCGAAGCCCATGGACGTGTTCAACCCTACCAAGGCTGTGGTTTCCAATCCGATCGATTTCGGACGGACGCAAAACGCTTTCACCGGCCGCACTGGTACTGGCCGCTTCTTTGCTGGCGAGCCTGTGGCTTCTGGAGTGCAGCCTTCCAACATCACATCGGCCATCCGCTCGCAGATGATTTCGTCTACGTCTGGTATCAACGGCGCAAAGGCTGGTACTAGCAAGGAAGTGCATGGCCTGCAACGCAAGGTGTTGCAAAGAGGAGCCCCCACACCTCCAGATGCCAGCTCTCGACGGCTGACCGAGATGTCGTTGGAGGCGACCTCTACCAGGTCCACTAGTGTCTCTAGGACTACTAGCAGGCGAATGGAGCTCATTGAGGAGGATCCCGACAAGCAGAGTTCTAAGCTCTCCAGAGCCAGTTCCAAGACGACAGCACCGGCTCCCAAGAGCAGGCGTGATCTGAAGCCGGGATATTGTGAGAATTGCCAGGATAAGTTCAAGGACTTCGATGAGGTAGGTCGGACCTGAACATTACTTATGCCACGCCAAGCTAATATCTTGAAAGCACATTCTCACTCGCAAACATCGCAAGTTTGCCGAAAATAACGACAATTGGGCCGAGCTGGATGAGCTTCTCAGCCAGCTGGGCAGAGCACCCAGATATTCCAAACACTCCCACAATGACGGGTACGCGGACGAGTCCTTGTAGGCATGCTTAGCCCACGGATCACTTCATCTACATTGCCCGATATTTTGATACCGATTTTGCCCCGTTCCCGAATAGCCTTCTACCCCCCTTGCTGACGCCATCACCTTCAAAAGCACGGCGCACAAGACCAAAAGCTACGGTTTTGTTCCACACCTAGTGGAACCAATGATACCAGAGTAATGACCAGCATGAAACCATGTTTGGTATCCGGTCATGTTTATTTTCTCTTCTCTTCGTCTTCCTCTAATTGGCGGCTCGCACTGAAAGCATTGCATGCACAATGGCGTTCGGCATGGAGCATTTTATACCACGACGGCTCAGTTTTTCTTATTTGGCGCGGGCAAGGCGGACGGCAAAGGCCGTACATGATTAGAGGCAGCGGCATGCGGTCGCATGAGGGAAGAGACCAAGACGGCGCGTCATAATGAAAGTATGGTGTAGATATATCATTGAACAGTCTATGCTTGTGTATACTGTACGTTGAACACGAAGAAACTGCATGGTTTGGAAAAGCATGCCGCTGCGGGTGTACTTAGGGGCAGCTCAAGGCATCGTTTCCTTCAGAAGCGCGTTGAGGCAAATTCAAGCATTTTCATCTTTCCAATTCTCATGCTGATGCAAGTTCACTGTGAAAGCGCCAGGACGGGAGGGCGACGTCAATGATGTCATGAGGGCCGCCGGTGCGGATAGAAGCCATATGTGTCAAATCCTCCCGGGGTAGTAGCCAAAGTATACGAAATCTCCGAAGTTGGGGGGGTGCATTGACAGCCATGACATCCGGTTGTGGGAAATCGGTTTGCTGGCTAATTTAGTCGGGAGAGGCTGGGAACGTCATCTCATGAACCAGCGTCTAGATGGCGGCCGGAGCTTAAAGTCCAGGCAGGTAGCTCCCCGTGTCCGTTGACCGTCACAACGATGTAAGAGCCGCCCGGGAACGGAACAAGCCATTGAAAGATTACCCAGCGGCCCCGAGGCATGCTGTTTATCATTCTGCATGCGCAGTTGAATCAACCGGTTAGCACAGGGAGGGGAGAGGACGAGATGCAAGCGGGCGGGTTTCGACGCGGAGTGGGCAAAGGCCGTCATCATGATGAAGAAGCCAGGGGCCGGACGCTCACACCCGCGCCCGCGCCCGTGCCCGCGTAGATAGTGTAGTGTACAAGGTGCGTTCCGCGGCCGTCGCGCGTGTAGGCAGGCACCCTCGGCGCCCGCCCGCGCCCGCGCCGGAAGCGTGTGGTCCACATCCGGGGCAGGGTTTTAGTATTTCATTAGGAGGGGTCTTTTTTCTTTGATTAAACAGAGGCTAATTCCTAGAGAAGAATTCTCTGGCGATTCTCTAGGCAGTAGCCTGCTACTCGTCTGCTACAGTGCCTCGGGCCCACACACCAGACTACGAGTGTGTTGTGGATCCCACTCTAACGCATAGTAGCATGAGTCATTCCACTACTCTTCTTGGTGTCCACTATGCATTCACTTCTCCAACGTCGGTTTCTATGACTCCGTTCACAGTCTCTATGGCTCAGTCGGTAGAGCGTTGGTCTCATATTGTTCTATATGACCCTACCTTGAGTTCGGGATATCCAAAGGTCGCAAGTTCGAGCCTTGCTAGGGACATTCTCTTTTGCCAGATGGGCAAACTAATGCTTTTAATGTCTCATCTCGGGAGGGCGTTTCTTTTCCGTTTACTTTTGTATGGATGGCACTTCGAGGGCAAGTTTCCCTTCAAGATGGTGCATTTATTTTTTTCTATTTCTTTCGATTCTCATTGCGGTTGTGGAGGCGTATTTCCTTGGTGAGTGAGTGAGCTCAGGTGCATTTTCACCACATTGCCTGCAAGTATTTTACAATCGTATTTATGTACATACCACACACAGTATCTGTTTGGTTGCCCTTCACGAATGAGCATAGAAAGTTTGTGGCGGTAGGAACTGATATCGAGTGAAATTAATTAGGGATACTTCTAAGGTGGGTTGAGCGCTTCTGTAGGCAAACAAACCCGTTCTAAACTGAGTGGTCGCACACCACGTTTACCTCGTCTTCGCGGCACCCTACATTCTTCCTGGAACACCGGCCGAGCCGACACTTGCGTCACTGCTTGCTGGAGTTCCCGTTCCCGTTTCTAAAGACTTGTCTTCACCGCCCTCGAGACACGGCATCAGTGCCGGAACGACAACGCCCTCTCGGATCGCTTCATAAATACGGGACACGCTGTTACCAATGGTACTCATCTGCTCTTGCCTAAGCCCCTGGTGGAACGTAATGCCCAGCTTACCTCGGACAAGATCGAAAAGTAGTGAAGAGCCTTGTCCCAGCCCCTCGAGGTACGCAACGTGAGTGGCTGTCGAGTTTGAGTGGATGATCTTGGGGTTGTTGGTGATGTCCTTGAACCACACCTCCATGCTATGGCAAAACTCGTCTTGAACACCCATAACAGCTTTCAAGGACACACCTCCGATCTCTTCTTTCATGACGAAGTCCATGACGTGAGTTGTAACTTTGGAAGCAACGATGGAGCACCGCTGTGCATGGCCAAGCTTGTTTGCCTCGTTCCACCAGGCTCGGATCGATTCGTCTAGGCCAATCGTCAACTTTTCCAACTGGGCACTGTCAAGTCCCATATCGGTTTCGTTGAAGATTTTGATGACAGAAATCGAGCTTAAAAATCTTTCGTAGTAGTCCCTCAAGTCGGCCGCCTGGCAACAAACAAGCAGGTGAGCAGCACACATGTGCGAAAGAACGTCGACGGCTTCCATGGTTCTTCGGCCGGAGAGGAAAGCGAGGGAGTTGATGCCTTGATTGTGCATCTCAGCCGATTGTACGTGGGAGGAGACAGGATGGGCAAGGGCGGCCAATTCTGCCATGTAAGCACTCATGTTGACGTCGATACCCTTCATGGTGTAGGACTCGCCAGGGTCTCCGAAGACCAGGTTGGAGTCGAGTCCGTTGTTCGTCGCAGGATTGATCAACTCGGAGCACTGAGAAAAGAGCATACGACCAATCATCTGGAGAGCCGTTCTCGTTTTTTCCATGGCTGAAGTAATAGCTGTTGCCTGGAAGTTGCCTCCGGAGTAAATATCTCCAGCAGTACTGTCACCACCTGTGCCGACGTCGATCACTGGATTATCGGATGTCGAGTTGAGCTCTACCTCGATTTGATGTTGTGCAAGCATGAGATCCTCGAGATAGGGCCCGATCCACTGCGGTGCCGTTCTTGTGGAATATCTATCCTGCCATAGACCATGTCCCGTTCTCCTCTTGGTCTCGAGGCCAAGCACGAAGTCGGACGACTTGAGGAAGCTTCGGATATTGCGTGCTGCCTCTACTTGCCCAACATGGGGCCGAATCTTGTGTATGAACTCGTTTGCCCACTCAACATTTCCAATGAGACACTCGGCAGTAAATGCCGTTAAGGCCTGAGCGAGCACCGCGAGTTGATTCGCGTCGTGGATAACCAAGCTAGCCAAAGCGGCAGAAGGAGCAGTTCCGTTGATCAGGCCGAGACCCTCCTTCGGCTGCAGTTCGACAGGCTGGATATCGCATCTCTTCAAGGCCTCGCACGCCGACATGACTTTCCTGTTGCAGCCTGACCCGACGGCGACCAAAACGCCGGGGTCCCCAATCAAAATCCCCGCAATGTAAGACAGCGGCATCAAGTCTCCTGAAGCCGATATGGTTCCTCGTAGCGGCACCATCGGTGCGATGTCGTGGCGGAGGAGAGTGAGTAAAAGTTGGATGACTTCAATCCTGACGGCACTGTGGCCCCGAAGGTTTTGGTTGGCTCTGACGACCATGGCAGCTTTGACCCAAGCCGAGGGAATGACGTGCGACTGTCCATCTTGGTCGACCTGGCCCTGTGTCAAGTCTGTAGAGGCGATGATGGCGCTTTGCGTGTGTTGAAGCAAAGAGATTTGGAGCCTCTTGAGTTGCTCCGTTCGTGAGTCTGCACTGCCGCCAAAGCCCGTATTGACGCCGTACACCACCCAACCGTTCTCAACATAGCGGTCGAGGACTTGAGTACTCTGAAGAACCTTCCTCTTGATCTCCGGGTCGTCCTTGACGTGAGGCGTAAGTCCATGTCGAGCAACAGCGACGACAGTAGCAACGTCGAGATTGTTGCCGTCCAACGAGACTTCTGCATTGGAAAACTGCAAAGTTCGCAGCTTATTCAGATCATTCCTCAGAGACGAAGCGTGCGGCAATGCGAGAACCGGTGGTATGGCCATTTCTGCTATTGTTGTGAAGATCCAGTAACGTGTCAGGCCTAAACTAGCGACGAAGGGGACGGGTGAAGTTTAATGTAACATATCCAGATACTTGCACGGGCCAGAGCCGTATAAAAGGGGATACGGTGGCAGGGCAAAGGTGTAGTGTTGCATACCTAGACAGATGACGGCAGCTAGAGGTGAATCACCAACATATGTACCTAGGTATGCAGAATGTTTAGTGGCTGCGTGGGGTAGAAAGAAGGAAAGGCGAGTGAACTCGAACTCTGTCTTCAACAGTCTGTCTCAGTGCAGGATTCTCTTACGACTGCTGCCAAAACGTCGGCTAGTTAACTGTAAGCTCGATCAAGTCGCTACTTTCCTGTTAACATGGTCCTCGTCCGCATGGCTGAGAACAACAGGAGTGGTCTGGCTTCGTTTTCTTTCAAGGCCTCGCCTACCTCTCGACCCAAGTCGATGGCAGTTGGAAAGTGCTCTGCGGTCCGTATAGATACTACACGGAATGTGCGGTGAGAGGGGAAGAAGCCGATTCGACGCCACGTAATACCGTAAGGCCAATAAAGGGTGACCGCATCCCGTCTATACATCCATCCACCCATCCATTCATCCATCCATATAGCCTTTTGCGTTGGAGTGTCTTGTCGTAAGATCCTCCCCATGCACGCCACCGTCTACGGGCCGAACGGCCACCGAAGGCTGCGCCCACGGTCAGTCCTACCTACCAGGTGTCTCGGCATTTGGTCATATTCGTGGACAAAAAGGCGCTGAGCGGAGTTGAAGGCCAACCTTTAGTAGGGATTGCCATTGCATTGCTTAACAAGCTCAAGCAAGACATGTTTGCATACCTCGGTACGTAGTACAAGTTCGTTTAAACTACTTGTTCTCCAGTACCTACCACTAGTACCTTTTCAGAGGGTAATGCCGCCTGGAGATTGTGCACTTGGCGGGGCAGTAGGAAACCGGGTTGCGGTGAGGCACTGCCAAAGCGGACGATGTCCCACAATCACGTCTGGCTGCCTGCAACACCTACCTACCTTCCTTACCCCACACACTCTCAGCGCGACCACAGGGTTTCGGTCACCTCATGGTACCTACCTAGGCAATCTACCAACATACAACAGGCACAATCTAGAGACCGCTTGCTGGCTCAGTAATTCCCACATTGATAGAATCCCAAGTATCACACCCAAGCGCCCAAAATGGCGACAACCCCTTCCTCACCGGGCATCCCGAGGTCAGGCTCGGCCTCGCCTGCTCCAGCAACCATCCCGGACCGTCCAGCCTCTCCCGAGATACCTCTCACCATGTCCGCCTCAGCTATCCTGACGGCTCAACCACGCGACGTGGCCTCCGCCCTGGCTAGTGCCGGCGAGTACTCGTCGGAGAAGGTCGTCGTCAAGTTCAAGGCTGTCGGGAACGCTCCTTCCCTCACCCGGGGCGTGGCCAAGATCTCCTCCACCCAGACATTTCATACCGTCATCTGGTATCTGCGCAAAAGGCTCAAGCTCCAAGAGACAGACAGCGTCTTTTGCTACGTTAATGACTCTTTCGCACCCTCTCTCGACGAGATCGTTGGCAACCTGCATAATGTGAGTAACGGAAGGCTCGCACATCACTGCCACGCTTGCTGACATGTGGTAACAGTGTTTCAAAGACTCAAGCGGCCAGCTTGTTATTTCTTACGCCATGAATCCGGCCTTTGGCTGAGATTTGGCAACTACGCTATTAAATGGTATCCAACACCGAGTTACCTGCTAAACGAGGCAAAAGAAAAAAAATGTACCCGCCCCCAACTGCCTCAACACCAGTAATGCAGCCCGAATCTAATGCTATGCAACGCTCCAGCAGCTGACAGCCAGCAGCTTCTCACAACCTCTCCAGAGTCTTGGAAAACGCCTCAAGTTCCTGCTTGGAAATAGGATATGTATGTTCCGGCCCAGGATACTGCCGGCTCTTCACCTCATCGCGGTAGGCCTCGATGGCCTTGAGGCTCTCGCTCCAGACATCGCCGTACCTCTTGACAAACTTGGGCAGGAAGCGTCCCGGAGGGAAGTTTCCGGTCATGTCGACTTGCACCAAGACCTGGCCCGAGCAGCCGTTGCCTGCACCGATGCCGATAGTGGGGACCGACAGCTTCTCGGTGACGAGCGCAGCCACCTCAGCCGGGACGGCTTCAACGACCATGGCGAATGCGCCAGCCTCTTGCACAGCCAGCGCATCCTCGAGCAGTCTGAGAGCGCCGTCCGATGTTTTGCCCTGGACTCTGAAGCCGCCCAATGAGTTCTGCCGTTGCGGCGTCAAACCCACATGGCCGAGTACAGGAATGCCCGCAGATGTGATTTTCCGGATTGTGGGCGCCATCTCCTTGCCCCCTTCGAGCTTGACACCTTGCACCCGGCCCTCTTTGACAAAGCGGATGGCCGTCTCCAGGGCCTGTTCCGGTGCAATCTCGTAGCTGCCCATTGGCAAGTCGCCGACCTGGTTCTCGGTCAGTTGGAGGGGTCCGGGGGTTGCAATGCAGGGTGGTAGACTCACAGTGAAGGCGGACTTGGTAGCCCTTGCAACAGAACGACAATGAAGCAGCATTTCCTCAACCACAACCTCGCTCGTGTCTTCCATGCCGAGTGCAACCATGGCCAAGCTGTCGCCTACCAGAATAATATCCATACCGGCATGGTCAGCAACGTGGGCACTTGGGAAATCGTGAGCCGTGATGACGGTAATTGGCTCGCGCTTCTTGTACAGATTGCGCAGGGAACCAATGGTGACTTTCTTTCTCTGGTTCGCAGAAGGCGTACCCATGGGGGAATGGGAGCTGTGTCGCAACTGGGGTTGTCGCATGAGGGCGGGATAGACGGACCGCATCAGGGGCGTTGGTGTTGAGGGTCGCGTGCCTTTAATCATGGAGACACACGACCTTGCCCAGGTACTTCGGACAGTATGGAGAGACATGTGTGCGACCAAGTACCTTTCTGTACAGGACGGGAATTAAGCGTGTGAATGCAATGCACGCGTGCGGAAGGGGATTAAGGGGGGCAATCTTCAGAGGCAAATTTGATTGCAATAATGGAGCGGTAAGAAAAAATTCTATGCGGAAGGAAATTTTTTGGAAAATATTGACTTTAGGGCAAAGCGCTTGTTTTATTGTCAAGGTCATGATGGTTTTTGCTGCGTAGAATTGAGTATCTCCAAAAACTACCCGTGGTGTTTCGTTCCCGCCGCTTCGTTGGAAGGGAGGAAAAGTGGAGACAAATGCGCTGCGTACACTGTTCCCAGGTGCAAGTCCCAGTAAACTGGGTCCGGTCCGACGCAATAAACCTCCGTTATTGGCTGAGGTCCGCTCCACGTCTTTTCCCGCCAGAATTAGTGAGCCATTCGGTGCTGTACGCTACCTACACCACGGTGCACCCACCGCCCTAGAGACGCTAGGACGGCGTCGCCTCCTGGTTACCTACCACGACCTACCTAGGTAGCTGGGTACCTAGGTACCTACCTACCTAGCCTACAGAGGTACGTACCTACTGTACGTCTGCACTGAGAGCTGGTGGTGTTGAAACCAAGACCGAGGCAATTTTGCCTCGGGCCCGGCGGGTGGCTAGGTAATTATCTCGGTCTTCCGCAGGGACGACGCTGGAGGAGCCCAAGGTTCCCCTTTGATCCAGATCGTTCTTCAGACTCAGCCATGGCGTCCGTGTGACTAGACTTTTTCCAGCGAGAATGGGCTTATTTGGCATTCTGCCGCAGAACCCGACGGACCAATAAATCCGGAGGCAACACCGCTTGTCAACACGGCAATCTTCCCTACCGGGTACTTTTTTGTATAAGGAAAAGCTGAAATGCATCGCTGGCCCGTGACAGCGGATGCCTTGCCTTTAGCTACCTAGCTAGGTACATATAGTAATAGCATCAGTCTTGTCGTAGCACGATCGGTTGTTCCCTGCGGACAGTATCGACAGATCTGGCTGTTGTTGTGGCACAGACTAATTGTATCATCTTTGCGGCTTCCATGAGTCGGGAGGGCTGATGATCTTGCGCTCAGGAGTGTGACTGAGTAAGTTGGGTCAAGCCCAGGGCGGGTTTGTGTGCATTGCAACCACTATAGAATGCAAGCTCCAATTCCCGGACGTGAGTACGGATAGCAGTCTGCCGGTACCTAGGTACCTACCTAGGTGCTCAAGTGTACCTACCTATTGGCTCTGAGAACTCCCGACTTCCCCAACCTCTCTCTGCAGCCTTGGGCATTGTTCCTGCGGTTCCTGCGACAAAGCAAGGTCGCTTTGTCTTGTCTTGCTGTGGTCTTAGTCAATCCTCCCTTCCCCTCCTTCTTTTCCAGAATGGGGAGACAACGGCAGGCAGGGAAAGATCCGAGTCTAGCCGCTTAATCTTCGGGTCCACCTTTCCTCTGTCCCCCTTATCGCTGGCACTTATCAGCAATGGTCCAGTGTCGCCCACATCATCATTGCGCGTGACTTGGCGTCAGGAACCCGATCCGACCTCCTTCTCCTCGTCCCCTCTTTGCATACAACAACTCCCCTTCGACCCCAGCACCATTACCAACTCATAACCCTCTCTCGAGATCAGCGCTGGAGCGATACTCCACAACCAAGTCCTGGCATACTGCGACTCTACATACGCACAACAAACCATCCATAACGGACTGACAACCCTCGACATCTGACCATTTCCCGAACGCCCCGCGCGCAACCGACGAGATGAGTAGCCCACGCAGAAGAATCGAAACTGATGTAAGACCATCGCCGCCTTCTACGTTATTTGACTATGAAACATTTCGGGAAACTGACAGTGCTGCTTATTTCCTAGGTTATGAAGTACAAACGCCCAAGACTCGTCGCACTTTTAACACCCAACTAACCTGACATAGGATGTGCGAACCGCTGATGGACCATTGTCTGCTACTTATACTGACCCGTGCAGGTTGATGAGTGACTATGAAGTCACTTTGGTAAACGACAATAGTATGTCATCCCTTTGGCATCGTTCCCAAACTGCTTCTAGATCTGCAGCGCTGTAGCGACTAACACGCCCAAGTGTAAGGCCTAGGTTCACCCATCGACGTCCTCCCATCCTAACGACTCCACACAGGCAAGAGTTCTACGTGAGATTCAAGGGGCCCACGGAGAGTTAGTGCAAGATAACCGCATACAATCATTTACTGTATTGACACTGCGCAGCTCCGTTCGAAGGCGGCGTTTGGAAGGTCCACGTCGAACTTCCAGACCAATACCCCTACAAGTCTCCAAGCATCGGATTCGTTAATCGTATTTTCCACCCCAACATCGACGAGCTGTGAGTAGCGAATATGCGGGAGCCTTTTGTATACTATATCGCTGGGGATAGAGCGCGGAACTGACTGGGCAACCCGAGATAGATCGGGATCCGTTTGCCTGGACGTCATCAACCAGACCTGGTCGCCCATGTTCGACATGATCAACATCTTTGAGGTCTTCCTGCCTCAGCTACTTCGATACCCGAACCCGACGGATCCTCTCAATGGAGAGGCTGCTGCTTTAATGATCAGGGAACCCAAGAGCTACGACGCCAAAGTTAAGGGTGCGGAAATTACCCCTTCAAGCAGGCGGGATTATTAAGGGACCTCGCTGATGAAAGGGATGCAGAATATGTTCAAAAGTACGCGAGCAAAGACGCTGCTGACGAAGACGGTGCCGAGAGCGATGACGACGATGACATGTCCTCCGTCGGCAGTTTTGGGGACGATGACGAAGAGCCCGCGGGCCGATTAGATGACGTATGAAGACGCGAATGAGTTGGAAGAGAACCTCGATTAGAAGAGCATTCATGGAAATGGCGTCGCAGGGGATTTGTATCCCTCGGGTTTCGACTGGTCTTTGCATTCTCACACATTCCCTGTCCTATGGAGAGAAGTTGGCGGCTAGGAGTTTCTTTTCTTTTCTTTTGTGTTCAAGGAATAAGGCAAGGCATTTATTTGATGGGAATCAACTTTTGGAGTTTTCTGCACGAGATGAAATATGAAGGAATGAGGACTGGACTGCTCCTCGAGATAGTGAGACTCGGCCAACGATGACGGGGAAGACGGGGCGTGTGTTAGCACACATATCCCACCCCAGACTGGATCCCTAGCTATTCGGGGAAGTTGGTTCAGTTGCACCAAGGGTCATTATATAGTTGTAATGACTGCACTCACTAACAGAAGACACTGATTTCTATGATTTTTACGTGACCCTGTTTTGGTATCCTTCTAAAGGGCATTTATCGTTATACATGAGACATGCACCCGCTTGTATCTAAAGCTCTTTGCATAGGGTTACAAACCTTTCATAAGTCGTAGATGTGCCGTTGTTGTTAGCCTCAACGTCTTTACTGATGTAAAGACGATCTCGGGGTATCTTGATCTAATCCTAAACTCCCAAACGCCAAACCACACAGCCGAAACTCCTTTAGTCCGACTCAGAATCATACCCCACTAGGGGGTTGGAAGGGGGTAACCGCGGCCGAGCATCATCCTGGACCTTCTGCTTCTCTCCTTCTTCTTTCTCATCCTCCTCCTCCACGCCGCGCTTGCGTTTCAACCCAAAAATTCTCACTGGCGTCCGCTCCGCCTTGGGCTCGACGAGGAACGGATCCCGCGCCATTCTCGTGTTTCCGACAATCTCGGACACAATGGTCTCCCTCCTCTTGGACGCCAGCACCTCTGCCTTGGGCGTCCCCTTGGGTAGTGCCTTTCCGTTTGCCTTCGGCTTCCCGTTCATGGCCGCCAGCGCCGTCGAAGGGAAAAGCGGCTTTGCAAGCGCCTTGTGCCCCGCATCCCCTTCGTGCCCGATCCCGGGCCCAAAGTCCACCAGGCTAGCCCTCCGTGCATCCTCCTCCGTCGCGGGGACGAGGTCGATGCCCAGGCTCATCCTGTCTTTCAGAGCCTCACCCACAGCAGCATCCCTCTCACGCTGATGCCGTCCCACGCGGAACGATTTGCGCAGCGCCTTGTTGCGTGCGTAGGGGTCGTCCCATCGCTTCTTCGAGATGTCTTCGAGCTCTTCGATGCGCTCCGTCGCCTCGGCCAGCTGTTCGCGGTCCTGTATCGTCTTCTCGAGGCTCGCGAACGCGCTGCTGCGCAACTTTTGGCGCTCCTCATCCGTCATGATGACCATCTCTCCCTCCCTCGGCGCCCTGACGCTCCCACTCTCGTCCCCAGTGTCCCGCTTCTTTGCCCCTGAGACGACGACGTATGCCGTGTTCTGCGGGTCCGTCCGAATCTCGATCCAGCCGCCGCAGTCGGCGTGGCGCATGCGGAACTGCCATACTGGTGTCGAGTGATAGCTGCCGACGCGTTTCTTCTCGGCGTTGAAGCGCACGCCCTGTCCGATGATGGTGGGTTTGGGGCAGGTGGAGCACCATATGGCGTAGGGCATTTCGAAGCGGACGGTAAGGGCGCCGGACGAGGCGAGCTTGGAGGCGCGCGCGCCGAGGGCGTGCTTGCCGTGGAGCTTGTTGCCCGAGATGGTACCCTCGACTTCGGGCGGAACATAGCGTCCCATATTGAAGCCCTGCATCTTGGGCGGTGGCTTGCCTGCTTGCGGGGCGGAGGTCTTTAGAATGCGTTTGAAGTTGGGAAGCGGGGTTGGGGATTGTCGTGGACGGCGGCGCGGGCGGCGACGGAATTCAATGTTCGTCGGAAGTGGGTTTCTTCCGGGACTATGTGGTTGTTGATGATGGAATTAAGGATATGGCGGGGTATGTACAGCACGTGCCTCAACCTTCAGCGTGGGACAGTGAGGTTATGTAATCACTGTACATTCACTTGAAGTTGATTGCCACACACTTCACCCTATTCATCCCGGTTCGACCTGGCTTCATATTTCTTCTGTATTGATTCGAAGTCCGGCATGATGCCCCGCCCGTCAAGTTCGATGGGGCTTATAGTTGGCTCAACCGTGCCGTCTTAGCCGCCCAGTGTGCTATCGTTCAAGCCGTAATGCAGCATATGGCTGCGAGCTGCCTCTGGTAAACACGGCTGCAACTTGATACCGCGTCTCATTCGAGGGCATCCATGGGCCAGGAGACGTACCCTCTTGCTATTGGGGACTCTTGCGTAAGGCCGATGCTTTCCGTATCCAATCCACGCAGGCTCGCGATCATGGCGTTGCTACCCGTTGATTTCGAAGCCGATGGGCAAATGTCACCATCGATTGCGTGATTCGATGGGGGCTCGAATACTTAAGACGTCGTTTCTCTAGCCCTTGGAGCCTTTCCGAAGGACCGAGTGCCTTGTGATAACACTAAACTGCAAACATTTTCATTTGTCTCATTTCTTGGCTGTCACCATTGAGGTGGCGGCGTCGTTCTTTGACCTTGAAGAAGCCACCTTCAGGCCATTACGAGTTTTACCGGCTTGCGCCCATCGCAACACTTCTGAGCGAATACCTCTGCTTACACCTATCACATCTCGCCATCGTAATTCAGAAGTCACAGGGGCACCTGGCAGAAGTTTCTCAACAGCCAGGTGCTCTACGACAAGCCACGACGGCGACTCTCAGGGACTATCGTGGGATATCCCAGCAACAGAAACACTAACACACACATGACTGCGCTCCTTGGCAGACTTCGGAGAGATCCCGTACCAGCCCAGATCTGCGCTGTTATACACAGCTCCTTGGCAGAAGGCGGGCTGGCTTCAACGAGCTGACATTTGGCTTAGTCTCATGTGACAAAGACCAGTTTGGCTCCCTGACCTGCCTTCGTCGCCCTGTATACCGTGCACATAAAAGCAGAACATACACCGAAGACGACATCCTTGGACCGCCCTCGACTTTTTGAAACGGTTGCAGCGCTGCCAAAAGGCAGGAACCCACTTTACCAATAAACACACGCAAACTCAGCCAACCTGTGTCTCTGAAGTGTTGCAACCCCGGATCGTATGCCAGGCTTCAGTGCCAGCATATCCGAAGACTTGAGTCCCGGTAGGCAGGCACAGGTTACGCGACCGACTACTGCCAAAAGCCTCGGCAATCTATGGCAGGCCCTATATGTCAGCGAGCTTCCTTCATTATAGGCCCTATCGTTCAAACACTGAGGGCGGGCGACCTGAAGGTATGGTTGATCGTCCCACCGCACTTCACAATGCAGCATGCCACACAAGCATTTCGGCAGGTAAGCATAAATATAGCCACAAGGCATCAAGGCTTATCATTCATTTCCGAAAGCCCTGCAACCTATGCTGAGATTTATGGATCGCTCAACATGCTGGAGAAGATAAAACATGATACATCTCTGCTTTTCCGCTTAAAAACGGCGGACGGTATAAGGGTATACGCCGACACCTGGTGATAACGGTTCGTTCCCTTTCTTTGCGTCGTCAATCCCAAAACAAAAGGATAAAGTCCAAACGTCATCAGGTTGGGGTCATGAGCCGTGGACAACGTTCTACCCGTTACGCCCCTTTTGTCAACCTCGTAGTGAGCCCGCCGTCCAGTGCCCACCCCAGTGGGTATCCCGCAGATCATCATGCGCTCCCTTTTTTTTTTTTTTGCTAAGAGAGAAGACCACCCCGCCCGGTTTTTTCTTTCTTTTTTTTACAACGATCAAGATAATCATAAAAGGATGGATACTCGAGTGAGCGTGTGTTGTCTCTCCGTGTTGTTGTAGTTGGTCGGCTTCCCATCCCGAACGAAGCCGTTGTGTTGTTCATTCGCCCAAACCCGCCATACCCGCCGTCGGGGCGAAGGTCTCATACATCTCATCGTCGCTGCTGTCGTCGCTTATTGGGCTTTGTGCATTGCTCACATCGGCACTTTGGAACCCACCGAACCCTGCAAAAGTCATTGCAGGCGGTGCACTCTGGCCCAAAGCGAGTAAACCGTTGCCGGCATAGCTACTACTCATACTGCCAGGCCCGATGTCCACTACGCTACCACTGCGGCTCATCGATGGCTTCTCTGGCAATTTCTTGAGGAGACCGGTGGAAATGTCGAGCATCGTCATGGCGAAGTCTGTCAGGCCCTTGCCCTCACCAGGCTTTGAGCTCACCGAGAGTGTCCAGCGGTATTCCGCCAAGCGCCTTCGATACCAGTCAGCTTCCTCCCTCCCTGGCGATGTTGCCCAAAGAAGCGACCCGAAAGTGCCGATGAGGGCAAAGTTAGTCTTGGATGCGAAGTACCAAAACGAACGCAGATGGGACGAGTTCAAACGGTTGACAAAGTCCATGGCAGAGATGAGACGCGCCTTTGCTGCACTCCGGCAGATGTGTTGCACGTACTGATCGACAGCCGATCCGGTGGCTTCGAGAGAGCGAATGATGCGACGGTGGAGCGTGATTTCGGTGGCAAAGTAGGCGAGGTGAAGGTATCCTATGCTCGACAAACGGCTTGAAGGGCTCGGGTTTGTCGTGTACGTGTTATCCATGCGGATTGCCGTGGGCAGGTTGGCATACCACTCCTTGAGCTTCAATTGGATCGGCTTAGCCATGCCCAGAATCAGGTGCGTGCCTTGCCCGCCAGCGTTGGTTACAGTTTGCATGGCTTGCAACGAGTAGAAGGTATCGAGGATCTCGGCCAGGATTTGCGACAGCTGAACCATCTGGCCGAAGAGCGTACGGCCGCGCTCGATTTCCAGCTTCTCCTCCACATCGTTTTCGTTCCATTCCACATCGGGAAAATCGTGCTGCGTGAGCGCCATCACCCCCCAATTGGAGGAGAAGATGTGTGAGGGCCGGCCATGGACCAGGGAACCCCATTTGTCCTGCATGTACAGAGCCCAGGCGAGGCGTTTCCGCAGCCCCTTCTCCCATGGCGGTATCTTCCAATGCGTGCAGTCGAGATGAAGACCAAGTTCCTGAGCGATGGCGACAAGTTGGGCGGTTGGGGCCCACTGGTCGCCCTCGGGTCGCTGTGAGAGGAGGAGGCCGGCCTGGATGGTGGACAATTTCGGCCGGTACATGGCGTCGGCCAGAGTTGTGCGGATCATTCGTTCCAAGTTGGGAATGTTTGGACGAGGAACCCGTGCGAGCTCTTCATCGTGCTCCCACCAGTTGATGGCGAATAGGTAGACGGCGGCCAGTAGACAAGGCGAGAACTCGCGGTAACTACGTTCGTACTTTTCCAGGAAGACGGTCTTCTGAATGATAGGAAAGGCGGGGTGGACGATGCGGAAATACAAGTCTATGAGTTTCCGGCCGTGTGGCCTCACAAGGTTCTCTATCTCCTCGATATCCTCGAGGACGTGTTCGTGGCCCGGCGTGTTGAAGTCAGGTAACAGGAGGAAAGTGTCATCGTCACTGACCTTCCGCAGCGTGCCGCGGGCCAAAAGGCTCTCATCCTGCGGGTTAAAAGGTGAGAGGTTGATAAGAGAGGGCTCGAAATCGGTCGTCGGGCCGATATACTGGCTGTAGCGGTCACTCTGGAGACCCAGCGTCCGCTTCAACAGAGTTGGACCTCCGACGTTGGCCATGTCTTCAAGAAAGGAGCTGCTTCCGGTGGTGCTGGAGAGGCTGTGCTGGTGTTGCCTTCGCCTTCTGATATCGGTCCTGGCGGGTGAACTAATGAACCAATCACATGTCAGAGATTAAGGCTCGTTATCAAAAGTGACCCCCCTGACTGCAGCTACATCCATGGCGGCCCAATCGAGCGGGCGCCAAGGAAAGAAAGGACAAGGTGATCGAGCTCTGGCAAGAAGGAATAGGTGTTCTGGTCACGCAGTGTGTATGTGTGTGTGTGTGTGTGTGTGTGTGTGTGTGTGTGCCACAAGGAGGAAAAGACAATAAGGCGAATAGATAGCATGGACAGAAGAATGGGAGCCGACTCACCTTCTTTTACCGCTGTCGTCGTCGAAGTCGCCGCCTAGCTTTCGTTTCCTTGGCTGAGGGCTGTTGAGCAAGGAGCAGTCGGAGCCGCTAGCTTGGCAGGGTATGCAGCTGTCTTCGTCGTCGCTCAGGATGCACTTGACTTTGGACTGTTGGCAGGATTCGCAAGGGCTGAGAGACCGAGTTGTGTAAGAGCCAACAGACTCGGCGATTTCCCTTGCAGGCATGCTGCCGCGGAAAAGCTCAAGGTTCGCAAAGCTGTCTTGGCGATAAGAGTTCTGGCGACGGGGAGGCTTGGGTGCGATGGCAATGGGAGCCGTCCTGATGACGGCACTTGGGTTGGACATGATGGGCAGTCCACGCGTGTGGCAGTCGGAAGCTATGTATACGAACAGGGCTTGGCCGACGCAGGGGAAGGTACACACAAACAGACAGACGGACGGACCCGGCTTGTCAAGACGGGGCCCCGGGCTCTGGTCTGGTCTGGTCTGGTCTAGGTAGAGATTGGGGGGAGGGGGATGAAGCGGGCGTGAGTTACTCTTAGGGTTGGCGGCGGATATGAAAACGGTGATAGGACGATAGGCTTCCTCAAGAAGCAGAGAGGCTGGCACACTCGCCGGGATATGAACTGGGCAATGCGACCCACGGGGTGCGACAGGCGACTAGATGCAAGTGATGTAATGTTCCTGGCGTGTCAGGTCATGGGTTCGGTCGCCACCAAGTCGATAGGCAAAAAGATGATATTTGAAGGCGAACGGAAGTGAGATTCGGAATTGTGTGGGTAGGGCGAATGCAGGATCCGCCAAGCAAGACTGGCCAGGCTAACTCGACCTCGCCAAAGCCCGTGTTGCAAGACGAGAGAGTCGACGGGCTATCCCGATGTGGTGAGATAAGACTTTGAATGCGCCGAGGCGGGTTTAGATGAGGAAGTTTCAGTCTGTAGGTAGGTAGGTAGTTGGCAGCGGGTGGGTTGCGGCTGAGGGAGGACGACCGGGATTGATTGCGAGGCTTCGACGTGCCTCATGTGGTGTTGGGACTACGCGTAAAGTACGGATAGAGGCGCGGAACAAAGACCACGCGAATATTGTGTGCAAGGTGGAAAGTTGACAGGTATCGGTCCACCGGTTGGAGGAGAGTATCTTGTCCTTGTGTCGCGTGCGAGGGGGGTACGAGATAAGCGGCAGCGGGAATGAGAAACGACGCAAGGTGAATTTGAGGAAGTCCTTTGGCTGTTCACTGACTTGGTTAGATCCGGGGTGGGACGCACACTGTCCGATGTGGGGGTGCATTGCTGGTTGAGTCCCTTGGGGATAGAGAGAGATAAGGTCGCGGAGGGGCCGCTTGGGAGTGGGCGAGGCGGTTTGATTTGCGGCCGTTTTTGGTGATGGAAATGCGGTTTCGGTCGTGGTGGTATTTTTGGAGGGGTGTGGCTGCAGGGTAGGTTTTGGGGCCCGGGAGAAACAGAGGCTCGGGATTGGACGGGCGTTGAGTTAATGGATCGATATCGGTGGAGTGACGATGGAGGCAAGGATGAGATAAGCCTGGCTTATCGGTGTCATTGAAAGACGTATACACGATGTAAGAGGGAATGTCTCTGTCTCTGTATGGTTCGGCGGGTATTCGGTGGCGAGGATGGAAGATGACGGAGAGAGAATCGGGAAAGGGAAGGGAAGAAGGGAGAGAAAAAGAAGAGGAACGAGGTTAAGGGGTACGGTATGTATGCGTAGGAGAAAACAGCAATATGGCTGCTCATCCTCAACTACCTAGCTAGGTAACAACAGTATGAACCCGGCCCAACCACAGGAGGGGAAAAAAACCAAACCCAAAAAACCATGCATCCGGGGGAGGTTCGAATGCTAAGCAGATTATGGGTTCCCCTCGCGGCTGCCCCTCTGATGTATATACCTAGGTATCTCCTTCGGTCAGTCTCGATCGGCTGTGTCGCACATCTCTCAAGAGCCCAGAGGCTAGAATGTTACCAAGTGAGAAGGAGAGAGACGGTAAAAAAAATTTTAAAAAAAAAGGAAGAAAATAAAATCGTTGTGAGGTGACATCTGGCAGGATTGGAAAGATTCAGACGAAGCATTAGACTCCAGGTCTCTCTGACCGCCGGCAGACTATGCAGTGGCTAGCTAGCTAGCGGGCGTCGAGACCAAGCGACGAAAAGGGAGGAGGGAGGATGTGAAGGAGAATATCTGATGGTGTGCGGGGATCAAGATGGGGACAGAAGAGCATGGACATGGATAATCGGGACGGATGTGACGGGATGGGATGGGATGGGCATAGCCTCACCCTCCTCTGCGCGACCTTCACCGACCAGGCATATGGGCTGATACATATCAAAGTTTCGGGGGACAAGCAACAAACGAGAGTGCCAGTGACATATCATATGACACAGAGGAACTACTCAAAGAACTTTACCTAGGTAAGGAACATCGGGTAACCACAAGAAAGTGACCAAGTGACTTGGCCGGAAGACTTGGAGCAAGTGTTGGTCGGCCAAGTACAGATCAGACAATAAAGGCCTACTACTATGTGTCGTTACGTGAACCAAGATAATTGGGGGAAGGGAATGGCTGCTGTTGACTGGACGCGAGGCTGACAGACGGACGAGGGTTCCCCATAAAAGCACATGGCAATTTCAGTTTGGGGTGAGCTGGCTGGCGAGGAGGGGGGACAAGCGGCGTCGGAGGGACGGCGACATGGACTAGGTAAGAAACTAAAAGCACAAGGCATTTGCGGCCTTATCTCTGTCCATTCCAGGGTGAGAGTTCTGGAAAGATGCTACGAGACAGTAATACATAATGATAAACGGGCAAATCACGTCTCATACATTTCACCTCCCCACCCCCGTCCTGTCTCTCCCCAGAGAAAGAGAGAGAGAGAGTGTGTGTGTGTACCTAGAGAGATAGCGTGATGTAGTACCCAGCCCAGCTGCAAGATCCGACTCGGTGGTACCCGGGCGGAACTTGGGACCCATATTCTTGGACTGCCTGTCTGTAGTTCGGTTGCCGCTCTCCGTCCCCGCGAGCACTTGTAGCGCACTGGTATCCGTACGGCAGGCAGTACCAGTACCGTACCGTCTTCTCGCAAAAATGCTGCACTCATTGCACTGCTTGGCTAAGTGGCTCCCATTACCTTATAGAAAGCTCGGCAGTTGTCCTTTCGGGACTAGCGCCGTAATACACATAACGTAACAGTTGGACCCTCGCTGAGTCAGACAACACCGTCGGTACGCCGCCTGTTGCCTCTTTCTCTTTTATCAGCATCCTTCCTCACCTCAACCTTTCTTTGCTTTCGTACGGGAGTGTAAATGTATTTCCGCATCGAGTAATCCGTCCGTACATCCATCAACACCAAGGTACGGTACACACTTGCTATACGGAGTAGTACACTACCGTAGGTAATACCTACTACTTACTTAACTTACTCCGTACCCAGTTTGAGCGCACATACACGCGAGTCTACCACCATCTCCCCTGCAACGTCGGCATGCCCCCATCCCTTAGCCAAATGCGAACCGCCAGAGGAAACCAGACCATGCCTGTGATTTCCATTACTGCCACTTCAATCGCACATGGTCCAACAAATGACACGACCAATCGTCCGTTATACATCTCACCTGACGTACCCCCCCCCTGGCTGACCTGACCTAGGCCCACCCGAAAATGTAGATTGATCCTGTATTAATCTAGGATCAATCCATAACCCTAACCCTTACACCCTTCTATCTGACAGTAAAAAAATAAACATATACCATACGCTAAACTAACCACTGACCCTAACCACTGACCCTAACCACAAACCCTAACCTGTATCTCTGAATTTTAGAAGAATTAATTATACCTCACCTGACGTACCCTCCTTCTTGATAGGGTTAGGGTTAGAGTGGGCCTAGGTCAGGTCAGCCAGGGGGGGGGTAGGTCAGGTCAGCTGCATCCTGCCAATCGTCTCCCGTGGCCATTCCACGCCAAGTCAATGTGCCCGCAACCAATGACACAAGGACTCGATGCAGACGCACAAATAGCACTCGCCTGGGAACGCGGGGTTGCGGGGCATTTGGCCTCCTGCGAATCATCAGCCCTGTTTCGCTGCTCATCATGCCAACCATGCAAATCTCTCAAAACTCGACATCGACTTCGTCTTGCCGCCGGCATCGCATACAACCCACGCGACCAGGGCCAGAAAAACACTCACGGCCATCCACCCAACTACTACGGAGTAGTAGTCTAGGTATCATGCTCTTGATCAGCCCACACCACCACGCTCGCCCTCCCGCCGCCATTGACCGCACGGCCATCTTGCCAACCATCCCATCCCCATCATTCAGTTGATTTCCATTCCGCTTTGCCACGTCGGCTAGTCTGCCGAAAAAGAGAAAAGGCAAGCAAGGGCCACTCGATCGCCCTCGTGCTCGGCAGCCTTCTGACCTCTTGCGACAAAATGTCCATTTCAACAACGACGCCTCTAGACTCATTGGCAGCCTTTACGGATACTCTCTCTCCCTCACCCCCTCTGTTGCGGGAAACCCCGGCAGATCCTTGCATCCTGCATCTCCCGACCGCCTCGGTTCGACAATCAGCGAGTCACAAGCTGCTCGTTCAAAAAAAAAAAAAAAAACGGTGTACATCCCTCGTGGGGGGACTGCCCCAATGTGTCGTGCCGCATCGTGAACTCACACCCATCACATCACCTTAACCCAGCAGCACCACAATCAAGCAGGGGGTTATCGACCTGCCCTGCCGGCACTTACGTCATTGAGAACCCAATTCCGCTAAGCTCACGATGTCGGCCCGCCGGCCCTATCGTTAGCGTTTCCGGGGTTCGTCGGCGGTACAGAAGACGTATGAGCTTCCACACACGCTCACTTGAGTCTCGCCGCCTGAAAACAGATGTTAGCATTGCCGAGAGGCATACAAGATGCTTTATGGGGACGCCGAGTCGATGCAAGCAATATCTCCATATCAATGACTTTCCCAATCGCTCTCTGCGAAGGCAACGGCAGCCATTTTGGTCGTATCGCCACTCCCCTCCAAACGGCCATAATGCCAACGCTCAACTGGTGAACAATCACGCTCAAGCCGAGATGCTCCTCGTTGCTCTCAGGCTTGCGATTGATCTGCTAATATATGAACATCCATTACATAGATTCATGCTGCAGCGATCAGGGCCTCGATTATGGTCTAACCACACTCATCGCCGATCTTAGTATCCTTTGGGGGCCAGTTGTTTGATCTTTGCTGTCTCGCCGGGGTCTATACATCACATCACATGCAGTCATCCGCCGTCTCTCATATGAACACATTGGTGTTGGATAACTCGCCGACGCTTGTGAACTCTCAGTCGAGTATCATACAGACATTCTTGTAAACCTCACCCAAAGGCCTCCGATCCGTACAAAACCAAGCTTTCCGTAGAACGGCACAGCGTTCATCGTGCTCACGAGGAACACAGAGAGTCCTTCGGCCCGCACCACCTCCGCGACAACTCTCATCAGCACCGTCCCTACGCCGCGGCCCCGGGACTGGGAGTCGTTGTAGAAGAAGGTAAGATCCAGTGGATCCGTCGGGCGTTTCTAGTTTCCCGGCGCCGAACACTACTAGTGTCGGCGGATCCGAACCTTCGGATGGGACCCCATGGAGAGTCAGCAATCGAAGTTTAGAATTGGCTCCCTTGCGAGGTAAGTGTGTTGCAGGTATCCATCCGTCAGTTGTATCGGGAATGGAAATCACCAGTGTGGTCCCCGCGGAGATGCCACCGAAATGGAAACCGACAATGTGGGCGTTCCAGAAGAGAGACAAAACCGACCGATGCTCTAGGACCGGGCTTTGTCGGGAACCCCCCCCCCGGGGAACAGGTGGTGCTTGGGCCCACATCTGCTTGAAAACACCGAGGTCGGAGCGATTGAGACGTCGTGTCATGGACGTCGAAAAGGCAAGGACGGCATCAGCGCCGTTCTCAGGCGTAGGCAAGAAAATATAGGTATCAGCTGTCGCAGGTATGGCGAAGGACCATTGAAAGATACGAGTTTCGCCAGAATCTTCACGCGATGGAAAATATCGGGGATCGGGGGAGCAGATAGGTGAGATGATGGGAGGAGACTGCCAAGGCGTGGGTATAGATACTATGCGGTATGCCCAACGAGCGGAAGGCAATCACGCTTTTGGAACGCAGCACAAGCATGCCGCGAGACAAGAAAAGACTGAAACCAACTGATGGAGAAAGAGCAGTGAACCCATTGCCCTCCTGTGTGCCGTCGATGCGGCGGAGTCATAGGCGGTGAGATACTCCAGAGGCGGGTCGCTCTCCTCCTTCGCCATCGCTCTCCGTCTATTTACCATGTACCCCTCCTCCCCCCCACCACCTCCTCCTCTTCGTCGTCGCCCGCTTCTAGATGGCAGTGATGTTGGCGTGAAAGAGGAGCGTCGCCCACACCGAGCTCCGCAACGCACCCGCTGCGGTCCTCCCGAATCTAACGCGAGCCGGGACCGGGTTCCGAAGTAGACGCCGGCAGGAAAGGAGATGAAGGAGAAGCGCGCGTATGCTGGCGACAACAAGGGCGACGAGGATTTTGGAGATACGGGGGATGCTAGGAGACATGACTGTCGACGAAGATGCTCGAGTGAGAGAAACGTTTAGACGTATCCTTGACGCGCTACATTGTGATGTAGTCGATCATTATGAAGCTTTTGCTGCTGTCGCATCTTTGGGTCAGCCGCCGCCGCCGCCACATACGCTTCCTGGGCGCCCCTTTGTAGGCTCCATGCCGAAGCCCCGTTCCTTCTGCCGTTCGTCTACCCCGACCTCTGCGCCTCCGTGTGCGTCTGCCCGTCCGTCGGCATCTTCCCAATGACGGGCTCCAGCAGCAGCGGCAATACCTCGGCCGCGTCTCTTGCGAACGCGAAATCCCCCGGCTTCGATTTGGGCCTCCTCTGGCTCTCGACCTCGGCCTCGGGGTTGATGGTGCACACCCGGGCGCCGGCCTTGCGCGCCTCGAGGATGTAGCCGGCGGCGGGGTACACCTTGGCGGACGTGCCGATGACGAGCATGAGGTCGACGCTGCCCTTGCGGATCCACTCGTCGATGCCATTCAGCATCGCCCCGTCGAGGCTCTCATTGAACCACACGACGCCCGGGCGCAGGAGCCCCGTCTTGCACGATGGGCAGTGCGGGAGGTCGGCATCGTCGATGCGGGCTAGCTCCTGGGCCGGATTGAGAAGCGGGAGGGTCTGGGAGGGGTCTTTGACGTCCTCCGAGGCCGGGGCGAGGGCCGGGCAGAGCGGGTCCAGGGTGTTGTTGCGGTCGACGTAGGTGCAACTCGGATTGGCGCATTTGATGTCGAAGAGGCTTCCGTGAAGGCGGCGGAGCTGCTCCGTCTTGTGCCCCGCTCGGGGTGATAGGTCTGGCCGTGTTAGCCGCCCTAGCCTTGTGGTTTGCAGACATCTATATCATAAGAGATTGAGATGAAGACGGCAGGCTCTCCTCACTCACCATCCACGTTCTGCGTCAGGCACAGAAAGTCCGGGTTCTTCTCCGCCAGCGCCGCCAGCGCGTAGTGGGCCGGATTGGGCTGCGCGTTGAGCGCCATGTGCCTGCGGTACGCGTAAAACAGCCAGACGAGCCCCGGGTCGCGGCTGAACGCGTCCATGGTCGCGAGAGCCGTGGCGTCGTGGTTGCGCCAGAGGCCGCCAGCGCCGCGGAAGGTCGGCAGGCCGGAGGAGGCGGAGAGGCCGGCGCCGCAGAGAGCTAGGATGCGCTTGCTGGAGCGCAGAGTTTCGTGGAAGGCAGCGACGTCGTTGTGAGGCGCCATGACTGCGGCGGAGATGCTGCGGCGAGAGGCCGGCGGCGTTGCGTGCTGGGCTGCGGTTCGGTGAGGCGTGCGTAATGGGCTTGGCGGTGGTGGCCGGAGCTTGATGCTTCTGACGACAGGATTACACTCCTTGAAGCCGAGATTGACCACGATGCCTCTCATTCCTGAGTGTTGTGTTTCTTGGCTTTTTATAGCAAGAGTCGGTCGATGCGACCTAGGTTTGGTTCGCCATCAGGCGTCCGGAGGCAGAACCGACCTCCCGAGTTAAATTTGGATGGCTAGGTAGGCAGGTTAGGCGCTGGTGCCTGGTAACGGCAAGGATGATCGGCTCAGTATGCGTATATGCAATTTGTACGTATTTTCAGCTCGACGGTAGACTGGTACAACGTCTATGAGGAAGGCAGAGTGAAGTGTGCGGGTGAGATGTTCAGATGAAGATGCCATCGAACTCTACATCACCCCGCAAATGCAAGGTCCTTCAGCGAAACGGCATGACATCATACCTCGACCGCCCCGATCGATCACTTGTCTGTACTGGCCAATCTCACCACGGGCATCATCATCTTAATCTTCTGATGGCCATGACCAACAACTAGCATTGATATTCTGCACTTTCACACACATCACATTGCATATACGTGCTCGTATTGGAAGTGCAATATCGTCAGGAAAATTGGAGCGGCAGCTCCTGATATTCTGTCCGTATCCAGGTCTACGGATACAATGTAACCAAATCGCTATGTCCTTATCTGTACACATAAATCATTTCACCAATCCCGTCCTATATACACCATTCCCAGAGCAGTTCGGATGATTAAGCCGTCCTGATGCCCGGCTTAGTTCTTGAGAACGTAGCGGTAGCGGGCCTTGCCGTTCTCGAGATCGACAATGGCCTGGTTGGCCTCGCTCATGGGGCGGACCTGGATCCAGGGCTTGACGCCCTTCTTGGCGGCAAGCTCCCACATCTCGCGGATCTCGTGGGGGGAGCCGATCAGAGAGCCGGTGAAATTGACGCGGCGCATGACCATGGGCACAGGGGAGATGGTGTAGGCACCGTCGTCGGGCAAGCCAACCTGGACGAGGGAGCCGTCGAGCTTGACGAGGTTGAGGAAGTCCTGCATGGGGACCTTGGAAGAGGAGACGGTAGAGATGACGAGGTCAAAGGTGTTGGCATACTTCTTGGCCCAGTCGCCCTCTTCGGCCGTCGCGATGTAGTCGTCGGCGCCCATCTTTAGGACCTCGTCGCGCTTGTCGGCCTTGCGGGAGATGCCGACAACCCTGTCGGCGCCCATGGCCTTAGCGAGCATGATGGCCATGTGGCCGAGACCGCCAACACCGCTGACGGCGACGGTCTTGCCGGGGCCGCAGCCGTGGTGCTTGAGCGGGGAGAAGACGGTGACACCGCCGCACAGCATGGGCGCGGCGTAGGCAGATTCCAGGCCGTCGGGGATCTTGACGACGAAGTGAGAGGGGCAGCGGTGGTACTTGGCGTGGCCGCCCATGGCTTTGCCGCCGTTGTAGTGGAAGGAGCCGTAGGTTTGGACAAACTTGGGGCAGTACTGCTCCTTCTTGGACTGGCAGGGCTCGCAGGGGCCCTGGCGGCCGAGGCAGGAGTCGGACTGGGCACCGACGCCGACGCGGTCACCGACCTTGATGTCGCCCTCGGCCTTGGAGCCGACACGGACGGCGACACCAACGATCTCGTGACCGACGCAGACGGGGTAGGGGGCGGGGCCCCAGCCGGAGCGCAGGACGTGGATGTCTGAGCCGCAGACACCCGAGTGGGTGATCTGGATGTCAACGTCTGTCTCCTCCCAAGGCTTGGGCTCGTACTCCTGCCAGACCATATTGCCCTCGGACGACTCCTCATCCAGGCCAACCCAGCCCTCGAACTTGTAGTCGGTAGCGGCCATTGTGATGTGTGTTTTGTTTTTGTCGAGAGGGGGTAAAAGGGTGATGATGGGGTATCCGAGGGAAGATTCGTTACAAAGGGTGAGGATATAGTATAAGTGAATAGGGGGCTTGTCTATACCTCAGGAGCGGGAGCAGCCCTCGTCTTATAAGCCTGAAGTTACCCATCTTGCAAAACATGTTATGTTAAGTCCTAAGCTCGTCGGCGAAAAAGGTGGTTAACGCCGGTCGTCCAAGGAACAGTGAAGCTCAACATAGAATCCGCGCATCGGAGAAAAAAAACTTTGAGGTGGGTGGAGTCGAACGAGCGGGAACAGACTGGGAATAGATCGGTGACCCCTAGATGGGCCCAAGTGCGACTCGATGCCGCAGTTCAAAGGCCGATTGGGAGTAACTAGACCAAGGCGAGGACCACCCGTTCGGCGGGCCGTGTGTGATGCGTGTGGTATTCAATCGTCGCCGCTTGGGAGATGCGGGACCTTTCCAGAGCGAACCAAAAAAAAAAGGTCGGGAGGCGTCATCATGATACGCAGAGCCGGGCCCAAGTGGATAGACTCGAGATCTGGCTTAGAAATCTAGGGCATCTTTAGTCCCGAGGTAGGGGTGGTTTGGACGGGGGGAACAAAACGCGAGAACAGCGAGCAAGCGGCTCTCGACCGGGTCTCGCCCTCTTTGACGGAGGTCGAGACTCTCCGACTTCGTTCCGGGACGAGGGCGAAGAAGGGAGGGTCCAACGTTTTGCTTTGTCTAGTGTATATCGTACGCTGTACATCGTACACGTCGATTCTGCAAGAAAGCGGTGACAGAGAAGGACGGGCAGGGATCCTGATAGTCGCCGCTGTCAAGTAATCGTGGAGGTTCGTGATGGTTTGATGTCATCGACTCCAGTATTATTCGGCACTTGGAAGGCTTCACACCGCCAAGTGAGGGGCGAGGAGGACAAGGAATCGAGACGTGCGTGCATGAAAGAAGAGAAAAGAAGAGGAGAAAAAAAATGGAGTTACCGTCTTGCGGCGGTTTGGGAAAATGCTCAAATCTCTTCCGGTCCGTCCTGTCATTGCCAGCCCGGGAAAGGCAGCGCGGGTGAATTTCGGCATCCCCAGAGGAGCAAAGCTGCCATTGCTTCTCCCACAAGACATCTACCTCACCGACCAAGGCGTGCATGTATCCCTCACTACCTAAGTAGGTAGGTACCTACAGTACCAAGATACTTGTTGCCCCTTCGCGGCTGCCTGCCTTACGTCAAAGTGCGGGCTCTTTCCGCGGCGTTGGTTCGGGCTTCGCCGAGCTCTGTCAAGCTTTCAGAAAACGTGCTTTTTGGTGGGGACAGCACCCGGCTTCAAAAACTTTTGCTGTGCAGGGTCCACCGGTACGCCATCCTAATCTGCCGTCGATCTGCCGTCGTCGATGAGCAGTAATAAACCGCAAAGTGGTTGATTACTACGTATACGTATCCCGCCCGCTCGCAGCCCATCATCCTAAAGCATACTCGTTCCTAAACTTTGGACATACAATTCACAATGTATGACGTCACTCTCTTAATCTCCGTTAAGACTATCCCTACACCCTGCCCGCATCTTCCGGTGAAAAGTGGAGCACACATACCTAGGCAGCTAGGACATTCCCTCACCGATGCTCGCACGCCGTCACCGTGACCAGGGAGGGTCCCTTTCGGATCCCCGAACTATCTTTGCTGACATGGCCGGACGGAGTTATCCCGCCAAGAACATAAATCAATTGCGGAAACAATGTTGGATTCCGGCTTCATGCAGTCGCTCTCGTGCCGCCGCCGCCGCCGCCGCCGCCGCCGCCGCCACTGCTGCACCGAGAGTGGCCGAGATCCCTCGCCTCATCAAAATAAGTTTTGGCTAGAGCTGCGCAAACCACAACGTTATGTGCAGATAGTTTAGATGCCGTTGGACCCCTACCTGCGGCCCGCCAGATCCCGCGTCTCCGCCAAAAAAAAAAGCCGAAACTCTCTCTCTTTGACATCTCGCAATTCTGAGTCTAATTAGCCTCCCCTCATTTTCCGGCTTCGCGGCAAGACTGCATTTTGTCGATAGATAAAGGTTTCCTGTCATACCTTGATCAATGCCGTAAACTAGTGCACTGAGCGTGCTAGGTACCTACTCCCTTGGACAGATAAACTTCGCAACGGGGGGTGGAGATGTTGATTGCTAGATTTATTGCTGGACTTTTGTCTTTTTCCATACATTTATTTATTTGCAGGAGACCCCAATGAGACAGCTGCATGATCTGCAACAGAACGATCACCATTGCATGCCCGCAGGGTCACAGTGGAACAGTATCCCCCCCCCTCAGCCCTCCCCCCAAAGTGAGTGTGTTCGCTACTGGACTTCGCCCAAATGGCCACACAAAATGCTACTAGCATCATCACCATGCGCCGTACCTGCATATCCTTGGGGGGATCTTACATTGCCCGATACGGCACGCGCACATGCACACTTCGGCAGCTGCCGGCCCCGCAACGCCGTCTAACTCCGGGACTATCCCCGATGCCGATGGAGTTCATCTCGCCTCTCGGACCGCTCGACTTTGTTTGGATAGAAAAGCGCCAAAGGTGAGAAACCAAGGCTGCTCCTCCAACAGCCTGGTCTAGCTGGCACTTGCCTCCGCGACTCCACATGGCCGAGACAACGGGAGATTGAGAGCCGCGACCGCCTCTCCCCCTCTCTTCACTCATTATCCTCCTCTCCCCTTTCCTCCACCGAACTTGTCACCCTCGTATCCCTGACCTGAGAAGACGCACGCCCGTAACACGCCAAGCAACTGCCCCCCGTTATTAATGAACGAGCACTGGTACCGTATCTTCTCGTTAAATCCGTCTTTAGCTACTGCCCGAGCTAACGGCAAGGGGAATAGCAGCGGCCGAATGAGGGCTAGCGTGTCGGCAGAAACAAGGCTACTTGGTTGGTTGATGGGTTGGCGAAGTTGATTGGAGCAGTAGGTGAGGAGATGGATGGATGGACCGCCTTCTATTGTAGGCTTAGCTCTTTGGCGGCCGCTACACTACTTTCGGTTAGCTCGTGCAGTAGCTTAGGACGGATTTAACGAGAAGATACGGTATACGAATGCTGTAACGATGCGGGCAACGAGGCCCCCCCGAAGCAGCCGCTGGGGGATACTTAGGTACGTATCCAAGGCGGTCTCTGTTAAGGTCGCACAGGTACGCAATGATGCTCTTGACACAGTTGGAAAAACACAGTGTAAGAAGGTTCCTAGAAGAAACACAATACATGGAAGTATTCGGGTATTGAACTAACTCATCCGAAACCACAGCCCAGATCATGCCAGCCTACACAGTCATGACCCCTCAACGGCTGGTTGGAAACCAAGCTCCAGGGCAAGGCGGGAACTTTGGTTTTTACTGGACAGCCCAGGCCTCTGCGCCGGAGAAAAGGGGGAGCCCGACAAATCAACCCCCTCCCATCCCCCCTGGTAGGGGATCCATCCTGGGTTGTCCGTGTCCATTTGGCCAGGCAGGCCGACTTCTCGTACCCACCGAGGCAAATAAGAGCTCACACAGGGTCGGGCGAAAACCAAGACCGCCGCCATGGGGGAGGCAGTGTAAGTTGGCAAGGGCGGTGTTGACACTCCAAAGACTGTGTTCGCATGTTCATAACCAGTAGTCTACTCGCCAGCCGACAAATAGGAAGCAATCGATAGAATGGAAACAGGCCTGTAGACGGACTGTTTCTGTCATTGGGTTTCAAGCCTGCGGATAATGCAGAGATGTCGCCAAGAATACTTGGAACGGCGGGAAAGTCATCTCGGTTCAAGGGCCGTTCTCACATTGATTGGCGCCGTGCTGTTGCCGTTGGCTGGTAAGTCGATTTTGTCAGTAACCTTTCGTGACCGCCTTGACTGAGGCTGATGGTAGAACATCTGTCATGTTGTAATATGTTGATCACCGTCGTCTTTTCAGCTGAGCCATTGTCAGAGACATGACCGGCTCAGGCGAGATGCTGCGCAATGCTGAGCATATGAAGTAACCGGATTCCTCACGATCCTGCCCGCAAAATAGTGCACTGCACGCTACAATAATCACTGCATCTCTTTGTCACTCATCAGATCGACCTTTCCGAGAGTCACTTGACTTCGCACACGTATCTTCGCTCCATTTCTGACAAAATACGTCATGGGGCTCTACGACGCGCCGCGTGGGATGTTGAGGTCATTACCAAGCATGGTGTACTGAATGCGACATGGGACACAGTCCATGATAGATGGACGGTGCATAGAGTCTGAGTTGTGTGAAGCTGCGTTGCCTGCCTCGCTTCATGGGACGGTAGGCGATGCAGGGGCAGTGGAGATTAGGTCCGAATAAGGTAGAGCGCGTGGGCGCTGGGCGCTGGGCCCCGGCCCCCCTCTCCTCTTTGAGTCAAACGCCAAATCCTCCCATCTACTGGGTATGAGGCGAGCTCTCCCGAAACACGCGGGTGAAATTGCATCGTCTCTGCTGCTGAACCTTTCCACACGACCAGAGCACGGCACCCGCATCACGCCTGATGACTTGGATGCGAGTCTATTCTTGGCGTGAGATCCACACAAAAGGACATTTCTTCACTTAAACAGGGATCACAACAGGAGCCAAGCCAATGTTTGTCAAGATTTTTGATTTCAGGTCGTCCGGCTACCTTTGGCGAAATGGCCAAAGGTATCTCCAACTGCCTCTCCCCAAGGTATCATATTCCACAACCAACTTTCTAAACCAACTCAATCCGAAAATGAAATGCCCTTATGCTGACATGTCTCTGTTGTTCCCCTCTGTCTCGCGCTCGAACAAAAACAAACACCTCAATGATTTGCGCGGGGCCGTTGCAGTAAACAGCATCCTCCCCGGGGCCCGAGGACGACACCATGGAAAGCGTCATCATTAAAAGTACCAGATTAAGCCAAGATTGGCCTCGACTGCTCCGTTCAAGGCCCCGAGGGAATCCCGCGTAACTCAGTCGTGATAAGGATCGTGTCGAAGGTTACAAAAAAAGATGTACAATCCGCTCGCCATCGGCGGAATGATTTGTGTTGTCTTGATGCGCATGTACAGTCATTGATCCAAAAGTCCGGGAGGACGCTGCTTAAAGCATGAAGGTGAAGAACAGACCAATGGCGCCGAGAGCAAGGTTGGCCTTGGTCGCAAAGCCAGAGCTGGCGGCAACGGTCGAGGGGGCAGCGGCGGAGGCGGCAGAACCAGAGTCGGAAGCGCCAGTGGCGGAGGCGGAAGCATCCTCGGTAGCAGAGGCATCACTGGAAGCGGTGGCGGAGGCGGAGCTGGATCCGGTAGCGGTGACGGTGCTCAGAGTGGTCTTGGTGGCGGTCTTGCTGACAGAGGAAGAGGAGTCGTCGTCACCGCCATCAGTCTTGATGACAATGGACTCCCAGCTGCCGGTGCGGTCGCCGTAGACGTACTGCTTGGCGCCCTTGGCACCCTTGTTGCCCTGGTAGTCGGTGATGGAGATGCTCTTGTAGTAGGCGTTGGAGGGACCCTTGCTGAAGTCGGCGTAGCCACCAGCCCATTCGACGGTGCCCTTGGGGGCGTCCTTGCGGCCAGCGACCCAGGTACCGATCTTGACCTCCATGGGAGTCTGGGGGAACATGGCACCGCCCTTGGCGTCGGCGTACTTGAGCTCGCGGACGAGGGCGCCGTCGATGATCCACTTGACCGAGTCCTGGGTCCAGTCGATGGTGTAGGTGTGGTAGTCGCTCAGGGGGTTGCTGACGGTGTGGAAGGCACCACGGTCGTAGGTGCTGGTATCACCCTTGCCGAAGTAGTTGGTCTGGACCTGGGTGTTGTCGCCGCCAACCCACTCCCAATCGATCTCGTCGAGGTCGTCGGACTGGAGGACGATGGAGGTGACGATACCCTGGCCGGGAGCGGCCTTGAGGACGACGTCGACCTTGCCGAAGAAGATGTACTTCTTGGACGCCATAGTGGGAGCTTCGGACTCCTTGCTGATGGAGAAGAGAGCACCGCCATCCTCGAACTTGACGTCGGTACCATCAAGCTGGCGGAAGAAGGAGTCATCGTTGCCCTTGGTGAAGTCAATGTCCACCGACTTGCCCAGAGCGGGGTCGGCAGGGCAGGCTGGAGACCAGTCAGCAAGGCTGTTCCATCACGACATGAAATCAAATTCAAGGAGACCATGCCCCATGACGGGGGACTGGGAGTCGCATACTCTTCTTGGTGGGATCGCAGGTGGTGAAGGTCTGGGCAGAGACCAGCGAGGTGGTGGCGAGAGCCACGGTTGCGACGGAGAGGATCTTGGAGAACATTTTTTCTTCCTGTTTGTCGGTTTGCGGACGTCGATGGGAAGAATAGGATCGGATGAGGAAAAGGGTGCCTGGAAGTAGATTGACGAGAGAAATATCAAAGGCTCGAGGGATGTATTAAAAGGAGGCGGGCCTGTTGCTGGAGCTGGAGGCTTGCGGGTGGCTTGAAGCGAGCGAGTGGTGGAAATAATGCCGATTAACGAGAGACTGGCAAATAGCGTAAGAAAAGATCAGAGGAAACTCGTGAGGAGGCGAAGTAGGACGAGGTGAGGAAGAGAGAGGGAGAGGTACAGAAGGAGGATCACACGAACGGGGGAGATGGTTTTATTAGTCTCGTCACGATGAGGCACAGCAACACCCAGCACCAGCACCCACCTATACGTAGCAGTAGCAATGAATGCCTACGGTAACGGCATAATGGCAGGCATACTGGCTGGGTACTACATCGTACGTAGGTAGCATGAGCAGACCAGGCCGAAGACGACTCTTCGTCTCGGTTGGCCCACAGACAGGGACGGGCATGTCCCTGCTCTGTCTGGTCGCTAGGGCGAATCAATACGACCTCGTACCGTACCTTAATGAACCCTGCGCCTGCTTAACGGCCTGGGAGGGATGGGGTGGTCAGCCGCCAAGACTGAACCTCGGGCACCCCTGAGCCACTTGGCTCTTCAGGGAAAGGTCAGATTGAAGCCGGGGAGTAACTGGGCTGTGACCGTTTATTTTGACACAGGGCAGGCGATTCGGCATCCTTTTCGCTGTGTGGTTGAGTATATGTGCGTCCAGACAGCACAGTACGAATAAATAGTGTATTATGTAGCGAAGTAGGAGTTGCAAGTCGCGACTTGTGAATGAGTGGCGGCGTGACCACAAAAAAAACAGGAAGGGATGCAGACTGGAAGTGGGCTTTGGCCGGGTGAGGGGCCTGGTGGGCTGCTTTTCTGTTCAAAAGTACGGATACGGATACTCAAAAGGATTACCCTATCCAATTTGCCTGTGCAAAGGACCAGTAGTTGATGCAAGATTCCTTCACTTTACCTGAATAAGAAAGGCAGAGAGTGGAGTGGCACGGTTCTCTTTCTCAGCCAGGATCTCCTTTCCGGAAAGCAAGAGGGAAAAGGTACATAGTACTTGGGTGTCCCACTCAACCTAGGCAGCCACTTCGGAAGGAAGGTATGAGTACCCATGTACATCGTACCGTGTCCCACTTGAAAGCAGAGGAAGGGAAGGCAGGAAGGAACCACAGAGAGAGTTGACGAAAACGTGCTATGTACGGATAAAGGACTGTGGAAAGAGGGAGGAGAGATAGGCCATCCGTTACTGCCGTTCCTGTGCTGCTGCATTCCTGAGGGCATCTGCTGGGAGTTGCACTCGGTACGCATCGTATATCATGAGTCTATTTTTATTTTATTTTGGCTTTCTCTGACAGCTGTCTGCAGCGATGCGCGTAGAAAAAAGACAGGCAGATCAGATGATCAGATGATCAGATGCAAGGCACAGGGCCAGAAAGACGCTGATGGATGGTCCTTAGTGGGCCATGGCCGTAAGTCTATTTACACTGCAATTTACATCTCCTACTGCGTACATCAGTGCGAGTAGTGTCCCACGGGTAACCAAGCATAATTTCCTGGCAAAAGCAACAACTTGCGACGTTGGAACATTAGTCGAAGGATGCATGCACACGCAACACCGAATACACATATCATGTACTGTACTGGTGGCAACTGTACGGTGTACGTCTGACCCCGAGTGGAATTCCGCTCCTCGATGCATACGAATCAATACAAATACCATCTGCCCCTCGCCCCTCGCCGACGCTGCGTTGCCGCCGAACCAACCAAGCATCCCATCCATATACATAGTAACCATCCATCCATCCTTCTCATCAGTCTCCGTCCACCCGGCCCGTTTCCAGCGCATTCCAGGGCTGCACTGCCCATGCCACGAGGCCGGTCCGTCCATTCCCCGGGCGGGGGGTCCGAATGTGCCAGCCAGCTGATTGCTTGCTTTGCTCATTGTCCGTCGAGCCGCCCGCTTCCTTTGTTTCGCTCTGCCGCATTCCAGACCCGGGATCCATGCGCCACTGGTCGAGTCAAGCCCGCTGTGTCGCGCCGACGCACGCTGACTAGAATCCATCCGTATTCCTACTGGTCAGAACCGGCCTATAACAACCCTCGTGCATAGCCGACCTTGGACCTGGCCCATGTCTTTGTCGACGTCCCACGCAGATTTATCCATTCGACTTGATCAACAACTCTCTCTCTCTCTCTCTCTATCTGTGTGTGTGTGTGTGTGTGTGTCTGAGTGCGCGCGCGCGCGCCTCTTCCACTCTGATGTCTCCATCCAAGTTGGACTAAAGCCTGCCACCCTGGTCACAAGACAGCAACGTAAGAGACAGTGCAATCTCGGGGCTTCGTCGCCCGCTGGTGGTAACCCACCCGCCTTAACTTGGACGAGGTTTGGGAGAGCGCGAGCGCATGATACGGGGAGTAAGCAAAGCCGCGCCCAGCTATGCAGGAGACGACAACCCGGACTACTCTGCGACGGTCCTTTGCTTGGCTCAGCCCATAAGGTTACCAGGGGTGGACGGAGATGGACGGATGGATGATGGGAGGAAATGAGTTGAGCAATCTTTCAGGGCTCCCATGGTAGTAGCTAGTGCTACCTATGAAGGACTGTAAGATAGACCGAGCATCGTCCGCCAATCATGGCCGTAGTACATTCACTATCAAAAATTGTCGCTTTGCTCCATCGTTCCATTAAAGCCCGCCACCAGTCCCGTCAGCACAGGAACCAGAACACATGGCGTCTGTGTTTCCGGCCTATCGCGAACCGGAACAGCTGGCTGCGACCCTCCTGTGTCGCCGTGCTTGAAACAGGAGTAAAAAGCACGCTGCATTCGCCTAGAACAGGCTGACATATTTTTCTTTTTTTTTCTTTTTCCTTTTTTTCTCGCAAGCCCGTTGGAATTGGATTTTCCAGCCTCGAAACAGAGGCGGGCCGGAGAGTTGAACAGCGGGCTTGCTGCCTTCAGGTTTCCTCCTTGGCTGGCTACTTAGATACCTAGGTAGGTACGTACCGAGGTACCCAGATAGGTACCTGGATCACAGTGCCAACAAGCTTCCTTTTCCCACCATCATTTGCGAGATCCCTCGCGTCAATCACCCCCCTCGCTCCATCGTTTCTTGTTGTTGCCATCAAGTACCGTAATCATTATATTCTCGCACGTGTACGGAGACAAGGGTACAAATACGTAAACGACTTAATCCGAACCCTCTCTTAGCCTCTTCCCATTCGGACCGAAGACACCCCAGGAAAACGGCTCCAGAGATCTTCGTAATTCTCCGCTGCAACCATCAACGGGTCCAAGGCCAACGCAGGGCTCCTGCCCATCACGCGGCATTTCACAACACGAGAGAAGAGGCCAAGATTGCTCAGGAGGAAGGACTATTGTGCCGATCGCTTTTGCCTCTGGCTTTGGTCTCAGAGCGAAAGCGGGTTCCCGAGTCGAGGAAACCGCTGCCGTTGCCGCCGCCGCCACCAGTCGGTGGATTCGGAAAGAAAAGAACAGAAGATGAAGAAGAAGAAGAAGAAAGGCGAGAGACGGTCGCTCCGCGCCGCTGCCCGCAACGTTTCATGAAGATGAACCCGCCACTCGAGTCCGTTCTGGTGGAGTGTGTGAATGGCTGCTTCGTCGGGGGCCAGAACCGCTGCCTCGGCGTCGTCCGTCTCATGCAACCAATCATCGTCATATCGAGGGATCATACCTACTATCCCCAAGCTCCGAGCTCCAAGCTGGCTGCAGCGTTCGTTCCTTCCATGGGCTGCGAGCACTCGTATCAGTTGGCTGGGTTGCCTCAAACCCACGTCTAGCGAGCTGTCAGGCGGTGGCTGTTCTAGCCAACGGTCGACGATATACTTTGGCCTCTGCTTTCTCTCAACCCTGCTCACAGGCCACCTGGTTGATCTTCCAGCCTTCGAAAGACAGGTTTTCACAGTCGCTGGCATCTCAAAAGGAGAACATCTGCGATGCCGCCATCCCCCGGCAAATCATTCCAAAAAAGAAACATCCGGGCGGATCGATCTTTGGAAAACAAGCCCTCACGAGCCAGGAGCGCACTGCTAGCGCCAGCGGCAAATCTATAATTAACTCCAACGAGTCAACGGTTAGTTGAGGCGACAACAACGGCGTGTCATGCCAAATGGAGCACCTGCCACCCCTCCGCTAATCGTTGACAGATACTTCGTAAAAGCCCCTCTACAGTACTGGGTCAAAAGTCTGTTTACAGCAAAAAGGATAACCCAAAGAAGAGTTAAAGAGAGGACCCATTAATAGCTGGAGGTCACTTCACAGTGCGTCACTAAAGACCTTATGTCCTAACCACCTACTGTAGCTTTTGATTGGCTGTCCTTATTGCTGTAAACAGACTTTTGACCTAGTACTGTATGTGCTGCCTGTCATATCCACCCTCGTCATTCATGTCCGCTCGCAGATGACTGGCTTCCTCATTCAGCCTTGTCGCTCTTATCATCTGTCTTCACTTCTTCCTCGCTCATGAGGCGCCGCGAGACTGGTGGCCCAACGGCGGCCAGGTTCACGACTCGGGCCCGAAGGCCACGTCGTCTCCGACCAGTTCCCACTGGGCGGTCATGCTGCATGCTGTTCAATCTGTATCGCTGGCTGACATTCCATCAGCCCAGGTCCATGCTCCATGTCGGTCATTTTTCACGCCGAACCTTCATTCAATGTCCCGCATAACAAACCACCATGATGACGCGGTCGTCTCGGACGCGACTATAAGGTGCTCACCCATGTCGGCTAGAATTAGGCCAAGTGACCATTGACGGGTTCAAACAAAGCAGACGATTGACAGCCACCGACGAACGTCACTTCTGATCAACTCAGTGTCGTCATTCTCATATTATGGGCTAATACGACGGCACAGGTACGTGAGCCAGACTAATACATGAATATTCCCAATAGGTCATGCCGACATCGTCGCTTTAAACCAACGCACAATTTTGCATTACAACGTTGATTTGTTTATTAGGGAGGCAGTTTTATAGGTATCTTTACTACTGCTGATATTAGAGCTCTTTCGCCCCTGCAAACAATCCTCGAAAATCCAATCGTAAATGATCTTCGGCTTGATACCATCGCTTACCACGCAAGAGCAGAACTCATCGAGCTCATGTGCGCTGCAAGACGAATGCATAGTCGAGAAACTTGGTATCACTAGTAGCGAGTGTTGTTTGCAGCAGGTACCGTGTTGTTGGTGTACCCTCCTGTGTTCCCAGTATGTCCAGTTTGTCCTTGTCCGATGGGTCCAGAGTGGGCGCCCCTAACATGGCCGGATGTATTGTCGACGGGTGCGGTATGAATAGTCTTCTCCTCCTCAGCGATATTGAGCTTGTTTCTGCGACGATGGTCTCTGACCTCGTGGAAGGAAGCAGTGATAGCGTGGAGGAGACTATTGCAAGAAGCTGTCAGTAAAGCAATCCATCCAGGTTGCGATAGAACATGGTTTTCCGGAACTTACGTGCTGATGATACTCAGAATAAAGGTACCCCACGGCAGGTCACAAGTGTCATCGGTGCTTGCGGTCTCGCCAGTAGCGCTGTTGGATCCATCACTAAGACGTCCCTCGCTGTAGCAATGCCTCGGGCCAGCCATGCCACCATTGGGCGAGGTGATCACGGCGACGGCGATGAAGGCGCCCACGAATAGGATGTCGAGCACGACCCACAACCAGCGGAGCCAAGTCTTGGTGCCGGGACTAGAGTTCTTCTTGATGCATCCGAGAATGGTCATGATGAGGGTGTACAACACGGCGGCGGCAAGGATGCCCTCGACCGCGCCGTAGGAACCGTTGACACCACGGCGAGTCTTGATGGAGTTGACGAGGCGATAGACCTTGAAGAGACGCTGAGAGAAGATACCGAGAGAGATGACGGATGAGAGAAATTGCAGCACGCGCGTGAGACGCAGCAAGAGGCCGTAGAATTTGGAGTGCTGGAGGCGGGCAGGGATGAAGCGGGTGAGGAGACCCGTGGGCTTCTCGTCATGGACAGGACCGTCGAGGGGGGCGTCCATAGGACGACGCTGGTTCAGTGAGGCCATCGCGGAACGATTCTTGGGTGAGACCGGAAGATTGTTGGCTGTGACTGCGTCACCAATGCTCGATTATGTGGCGCGCCTAGGTGAGTGTTGCTATGTTTGAAAATGAATCGATGCTGTTGTTATCCAGGATACCGTTCACAAAGCCGCGGCCAGTCCCCTTTCTTATGTACGCTCTGCGCTGCTACACAACACCAACATAATGATGCGCTTCGGAGGCGGTATCTTGGAACGCCGCAAAGAGGGCAGTATTGTGGCTGACCATCGTCACCGCCACGTAACGGCGACGACAAGGGAGGAGCAGCAGAAGGCTCCGGCCCCGTAACAAGGGGCGGGCGGCCATACATCACATTACATCACATTACACGGTCCGGAAAGGAAATCCGACGTTTTCAAGCGCTCCTGTGGTCTGCTGGAAAAGCTCCGATGGGGTGGCAGAGGCCACAGGGACGGGACTCAGTGACACATCGCCTGGGCTTGGGAGTGAGCCGCATAGCCGTGCTATCGTGCCTGTGTGCATGTGCGCGCGCATCGAGCCAAGACACAAGAGCCTTGGCCGACGTATTCTGGACTTCAGTGAGAGGTTCAAAGTCGGGGGGGGGGGGGGTCTCTCTCTCTTGAGTGGTAGGTTGGGGCTGCAAATCGCCATTGGAATCAAATCATCATGACCGCATCGGTGCCCAATGAGGACTTGAGCTACTGACGTAGGGCTGGCCGCACACCGTACCTGGAGCATTTCTCCGTCGGTCTCAAATCGCACAGAGACAGATGAGACTTGTGGTCTTGCCTTTCCACTAGTAGGTATGCTTAACCCCATGCTTGTCGCGGATAAGACTTTTGGCTGTTTCCCTGTGGAGAGCTTTCCTCGCGAAGCAACAGGGATCTCCATGACGACGTGATGAGCAAATGCTGCCATATTTGTCTGAAATTATTCTAAATACGTATTGATTCCGCGTTACTGTCATTATGGTTAGTTTTGTATATCTATTCATATGTCTATGTCCGAGTCCTTCGCGTTGGCGGCTCCGGTGTGCTGAGCAACTTCAAAGCATTAGTATACTATGATGCACGTAGCGCTCTCTGATTTTGATTCTCTGCTGGCTCAATGGAGACCCATCAGCCCAACGAGGTCAGACAACTCGTTACATGTAAACAAACAAGCAATTGCCTCATCATGGGTCGTGTTCCGGACCTTGGTCATGACACGCCGCCACTGCGTTGTCATTGTTCCCGGCCTTGCGACTCAGAAGTTCTCAGTATTTATACGGTTAGTGAGCTAAATCAGATGCATCATGGTCTTGAAATTCCACTGTCTTGAATTGAACTATCGTTTGTTTTCCTTTGTTCTCATTGAAGCTTGGTTATGGCCTGTGTCAGGCTTGAGAATGACTCTCGGTGCGGCTTCGGATATGCATAAGTAAGGCCATTGATGACTGCACTACCGCAATGTCTCAATATCTAGCAACGTATCAAGCATCATAGAGAGGTCACAGGACCAGGTTCAATACACGTGTCACAGATACCTGCGCGGGTCTCACATGCACACATATGTATGAATGCGCGGCTTTCACAATTTACCAACGAGCCATTTGGCAAAGCTTTATCAACGTTTGTTAATAAAGACTCCAGTGAACTCAGATCTATCTCCAGTTTACTTGCAAGGTAGTTCTTAGCCCATTCTAAACCTTCCATCAAGATTGGAGGCAAAGAGTGACACGCGGACCATTGCAGAGCTAAGCATATACTGCACACAGAAACGACCATACATACAACGTAAGAGTAGTTGTGAGTCTTTTCGAAGTGACCTCTTCTGATAAATTAGTGAAACTGGCCCAAGTGTGGTGGATTGGGCGAATAGCTGGCCGCCACGACATGTCATACGTCAGACGATGGCCGACTGCACATAGGCCCGGAACCGCGTCTCGTATGATTCATGAGAGATATTATAGAGAACAGAGAGCTTTATAGCACAGTTTTGTACCGATGTATTCAGTGTCTGAGCACCTCTTGTCCCTCAGTAGTTCTTCTCTGTTCAACCATCCTGCCCAGCACTGGCGCTATGCCTCAAGGTCAATGGGCATGCTATCTGAGGCTGTCTTGGTCACGAACATCATACGAGATGTAGGTTGCGATACCCAATGTCTGAGCTCAGTATTGGTGGCTTTCAACAAAGCACTAAGACGGCCTGGCTTGTATAAATAGTGTCCTAGCTAGGCAGGTGTCTGAAAAATGAATGCATAAAAAGTCTTGCAATAATGGGGAGTTTTTGGAATCAGAAGTCTGTTTCCTGTGGGAAAAAGTGCGAGCTAATGGCTCTTGTTGACGAGTCGAGGGTGAATGATGTCCATGATCGTAAAGGGACCAGGACTGCCTGCCTGTCGCTGAGTGACTTAATAGTTGTAGTGGCCAGATATTGGCTTCTGAAGGGCAATCAGCAACATTTATACGAACGAGAAGACAGGATGAACTAAAGCCTCCCATCCAAAACTGCTATTCCTTCAACCATGGCTCCTTCGAACAAAAAGCTGTTCAACGAGCCCTGGAAATCCGATTATATTTTCAAGGTTCCACCGAATTTTCTGGGAAAGTTAAGAAATGTCCCAATTTCAGACACTTTTAAGGACCCGGCAATCAGCATAAGGTTTCCGGGTGCTTTGGTCGGGATGGGTGCAGCTGTGGTGCAGCCTGAGTTTGGTTGAAACTTTGGGACAGCCAAGGGCGAAAAGGCATCGCAGCGATCCCGGTAGGTTTTTGGGGCACTAATGGGGGAAGATCCAAAAAATTAAATGGGGGGTCAGGGCCATTGATAGAACTTCCACCCAGGCAGCCAGGTTGACAGCAGCAGTGCGCGAAGGGAAATGGTAGACTGTGTACAACATTCCCAACTGATTTCAGGCGAGGTTGTTGCAAAATAATAAGGCGCAGCAGGTTTTGTGTATGAGCCTCATCCATCCAACACTTATCCAAGTCACATGCCTGGTTTCAAAGCGTCTTGTCGTTCAAGATCCTTCGATGGGGGACATCTATGGTTCGAATACACATCACGCATGCGTGTTTCCCCAGGTTTGATAGACACGCTGAGCAGGATGTACAGATGGAAGGCGGGGATAAAGGCTCCAGAAAGTGGAAGTCATATATATATACACGTATAACGTCCGAATTTGATCCTCGAACGTTTGTACGAATGATGTTTTAACCATCAATATGGGTCGGTTTCCCCCTTAAGCCTTGTCAATCTGAACTTTATGTATAAACCCCACAGCCGCGCAAGACGTCACCTTGCATAGGAGATTGTGTCTATAAGGTGGCTGATTCTTCTCGCACTCCTTCTCGCGCTCATTTCGCGATCGCTTCATCCAACAGTTACCGAGACATTATGCGGCATTATATCATCGACCGCCCCCCCCGGCCTTTCATATTAATTCGGCCCCGTCATGACCTCTTCTACCCTGGACCCATTGTACATCTTTATGATGGCTACTCTGAATCATTTTGGTCGACTCTTGCTAAGAGATCATTCCGAAAATTACCAACAGGGGGATATTGGCCTGATCGGGGAGTACATCCATGGAAGCAATACGACAAAGCATTCCGGCGACTCTGGAACTATCAATACCTCCAACCTGCTCCTACTCTCGGGTTCAAAAGCTTCGACACCTCCCTCCACTCTAAAACGCGCCAGTCCCGACCATCACTGGAGACTCCAAATGTTTCTACACTTTGCAAACGAGACCAGCATACGCGTCCCCCCCTTCCGAATAGCAACGTCACCTTTGACCGGAATTGAAGCAGTTCTCGAGGACCAGATCAGCGAAGAGGGTGTGATAAGGTTGGGTGAAGTTTGGACTATATTAGACGACAGACAGAAATATCGCGTTGTAGTGCAAACTAGGGAGATGATTAAGGCGCTGCGGTCAACCAAGCCCAGAGATATACCTCGACGCCCTGTCATTGCCGACCGCTACGTGTCTCGTCCTGGGTGCGATCCCGTCAACCGGGTAAGGGTCTACGAAAATAATAAGGAATTTGTACGCATTCTCAGAGATAGTGTTGCTTCTGTGTCGTATGATCCGGATCTTGTCCGCAGCGCAGTGGAGTTTGTTGACGAGCTCGCCTCGTCCAGGAACGAGCTGGTCTTCACGCACGGAAACCTCACAGCGGACAACATTTACATCTCGGAGAGGACGGGAGATGTCTTGGCGATTGGGAACTGGTCGGAAGCTGGCTACTATCCCCCTTACTGGGAGTTCGTCAAGGCCAAATTATCATACAACGAAGAACCAAACTTCGATAGGGAGGGAGCGGTGGAAGAAATACTGAAACCTTGGCGAATTGAACTTGCTCTCATGAAGCCTGCCCACGAGCTCATGTATTGAGTGTGCGCGAAGGCAGGAGACATAAAGCACAATCGATAACCTAATCTTGATAGTAATCGCAATGCACTTACGAATGGCGTTATAGATTCGTGTTTTCCGTTGTGTTCGACCTTTTCTTTATCTGGCATATAAGCTGGGAGGGGACACGGTCTGAGAAGGGTTCCGGGTTCCGGGCTCCCGGCCCCAGGTCTCCACCTTTCGGCCCGTTAAACGAACTTCGTCCCACTTCACAGCGGTCGGCTGCAGGTCAGCAATGTTTCAACTGCACTACCACATATCATTGAAAATGCTCGAAAACAACGACCATGGATCTACTGCAGAAGTTGCCGATAGAACACGCCTTCCATTACACATATTTCCAAGCCCCATAGTTATACCGCCACTGAAGCAGCCACATCTGCATTCCCTAATCTTTTTGCATGGTCGAGGGTCAAGTGCGGGTATGTTTGCGCCGCCGTTCCTTGCCACGCCTGTCCGTGGACAAGATTCAAACATCATCACGTTGAGAGAAGCACTGCCTCACACGCGATTCACCTTCCCAACTGCGTCGCGGTCAAGGGCAACAATTTATAGGCGCTCCATCATCAACCAATGGTATGACGGAAGTGGTGATTGGGAGGAGACGGTGTTGGGGAATGCCCGGGAGACCGTCCGTTTCGTACACGCGCTCATCAGAGACGAAGCCCTGATTGTAGGCGGAGAAGACAGAGTATTCTTAGGCGGTTTCAGTCAAGGATGCGCTGCTGCACTTCTCTGTTCGTTGTTGTGGGAAGGCGAACCCCTCGGTGGCATTTTGGGCATGTGCGGGATGCTGCCCATGGCCGACACTATCGAGAGCGTTCTGCGAGAGCGTCCTCATACTATGAATGATGAGTACCAGGACGCGGCCCCAGTAGGTTCGGATGACGACGTATTCGAGTCATCAAATCACGAATCACCCTTTAGTCGGAAGAGAGATGACCCCGAAACCAATCCACTTGAACAGGCTTTGATTATCATCCGAGAAGAGATTGACCTTCCATCACACTCATCAACATCAGAACCACCGTTCCAGAAAACACCCGTGTTCCTGGGCCATGGAAGCAAAGACGACAAGGTGCTGCCTCAGCATAGTCAACAGGCCTGTAGGATACTGCGACTGATGGGTTGCCATGTTAACCTTAGGATATACTCTGAACTGACTCACTGGTATTCAGAGGATATGTTACAAGACATGATTGAAGCGTTTGGAGGCAAGGGGACCGGGTCGAAAGGCGTTGATAAGCCTGAAGAGAGGCGGGAGTGAACCAATCAAGTTGACCTCATACACTGATGAATTAATAACATGAATATGGTAATTGAGCGAATGAAATCTCATTCAGTCTAGGGATCTTCATGATTAATGACTTATAGTAAATGAGTACAAACGTCAACACAAGTTTAATCATGTCATTGCAAGAATTGAGTTCCAGGTAGTATGGTACCGAATCGCCCGAGCCGTCTCCCGCAGGGAACTAGTCACCGTTAAACAAGCATCGCATGCTTATTTTGTGGGATATGGAGGCCTCCCCACCACCCATGGATCGTATAAATCTACGGACAGGAAAGCGGTTGAAGAGGGATCTAACCCAGGTACTACACTCACTTAAGCCTCGCTCTTGTTAGCCATGTAGGTATCCACGTATCTTGAGGTTAGCTTGATGACTACTAACATGACTTTTCTAGCCACTACCATCAACCACTGCCCTTTTCGTTAGCCAGCGCGGTGACTTGAGCCCCTTTTGTTGCAGCGATACCATGGAACGTATTCTTGGAAACGTTTGGTCCCAGAATATGATCCTCTCCTCTCAATGAGTTTCTAGGGCCGCGTGACCGAATTTGCGAGACTAGATGCAATGGGTAAGCATCTCAAGCCACTACGCTCCCTCTATCAACGGAACGCTGAGCAGATAAGGTGAACCGTGACCAACATGGATGGCTCTTTGAGGCTTGAGTTCGTGAGAGGCCACATACATTTTCGTCAAACTGTTACTCATATTAAGCCTCTGGAATAGCCATTTCATGACTAAAGCGAGTTCATGGAGTTATTTCATGTCTACGGGCGGGCTGGTGAGCCCAATGACAAATATGCGTCGTTCCGGGCAAGCTACGAGAGAGCCCGACTAAGTCGCAAGCGACTCGGTTCTTGTACTCATCCGGTGCGTCTATGCACCGCGTTGCGTCAGTAAGTTCAATAGATGCGTAAGTCATCAAGGAGACCTGCTGGATAATTGAGTCATTGCGCTACGACTGCCCAGGCTTGTAGCTCATCGCCCGCTGTTGAGCAGAAAAGTAACAAAAGGGACGTTACCAAGGCAGAAAGACACACTAAATACAATCGAGAGTTAGCTAAACGGGTCTCATGACTGAAAGTAAGAGATAGAGGGAAATGTGGGTTGCGTAATGGCGGCGGCAACGTCCTGCCCAGTCTTAGGCAACAACACTCTACCAGTAACGTTCCGGCCTCGGTCCATACCAGAGGAACAATTGAAGGGCAATCTTTGTGCCATCAGCCGCCGTGATTCTGGCTGCGATAGCGTATGTTAAAGTTGCGGTGGTTGAACAGCTCGTAGTAGAAACTTGGGTCTGGCTGGCCAGTCCGCCTCATCGCGTGCACTGTTCCGGCCGGACCTCCCTCTGCAGAACCGCATGCCATCCAGGCCCTTTGAATCCACCACAGTCTTCATGATTCAAAAATTGGACTTCCAGACATGTCATTGAAATAGAGTCATCCAACAACTAGGCGGTTAGCCGGGACCCGGCCAAACCTCCAATCGCTTTCCGCTAACATCCATACACCACCCTACCAGGTTCCCCTGCCAAGAACCGCCCCAGGAATCTCATCCTAGTCGTAAGGTGACGTCTGGAGAGTTAAAGTGCGGGCTTCTTGGCCCTTCACCTGAGCTTCTTCGGGAAGGTCTATCGAGATCCCTTGTCCCGCCTGCACATGGAAGTAGTGGGGTGTGGGGGCTCAGCGAGACAGCCACCTCGGTCAGATGTGGGGTTGTTGAATGATTGACAGGGTCCCTCGTAAGCGTCAGATATCAAACGTCAGGAAGATGTCTACTGGCGTGTAATGTAAACTTGAGCCGTGGTTAAGACAAAGAATCAAACAGGAATCTGGGGAAATCTTTAGTCTAACTGCACCATAGCAAAACGATTACACAGGCCGCAGCTAAAAGGCGGTTTCTTGATAGATGAATCGAAACCAAGAGTTTGCCGTCTCAAGTTCTACATCAACAATGGCCATGGAACGTCATGACAAATCAGAGGAGAATAGTTGGTCAGGAGCTTAATGTGTCCGTGTTGCCGGAAGATGATACATAGACGAAGCTCCTCCGTCCCCCTTTCGACTATTGGGAGAAAAGATCGCCTTACCGACTGTAAGCGCAGCATGCCTTTGGGTATCGATAAATGACTTCTGATAGGAGAAAAATAAAACGCTTGGATCAATGCGTTCTACCAAGAAACTGATTAAGCCACAAGGAGCCGACACATGTTCATGGCATACGCTAGTGGTTTGGCTGTAACATCCAGCTTCCATACCGCCAGCAACGCTTGTTGTTCAGCTCTAGATACTCGGACAATTGGACGGTATATTTAGGGAAGGGATCACATTTTTGATTCAGCCCTCTGGGTATCCAGCGACTTAGAGGCAGGTACTTTCCAGAGCTCCCCTGGTGACTGAGCTGACGGGAAAGTCTTGTCAGCAGGCCGCCATTGCATCAGCAACGAAGGGGGTCTTGAAAGATATTCTTCTACTCCTTCTACTCCAAGGAGCAGTCGACTGGAGTTATGCGCCTTGATCCACGTGGGAACAGCGTGTATCATGTCAGGCTCCGTGGCAGGTCAGGCTCTGAAGATCAGCAACGCATGACGTTCCACCCCCCCGGATTGCCCAAGCCCGCAGATATTGCACATTCGGTGCAGCACTAACCCCTGTAGAGAAACGATATGGTGCCAGAAGTCCGGTTCCCTCCAGAACGGCCAAAGACGGGTGTGTGTGTGTGTGTGTGTGGTGCAAGGTGATTAGTACGTTCCGCCAAAAGGCCTGGCACAGCCGAGAAGCTGCAGATTGTCAGCTGGGGCGGAGAGGAAATGAGGCAAGAGATTGAGGCCAGGAGCTTGGTGATGGATGGACCATTCATCAGTCAATCAAAGAGTGCGGGGTGAAAGCAGAAAGCAGGCTGTCGGTCCAGCACGGGAGGGCGATGATGAAGATGTGTCACCGTCCAACCAGACGGTTGGCGGATTGGACAATGAACTAGGAAGAGGTTGTGTGGCGCAGCTGCACGTCGAGCAAGATGATCATTTCCGATGTCACTTCCCACACGGCCCAGGCCAGGTTCTGCAGGAGTCTGTGGGGATTCAGGTCAGCAGACGCCCAGAATGCATCCGAGCACACCAACGTGGACGCCCCCCCCCCCAGCGTGCTGGGTGAGCTGGGTGAGCTGGTAAGTGGGTTGGAGAGCGGACAAACACTGTGAGAGACATGAGAAACTCCCACTGTCGCGAGCTTCTAGCCAAGGCCTTGGGCACACCTACAGCCCGTTGTCCGGTCACGAGCCGATACAAGCCTCTAAAGGAAGAGGGATACGTGTTCTGCCAAGCAGGGGTCGAAAGCAGCGTTGACCAACATGAGCCGCATCTGGCCTCGACGGGCACAGGATGACGGGGGACTGTTGCTTCTGTAGGCACTAGGCAGATGGTATGGCGCATCATTGCCGAGTTGATGTCCGGAGTAGAGTAAGATTGAGAGCAAAGTAAGACTGCGGCTGGGCTGACATGGCTAACTTGGACGAGCTATCGGACTTGGGGGAAGGCTCGCCGCAAGCTCTGACCTCGACGAGGAGTTGAAGGGCGGAGTACTCCCCCCAGTCTAAAGTGGTTGGCCTCTTGCGGGGATGGCTAGCGTGGGGGTTAGTTCCGTCTGATGGCCGTCGATCCCTCCGGTATCCGATGACGGCAAAGGAGGCACCCTGTAGGTATTTGCGTGCTCTGGGACGAAACGCTTATTTGCCTCTGTTGTTTGATTCAGAAATCTGGAGACTGATTAGAGCTAGGTATACTACCGGTAGGTAGATCGGAAAAAGGAAAAGAAAGCATTCTGGGCACATGATAAAGTCACACTCCCAATCTAGACAGACATTAGGGTGCCATCGAGCAGTGGTGCTCCATTGCAGGACCTCTGCATCATGCAAGCCAACAGGTCTCTCGGTATTTAGTTTGTTCCCGTAAGGATGACTTGCGCCTTCAGCACTGTGTATTGTCCGGTTCTGGGGGGCGCTTGTCTCGCCATTGTGTCCGGCCTTCTTTCTGAAATGGCCAAGAGCGAGCCATATCCGAGATACCATCAATGGGCAGCGTCACTTCACATATGGCTTATTATCGGCCTGCTCTCGAGACCCGGGCTCCGCGATGCTTTCTATTCAAGTCACGAATGCGTTGACCCCTCGCTTGTCAATAAGGCAGACGAAGGCCATGGTCGGGGCTGATAATAGTGAGACTTTAGGCAACGTGCCAAAAAGTCAAAGAACCGGGTAATCCCTGAAATTGAAAAGGATGCCAGCCAGGATCGAGGCCATCCATTCAAAAACAGCATGGGGGCAGAAGGGAATTAATGGGCAGGTCAACAAGCCAAGCTTACGTGAGCGGGGGACGGTCGATAATCGATATAGTCGTTCTTCTTACTATGCCCGAGGGAAACGTCGTCCGCCCCCAAGCAGGCGCGGCTTATACCACGTTGTCCTTGAGCATCTCAGCAATCAAGACATCTCAACGGCCCGTACTTTTCATTGCCCAATCTGCATCGCGGTATCATGGCATCGCCACGTCAACTAACGGCAAGCAGCTCAACTAATGCAGCAACCCCCTTCTGCCCTTGCCATTCATTATACACACACCAGCGCTGCATTTCAATAACAACAGTCTTGGTCCTTATTCCCGCTGCTTCGGCCGAGGTGCACGGCTGCTTCACCTTCTTCTGGACCTGCAGACACTGCATTTCTCAAGTCACATGCCCTGCGCCATGGTTGTGATCCCGTGTCCTACGTATGCAGCCGCTGGCTTTGAGCAACAGGCAATTGGCTGCAAGATCCCGAGGTCCCGCGTAGACGAATTCGAGGCTTATGCCCCAGCGACCCTCGAAGCCTCTATGGTCGCAAGCATCGGGGTTGACCCACGACCCGGCCTGGTTTGATGACGGCGCATCATCAGAGTCTTATGCCACATGACCATTGACGTTTTCTCCACACCATGCCTCTTTCACGGCAGTTGCTCAAGGGCCATTTGAGCATCCAGCGTGGGCAAATGGAAGCCTGGCAGTCATGTAATGCGTACTTGGTAACAACACCTGGGCCAGATCAGCAGTAAAATCGTGCTTTACTATCTCTGACCGTTCATTGGGCTCATTCACACTTTCTTTCCGTCGGCAGATCTTGATGGCAAGTTCCCGTTGCCCCAAAAAGTTGGCTGGGCCGATGAACAGACCGTCCAAGACATGATTGTTCCTTACAGTCCTTCAACCTCGGTCTACGGGCGTCGTTTCTTCATGGATCGCGGGGCACGCCTGCTTCACCGGCGAGAGATGGGCCCTTCGGCAGATGAGCCCGAAATCATCTGGTCGGGTAGGCGTCGGCCAGCGCCCGACCATCTCGAATCGACCTATTGAAGCTTTCCACGAGTCGCTTGATGGGCCCTTTGCTGGTTCCTCGTGAGACTTTACGGACGGGACGCCCGCCATGTGGGCTCATCCTGACCGGTGATGTCTCACCGTCACGTCCGTAACGACGACCCTGAATCTAGGGACGCATACCATTGGGCCATCAACTCAAAGCACAGCGACGATCCGGTTTGCTTTGGGCATTTTCACATAGCACGATAAGCCCTTAGACCCTCGGAGCACTTTCCGACGACGGCGGCTTTTGTCCATGCTCCCATATGCAATGTCCCGCCTCACTCATTGTGTCTAGACACTACGTACGATACGTCCGGGTCTATTGGAGCTAACCCCCACTCAGTGGGCGTTCCCCAGAAGAGACCCCTCTTCAACCCCGACCACATTTGGCATGGTTAGTTTTGGGTTGGGTCAGCTTTGCTTTGTATCTCTAGACATCCTCTTCTCTCGCATACACTACGCCGACCTCTTGTTCACTTGCGTGGGCGAAACACCGGCCCTGCCCTAACCTTCACGCACTGTGTCGCAGCGGACCTCGTTCAGGCGCTAGAGTCTCCTAGAGATGAACCCCTTGTCTTTTGCTGCATTCTTCGTACTACATGCAGCCGTGCAGGTCGACTGCTCGACGCAGGTCAGAATGGCCTGCCCGCTTCTCCCTTTCATTCGTATGGCGTGACTGGCTCTTGTACACTAGACTGGCCGCAGGTACTATCTTGTACACACAATTATTTATTCGCCTGTTCGAGCCCTGTTCTATGTGTCGATCTTGGGTGAATGACGTTGGCTTACCGCATTGGGGCGAGCCGCCGTCGCAGGTAAGAATATACCACCAAGCTACCTCGGACGCCACAATCTGCAGACAGGCTAAGAAAGACTTGTCGAGGAAGAAGCAACCTATTTTGGAGCACTTCTCTTTGCTCAGCTTCTTTCCCATCATACCTCTCATGATAAAAGGTGCTCGACGCCTCCTCACCCCCTTCCCATGAGCAGTTCGTTTATGCTGGCCTCCTTGTATTCTTAAGCCCGCTAACTCTTCGAAATATCTGTTTGGTACCTTGTTTACTCTACCACCGAAAAGGGCCTTCTGTCGTACCAGCTCAACTTTGCCTTACATATCTGGCACGCTTCATACGACATACGTCGTGCGTTCCGTCGTCCCACTCAGGACCAAGAACACCTCCCAAAACACCTCTGCACCAAGCATGGCGCCTCACCAAGACGCACCCTCACCGGCAGGGAGTTTTACAACCGGCTTCGATGGAGTCTCTTTCCGGCCTAATACTTCATCAAGCCTCGAAATCGGTAGCCTAGCAGCCGCCGGTTCGCAGTCACCTCTCAGCAGCTCATACAACAGCGCATCGCTCGGTGTGGATCTCCATGAAACCCGACCGCTCGTTCCCGGAGTCTACGTACCGACCATGTGCTTCTTTGAGCCGGGCACGGAGAATGTGGACATTGACACCATTGCTCGCCATGCTGTGCGACTCGCCCAGGCCGGTGTCACAGGCCTGGCCACGCAGGGGTCCAATGGAGAAGCAGTTCATCTTACTCACGCCGAACGCCAGCTCGTCACAGCAACGACTCGTCAAGCCATCAACGATGCTGGTTTCTCTCATATGCCCATAATTGTCGGCTGCGGAAGTCAGAGTACACGCGAGACTATACAATACTGCACCGAGGCCTGGGCGGCTGGCGGAGACTACGCCCTGGTTCTCCCCCCATCTTATTACTCGGGCTTGTTTGCGCCGTCGTCAGAAACCATCGTGGAGTACTTCAACGCCGTGGCAGATTCATCGCCGATCCCGATCATAATCTACAACTTCCCCGGTGCAGTGGGAGGGCTGGACCTATCTTCCGACGTTATTGTGCAGTTGTCTCAACATCCGAACATTGTCGGCGTCAAGCTTACATGCGGAAACACGGGCAAACTGAATCGCGTCGCCGCCTCCACGAGGAAGTTAGCCAAGAATCCTAACGCCGCAGTTCCGGAATTCCTTGTTCTTGCCGGCTCAGCCGACTTTTCAATCCAGTCCCTGGTGGCTGGGGGACATGGCATCCTTGCGGGTCTGGCCAACATTGCTCCCAAAGCCTGCATTAGAACAATTGAGCTTTACCAAGAGGGCAACCACCAGGAAGCTCAGGACATGCAGGAGATTGTTTCTCAAGGCGACTGGACCGCCATCCAAGGGGGCGTCGTAGGTGTCAAGGCTGGTCTTCAAGCATGGTTGGGCTATGGAGGCGTCGCCAGGAGCCCCCTGCCGAAGCCAACGATGGAACAAATGAAGAAGTGGAAAGAAGGGTTCCGAGACCTTGTCGTTCTTGAGAAGTCTTTGTGAGACTGGTGCAATCGCATCATGGGCCATCTCTAAGGATATCATGAAAATACGGAGTCATGCTTGTTTCCTAGGAAAAGTCGGGTTATGGATAAGGTTGCCTCTGGCCAAGAGTTACGGCTGGCTTTTTTCCGACTTTGCCTCTGGGTGCCTTTGGGTTATCCAAGGCCATTGGATTTTATCCATCATATCTTGTTTGAACCAAAAGTTGTGTTACCGAAGAAAGAGACCTGCATGGCTTTATCTCTAGCTTACCTTTTAACTTAGTGACATGGGCATTTTACATTCGTAGAACGCCAACAGTTCAATTGCACTAGTTTTTATCTAAATAGAAACATTTCAAAGCTTGAAAATATCAATGAAACAATCGCACATATAGACTTTCCACAAGGCGTTCGTGACATAAATTCAAGATATTTCTGGCGAAACAGCCACAACTCTGCAGGCACATAATCAAATTGACGACATACTGCATTCACCAGCGGCGACCACTCACATTTACCAGCATCTTGCAAGATAGTAGCACATTGTCTCTCATAAGCTTGTCAGGAAGGCCATTTTAATGGTGGTTATATAACTTCAGCTTTGCCACGTCAGACCACTTCGTACGCTTCGTGCAGCATAGGAGCTGTATTGACTGGGAATAAGGGGCCAATGCATATACTGTATTTGGAAACCTGTCTAACTCCGATTCTAGGCCGAAAGCGGTGAGGAGAGCAGCATGCGAACCAAGAAAGATGGGCTTCGTTCGCTCGGTTCCACCAGCGGCTACTAGCATCTCGGAAGAGCGGCAACTATGCGTAAACGATGTGAATGGCCCTCTTTGTACGCCTTGAGGTAGGTTGTGGCCAGTAGCTGGCAGTGCAAGTTACCTATCGGCGCCAAGCGGGCAGACGATCAATGTGGTTTTACCAGAGGAAGCTGTCCAAGTGTCCAAAAAAGAGGGAGACTCTGACCGCTCCATTATCGCTCCGTTTGTTCCCCAATGTCTGGGTTGGAATACGAACGCAGCGACCCGACGAGTATACGGATTCGAAGTCTGCCGAGAATCTTGCGGGAAAGGGGCTAATCCCTTCCAGATGTGGTCTCTGGTCCCCATTCTCAGAACAAGCCAGACACAACGCGAAGCGCGGATTTGGTTTAACGTGATACATAGACAGGAGCCTTTTCTCTCTTCGTCCCACATCTGAAAAAAGGCAGTCCTACAATCGTTCCTGTAAGTGGAATCTCCCGTCACCAGCTTTCCATGGGCCCATCCGCCCGTTCCAGGAGAAGACTGGAAGCCCCTTTCCCGTTAACCACCGTCACCATGTCACGCAACGGCATCGACATGGGCCGTTACAAGTCTTCGCTTTCCACATGCTGAGCGAGTCACAAGGCTTCTGGCAGCACGGGGCAAACGGTATGGTACAACGGGCTCCGTTTGCTCCATTCCTGGGTCGACAGGATAATTGACCGCCCCCCAGATGGGTGACATATAAGGAATTGCCATTTCCTCCTTATTTTTTCTCACGCAGAAATTTTGATTGTCGTGCTCTTTATAGCCGACAAGCTCGACTGCAGACCTTTCTCTCAGTTACGATGATTGCTCCTCAGTTTATCCTTGTGTTTAGTGTTCTGGCGACCGTACGATGGACTGTCTCTGCGCAAGAGATTCCGATCGTCGGGGCAAGGTCCGGCATCAATATGCGGACCGGTGAGGTGCCTGTACGGAGGAATATCAACAGTATCTACAACGAGAGAGGGCCGCAGTGGTAAGACTGGCTCTTGTAAAGAGGCCATGGTTGCTCACGATAACATAGGGACCTCTACGTCGGTGCTCTTATTGCTATGCAAGATGCAAATGAGACGGATCCAACATCATACTTCCAAGTAGCGGGTTCGTGTCTGCAAAATCTGTTGTTCTTGTTCACTGTGCTTAGTCTATCAGGCATCCATGGTCAGCCATACATGGCTTGGTCCGGCGGCGGACCGCAGACAGGGGCACACACAGGATATTGTCCACACAATGTACGTCGTCTAATGATATCGACGTTACCAAACCAAGCACGACTAACCTGTCCAAGCAAGCCTTGTTTGGGACCTGGCATCGCGGGTATCTCTCGCTCTATGAGGTCCGTACAACTGTTCACACACTTCGCTTCTCATTGCCGGAGCCTAACCCCTCTGCAGCAGGTTCTGGTGCTTCAGGCCAAGCGCATCGCCTTTTCTTACCCGGAACCTCATAGGCAGAGATACATGGATGCCGCAGAACGTCTACGCATCGCGTACTGGGACTGGGCCGCTGACTACCATGTCCCACCCGCGACGGCGAGACCGACCGTGGTCATCAACAAGTCTGCTGGCGGAATGGTGCAGGCCACGATCGTCCGTAATCCCCTCTACCGTTTCAAATACCCCGAGTCGGCTCTCGATGGCCAGTTTGGTGCCTTCAACGGGGCGAACCACACGAACCGCTGCGTCAAGGATGGCGAGAGTTATCCGGCCACGGCCAATAAGATGCTTGCAGGTTTCAGCTTGAAAGAGAAGGTGGTGAGTTGCCAATCCCGCGGTCATTATTGATGAGAGATTTTTCGGCGGCTGCGTCATGGTCTTCTTCTTGTTGACGTATTGTAGTACAATGTCTTTGTCAGGGCTCGCTCTTTTGATGAGATGGTCTCGGCTCAAAGCCAGGGCGCCAACTTTGAAGGACCCCATGGCGAAGTCCACGTCGCAGCAGCATGCGGCCAAGATCTGGTCTTCCTTTCAACCTCTGCCTTTGAACCGTTGTTGTAAGTGGCGATACCCCCCCCCACATTCCATCGCTTTTCTGTTGACTTGCGTCCAGTTGGCTCCATCATGCCAATGTTGACCGTCTCGTCGCCTTCTGGCAAGCCCTCCACTTCGAGAACGCGACGATGCACTTCTCGTACGCCTCTGACACGACGTTCGCCACTCCGGCCGGGACGACGGTCACGCCGCAGTATCCCATCTGGCCGTTCATGGGCTCAGGAGGTGGGCCTCTAACCAGTGAGTCAGTGACACACGTACGTGACTGGGGCTACACGTACGCGCCAATGCGGTTCTGGGACCAGGCGCCGGGGGAGACCAAGATGGCGGTTAGTAGGACGGTGAACACGCTCTACGGCCCTCTGGAACAAGAGCAGTGGCAGAGGCGGTGGTTGTTCGGGGGTTTGAGGAAACGCAAGGGGATGCCTAAACGGGAGTACTTCGCCAAGGTCGAGGTTGAAAGGAGCGAATTAAAGCTGCCATGTCAAGTGCAGCTTTTCCTCAAGGGCAGGCTGGCTGGGTCGTTTACGTTACTTGATATGCCCAAGCAGGGGAGGAGTTACGATGAGATTCCCCTGAGCAGAGGAGTGGAGGCAGTGGGTGTCAGCAGGCTTTCAATGAAGAGCGTGGTAGGTGTCATTGGGGACGGGCTAGAGATTGTGATCAACAACGTGAGTACGACATCCGCACCCACGGTTTCGTTGAGAATACGGTCAAGCTTTAGGAGATATGATGTGTACGCTAACGCAAGTTTGCTCAGTTGGATGGTACGACGCAGTCGTTGGCTCGCGTCCCGAGCTTGAAGATCGAGGTGGAGGGCGTAGACGTCGTTCCGCCGGATTCCCTGGACAAACTACCGACGCTTGGTGCAGCGCTGATCCGTCCCGTGCTGGCGCGACCCTTAGCCACAGGTAATCATTTATGGCAATAACGACGCATCCACGGCTCGCGGCACACCGTGCTTCCTTGAAGGAACACGGGATGTTGGGATACCTGGTTCTTCTTTTGGCTTGCTTCGGACCGATATCGCGATAAAGGGATGCAAAAGTTGCTGATAGTCGTCCATGGTACACAATAGCACTCGTTTCAAGTTGAAGGAAGAATGCAGTATAAACGGCGGTCGTTTTGGCGTTGTGCCTCTCTAACCCATCAGATGACGTTCGTATTCTTTGCACGCCCTGAGGGTGGGTCGTTGGTATACATCATCGCTCAGTTCAAGAAACACAAGGTGTGCCTGCGCACTGCGCAACGTCGGACAGTGTTGCTTATGGTGGTGGTGGAAAAGTACAACGGCAGAAACAACAGAATACCAAGGCCTGGCGCCACGGGACCCGACACCAGGGCGAGCGAGTGAGGTGGTGCTTAGACGGCCCGATGGGCCTGTTCCGTGACAGTGTCTTACGGGCGCTTAAGTAGACGTCAGTCAGCGACAACGGCTCACGGACGTATGACGGGGTGACAATCGAGATTCCGACGCGGTGGTGATGTGGACCTGGAGGGATGACTCGCTTCTTTGCAAACACGTACATGGCCATTCTAGTTCTGCTTGTCCTCTTTCATTGCAAATATGTCTACGGTAGAAACAGCCTACGCGTCTTGACCGCCCATGAGCCACAAAGCGCCGCAGCTCGCCTGGAGCAACATGGCACAAACGAGAAACACCTTGCCCGCCTGCCCTTCGCTGCTGAACATCAGGCTTACGACAACAAAGACGTTAAGGGGGATCCTCAGCACGCCGTAGACCTGTGCCCTGACACCGTCGTCGACGACCTTTCCCTTGAGATACCCCATGGAGGGAAAATACAGACCAACACAGGCCTCGAACAGGCAGAACAGCCAAAAGGTAACCTGCTCCGCGCGCGGTGCACCCGTGCCGAGGGCGAAGAAGACGGCGTTGGCGGCAAAAAGAACCGAGAGCAGGAGCCGGGACGGCGTAGAGACGAGAGCGAGGAGACGCGGGTAAAGTAGAGAGGCGAGGAGGGTCGAGGCCATGAAAGAGGCAAAGATGATACCGTAGGGAAGGGTCTCTGGGGAAGACGATGCCGAGACGAGAACGGGGGACCAGAGGACTACAAAGAGATACATGGAGCCTTCGAACATGGTCGAGGCGAGGCCGATGGCGAGAACGCGGCTGTCGGTCATTGTGGACCAGAGGCTGGTCTTCTTGCCCTTTGATGCTGCTGATGACGATTGGCCCGCTGAGCCGTAGTTTTCATCCTTTACTGCCAGTTAGTAGATGGGTCGGAAAACTTAATGAGATGGTGCAACTCACCCATTGGCTAGCAATGACCCCTGCGGCAACGACCAACAAGCCCACACTGGCCAGGAAGGGTGCCTTGCGCGTCCCCGTTGCGGAGACGAGCCACTCGCTCACGACACCGCTCACAATGGCAACGACGCTGTTGACGGTGCTCATCATGCCGAATGTGCGGGACAGGTCCAGGCCCTGGTCACCCAGTTGGCGGGCATGGAAATCCGTCACCATCCAGCTCTCAAAGACGCTGAAGAGCAAACTCGTACCCAAACCGCCGAGGACGCGGCCGAGGAAGAGCAACGGGACGCTGGGGATCGTGGTCAAGACGCAGGAGAGGGCATAGGCGGCGCAGAAGAAGAGGCAGCTCGCCTTGCGGCCATGACGGTCGGCCAGAGAGCCAATGAAGTAACCGGCCACAGCACCCGAGACGAAGCCGGTGGTGAAGAGGGTCGGAACAAGGTCCGACGGGATTTGGTGCTCGTTCTTGTAGAGCGAGTAGAGGAATGGGCCCTGGGCGTGTGCGTCAGTATAAGACCCGAGAACGGATAAGGTGCGAGTGTGAAAAAGACCTGTAGCCAGTCGGAGCCCATGGCGAGAGCATAGACGACGTAGAAGGCCCATTGAGAGCCCTGCTTCTTGGGCTTCTGCTTGGTGTCCTTCTTTTCATCCTTCTTGGCGACATTTTGCTTATCCCGGCTTCCCGAGGCGAAGAGCGTGCCGCAGGCGAGGAGCAGACCTGCAAGGTTGATCTGGTATATATCCAACATTGCGGCGGCAGCTACTGGCTATAGAACGTGTTTCTGGATAGCTTTGTTCACGGGGCAGGGGACGACGACATGAGAAGACGTTGGAGTCAAATCGACATATGGACAGCGTTTGAATGGACTAAAGGAAGATGAAGGTGAAGATGAAGATGAGGGCCTGCGAAATGATACAAGTGCATCAAAAGGGTCCAGGTGTCCTTCTACATTGAAACGGGGCGATATCCTGGGAACCAAGCTGGAGCAAGGAGTGTTTCGGGCGTGCACAACTCCAGGGGACCCCTTTAAACAGGAAGGTTAGCTTTCGAATCATTGAGTTCGTGTTCGTCTGGTCCAAAGGAGGGGGGACAGGGCTCGGACGAAAGCGGGCAAGGCCCAATTCTATTCTGTGAGCATAAAGCGTAAAGCAGTTGGCATTGATAATTAAGGAGACGTTAAAGAAGATGAGAGAGGACAAAGGGATGGGGGAGATAATAGCGGGTAACTCTGCCGGCGAGCTGGCCCGGTAATTCTCTATGTACAATACCTACCCAGGCTAGGTACGTACATACAGGCAGGTAATCTAGATCAGCTAGGTACTGCCATGTTTCAAACATGACAAACAACCTAGACCTCGAGGAAACATTCGCAGACGGGCTGCCAACACCACAATTCACCTTCATCGCATCAACACAAACCTCAAAATGCCATGTCCGAACAAGTCAGCCATCAGATTCGGGTGCAATCAGGCGAGCATTTAGCATCTCAAGCTCTACCAATGAGCTTCAGAGCCGGACACTCGCTGAAGTCGGCTGCTGTGCGTGCGTGCGTGCGTGCGTGCGCAGTCGGAGATCCGGGCAAAGACACGCGGGGCTGCAAGCTATATGTAGCACGGCACTTGATGAGTGGTGGTCGACCTGCTCGGTTCAGTTTGTCCGGTGTCTTTATCTGATGTTCCAGAGCTCCCGCGAGGGATCACCAGGCCAGGTAATATCACCTTCCGCTTGGCGCAGGCGCGGGGTCAACTATTAAAGTTTTATTAGCAGAGCAGCGTTTGCTGAATCACATATGATAATTACTAGACATATGGAATAAGGTCGCATCGAGGCCTCAAATTCGTAATTACGCATTGCTCGGTTTCGCAGCCTTCTTCGAAGCTGATTTGTGTAAAAGAAAGCACCTCGCCTCACCTCGTTTGACCATGCCTGGTCTGATCCTTCGCAAGTCGTCTTGACTGCACCCCATACAATGCGTCTGCTCCCCTCAGTCGCTGCCCTCACGGTGGCGGCGGTCTGTCAGTCATTCGACCCCCTCGCCTTTGTCGACCCCTTAATTGGGTCTCGGAATGGCGGCAACGTCTTCGCAGGCGCAACATTACCCTACGGCCTCGCTAAAGCCGTCGCCGACGTCGACGGACAAAAGACAGGCGGCTTCTCAACGGACGGCAGCAACATCACCGGCTTCAGCATTCTTCACGACAGCGGGACGGGAGGGAACCCGAGCCTCGGCAATTTTCCGCTCTTCCCCCAGGTCTGCCCCGGCGACGAACTAAACAACTGTCGCTTCCGGATCGGGGACCGCGCGACGCACTATGACCCAAACAAGACCGTCGCCGAGCCGGGCTACTTCTCCGTCGAATTGACCTCGGGAGTGAAGGCCGACATGACAGTGTCCCAGCATGCGGCACTCATGCGGTTCAAGTTTCCGAGTGGTGACGAACACCCGCTCGTTCTGCTGGACCTGACCGACCTCTGGGCCAGTCGACAGAATGCTTCCGTGACGGTCGACACCCCTACCGGTCGAATGCTTGGCAATGGCACCTTTCTTCCAAGCTTCGGTGCCGGGACTTATGCGCTTTACTACTGTGTTGACTTCTTCGGGGCCAAGGTCTTCGATACCGGGGTCTGGGTCAACAGCCGCGCTGGGAACGAGCCCAAGGAGCTCTTCATTACCAGGGGCTTCAACATGTTCTACCTCCAGGGCGGCGGCTTCGTTCGCTTCAAAGAACTGACCAACAACACCGTCACCGCCAGGGTGGGTGTGTCGTTCAAGAGCAGCGATCAGGCGTGCCGGAACGCCCAAAAGGAGATTGCCGACCCGCTGGGCAGATTTGACTCGCTTGTCAAGACAGCCAAGGACGCCTGGCGGGAGAAGCTGGGCCCAGTCTCTATCAAAGCGGGTGGTGCGACTGAAGATATCCAAAAGAGTTTCTGGAGCGGCTTGTATCGCAACATGATCTCGCCTCAGAACTACACCGGAGAAAATCCGTATTGGGATAGTGGTATCCCGTACTTTGACTCCTTTTACTGGTAAGGAACCGGCCTTTATCTCCAAATAGACCTCGCTAACGAGTGAGCAGCATTTGGGACAGCTTCCGCGCCCAACACCCGCTACTCACAGTGATTGACCCTGCCGCTCAGACGCAGATGGTCAGCTCGATGCTCGATATATACAGGCACGAAGGCTGGCTGCCGGACTGCCGTATGTCCATGTGCAAAGGCTGGACGCAAGGAGGCTCCAACGCCGACGTGGTCCTTGTCGACGCCTACGTCAAGAACTTGACCTCGATAGACTGGAACCTAGCCCTCGAAGCAATCACCAAAGACGCCGAGAACGAGCCACCAGTCTGGTCATACGAGGGCCGTGGTGGACTCGCAAGCTGGAAGAACCTCCAATACATTACGTACCTCGACTTCGACCCCGTTGGCTTCGGCACGAACTCGAGGAGCGTGTCGAGGACCCTGGAATACTCTTACAACGACTACTGCCTCGCAACACTGGCACGGGGTTTGGGAGAGGATGCGCTCCATAGCAAGTATATGGCGCGGAGCATGAACTGGCAAAATCTGTGGAAAGCCGACCAGAAGTCTCTGATCAACGGAGCCGACACGAATTTCACCGGGTTCTTCCAGCCAAAGTACCTGAACGGGACGTGGGGGTTTCAAGACCCAATAGCTTGCTCAAACCTCGCTGGATTCTGCTCACTGACAACGAACCCGAGCGAGACGTTCGAGGCGAGCATCTGGCAGTACCAGTTGTAAGTCACGTCACAATCTGCTCCGTCAGCAACCGGTAAGCTAATCCCCCGCAGCCTTGTCCCGCACTCGACCTCGACCCTGATCGACTTGATGGGCGGCGACGAGGGTTTCGTCTCCCGCCTCAAATACTTCCATGCCTCACCCCTGGCCGACATCTCCAACGAGCCCGTGTTCCTCACCGTCTATCTCTACCACTATGCCGGCCGCCCAGGCCTGTCGGCGGAGCGAATCCACCAGTATATTCCTTCGGCGTTTAACTCCTCACTTGGCGGACTGGCCGGGAACGACGACTCGGGTGCCATGGGCGCCTTCTACGCGTTCTCCGCGATGGGCCTGTTCCCCGTGGCAGGGCAGGACGTGTATCTCATCACGCCGCCGTTCTTCGAGGAGGTCAGCGTCAAGAGCCCCACTACAGGCAAGACCGCAACGGTGAGGTGCGTGGGGTTCGATGCCGCGTACAAGAACATCTATGTCCAGAGTGCCAAGCTTGACGGCGAGACGTACAACAGGAGCTGGATCGGCCATGATTTCTTCGGGCAAGGCAAGACATTGGAGTTGACGTTGGGGAATAAGGAGTCCGGCTGGGGGAGGAGTAGAGAGGCCAGGCCGCCGAGCTATGTCGCTGTGTCGAAATCGTGAGCTTGATATCGATAGCTTCCTGAACATACTTCATTTGTCCATCTCGGACGGGTCACCACAAGTTTTTCCGAACTCGACTTTTGCTTTCTTCACGGCTCCAAAGCCCAAAAACTGTCAGCGGTCATTTATGCGTCTGACATATACTCATTTGTTGCGCTGCGGATATACATTAATAGTGGATATATTCCCAGGCGGCAGCACGGGGAGGTTGCACAGTCCGAATTTCGCCGCCCACCGCTAGAATAGCATCAGCGGGAACAAAGGAAATGAGGGCTAGAGGCACGTCTCAACAGGAAAACTCCTCAGCGCAAGCCGGACAACTCATACTTTTTACGCTCTTTCTCAAGCTGCCTCTGCAGCTTCAACGTGAGGAGGCTAGTCGACCCCTGCAGAACTATCGCAACTCGTAGGACGGGGGCTAGACTTGGGGTGTCGGCTTGGAGTGTAGCCCGGCTGACTTGCAGCCCAATGTGGCGCTCGTATCCGCTAGCTTAACATGGGAGCGTCTTTTGGAACCCAAAGAACCTCGAAGGACCGCAGAACACAGCTCCGGGCCCATGATAATAGATGGTGCAGAGAAAGTTCTATACATCAGGGTTGGCGGATCCCTAGCAAGGAAGCGGTTGACCACGGCATTGCAGCCACCGGGTCTCTCGCAAGCGGGAGCTGTGCTGCTACCAGTATTCTATGGAGATGGATTGGGAACTGCTTTCTATAGGATAAATGAACAAACAAACAGACAGGTGTGTGGTTATCTTGATATTGCTCGGGAATCGAAATATGACTTTTGATTTCTGTTCATCCGTTTTTGAAAAATCCGTGACGGGTACTCATGACCGCTCCAGGCGAACTCCTCTAGGTGTCATTACTCTGTTAAAACCCAGGCACATCCCGCCCAACGGGAGTGCCTTCCCGACCGATTTCCCTGTCCGTAATGGCCCCAAGACCCCAATAAAATGCTGCTGCTGATCTTTTACACAATAATCAAATCGTCATCGTCATCTTCAAAGGAAACCGACTGCTGCGGTATATCCACCCCTAGACTCTCTCTCCCGGCCTCGCGGATCCCCTTCTCTGTCACGAACCTCGTCTTCTTCCGCACCGGCGGCTTGTCGTTGCTCAGCTTGTCGCCGTCCTTCATCTTGGCCAGCTTGTCCTTTAGGTTGCCGCCCCAGCCGAAGCCGCTCTTGGTCCCGGTGGCTGCCGACAGTGATGGCGCCCCAATCGACGAGCTGGACTGCGCGCTCTGCGGCCTCTTGCGTTTGATCGGGCTCAGATGGATCGCCAGTTCCTTACTCCTGGGAGCCATTAGGGTCGCGTTCCTCGCCTCGATCCGCTGCCGCTCCTCCATCACGCTAGCGGACGGGGCGGACGATGAGAGGGCGTACGCAGATGCGGTGTTGCGGGCACGTTCCGACTGCTTCATGTATTCCTTTCCGGCGCCGGCGCCGATCTTGCTCAAGCGCTGCATGATCCCTCGTTCGCGCTCTTGGGCAAGCATTCGCCTTTTCAGCCCTTCCTCCTTTTCTCTTCGATCCGCAAGTGCCTGAGCTCCGTCGATGAGTTGCGCAGAACTCATGGACTTCGTGGCGAACCAATGGCTGTGTGTTTCTCGGTCGTATTTGCCTTTCTTCTTTTGTTCAGGTTCTGGCTTCCAAAGTTCACGCGAGTTCCACCGGTGCCTTTCCCCGATACCGCCAAAGTCCATCGAGTTGACTTCCATGCGTGTCGCTCGTTGTTTGGTAACTGCTTCGTTCGTATGGAACTCGCAGAATTCGGTCCGTTTTTTGTTGACCCATGAGTTGCAGAACTGGCCATCTTTCTTGACGGACTTGCAAAAGCCCAGGTCGCGAGCCTTTCCGATCTCCATGATGGTGTCCGCGTCAGAGTTGATTACCAGACTGAACTTCCCGGTGGCTTCTCGACCCACCGGTGGTGGCATAATGGTCGGGTTCAAAATGGCCAAAACCGTACCTTCCGTGAGTTTCCAGAACCGGGTAAACCCTGAGTTGAAGAGGAATAACTCAAGCTCCCACTTGAGATCACAGAGCGTAATTACCATATACTTCCCTCTATCTGACTGCTTCCCATTCTGGTCTGGCCGGGGCTTGTGTTGGCGAGGCTCTGACTTTTTTGCCACAACGGCAAAGACGACGATATCCTGTTCGATATCTGGAAGCTGAAACTCCGGGCCTTTGACTTTCCGCAGCAGTTCTGGTATCTTGAAGATCTTCTTCCCGGACAAGGTCCTTGTCAAGACCTGATGAGGAAGGATGCGCTGTGAAAGATGAAAGCTAGAGTATGGTTCAAAAGCTGATGCTTCGGCCTCGGGCACATCTGCAGGCGCTACCTTTTTGGGTTTTTGCCCAGCCATCATCCAGTCGGGTGGGGACTCATAGAGACCTCGGGGATCATTGTCGTCTTTTGACGCCGGCGCCGCCAGCGAAGGTATTGTGTCGAGTTTCGTTTGTCCGTTTTCGGGATTGTCCTTACCGCCTAGGATGTCCTCTCTACTGAACTGCGGCGCAACGTCGGGTTGCTCTGGAAGGTCGACCGCCTTCTCTTTGAACTGCTCAATCTCCTTCTGTCCGATGTCAAACGCTGCAGACCGGGCCTGCCTGACCCTGTCTCTCAAATCCTGACGGTCAACCTCTTGCGTCCTTGCCGCGGCCAACCTCTCGTTGAAACTCAATGGTCGTTGAATCTCGCTCTGAGGTGCCGGGGTCCTCGACCTTTGAAGGTAACCGCCGAACTGCTGTCCATCTTGAGAGTTTGCATTCCTGCGCAGCACACTCGGTGCTCGTTTCAGCGAAACATCCTTTCCTTTGAGACCTTTGTCAATGCCTAGCAGGACTCGACTCGGCGATGTCTGTGGTTGTGGGGGCTGCGTCTTCCGGATGGGAGAAACGGGAACTTCGATCGCAGCTTGCGACTCGGGCCGTGGAGCCACTCGACTTGCGCCGAGCCCTAGGACTCTTGATGCCGGCCTCTGCTGTTGCGGCGGTGGCGATCTGCGCCTGGGAGACACAGCTCCCGCAGTCCTCTCCCTTGCACTCTGGAGTTTCTTCAACCTCAACCGAGCCTGTATTTCCTGCAACTTCAGCTGGAGTGTTTCCTCGTCCTCGTCCTCCTGGTCGTCCATCTCGTCTTGTAGGTTCAACGACCGGATTGACAATGTGGAATTGGCTCGTCCCCTTCTCAGCGGAGAAGGAGAGGGTGATGTTCGATTCGCAAGACGTCTTAGGCGATCGCGGCCTCCTGGTGTGCTAGCAAGGGCTTCGTGGGGAGATCGAGGGGGCCATTGAGGCTCGTTAGGTGGGGCTATCTCAATGTTATGATGTTGATCATGAATGTCTCGCGAGGTGACGAACCAGGAGGCATATTGCCAGACGGTTGGCCACAAGGATGCGGCGAGTAACGCAGCGGTTGTGTTCCAGCCTTTCCAGAACAAGGTCACTTGATAGAGTTATGACGCTACAAGGCCCATGACCCGCCACAAGGCCTGGTCAGCTTCTCCGGGCGCAGGATACGATTGTTGGCAAAAAGAAGTGGTCTGTGCTGGCAAATAAAGGACCGTAATCCAAGAACAAAGGGGCGGCTGAGAACTCAAGTAAGGGAGTGAGGGCGGCTTAAAGGAGCGACGTCGTTGTTTGCAAGCTAAACCAACTATGAAAAGTAAGGTAAACCAAAAGTATTCGTATGAAGATTGCAGTCGGAATGCCTCAATCGTTATCAAGTTGTCGCATCTGAACTTGTCGTCACGATAAGCCTGGAAGACTAGCCTCAAAAAGAGGAGTTCGACGTACAGCGGTTCCGGTTTTCCAGCGCTTTCATTGGCTGTAGTCGCGTTGCGCCCTTGATACGCGCTCCACCCCTTCTAATTGAGTGGGCGCGTCGCGTCCACCGTCGTAGCCTGAACACAGCAGGGATCTTAGCACACGTCGGTTCCGCCGGCTATACTTTCACGACGACCGCAAGCTTGCTTGTTAACTGCCAAATCCTTCTTCTCATGTCCGGTTCCTGCTTTCCGGCGCATTTTTGCATCTTCAACCAGACACCTTGGTCAATTGGTGTTTTCCTTGTATAGTACTACATTGACTGAACAACTGCGTCGCTCACTTGGACAACCGTATCCAGTCATGGCGAGAACCAGATCTACCAAGTCTGCACCAGCAGCCAAAACCGAAGACACCAACGCTTCCTTGGCGGCCAAACACTCACTGCCTGAGGAGTCATCGAGTCCCCCGAAGCTATTCATTATTCCCAACAAAGCCACAAAGGAGGCCCGTATAGTCTCCTTGCCCAACCCTCGCTACTCAAAACTGACTCGCTACCTTCTTTGCCCGGACACAGGCATCTATGAATTCACAAAGATTGCGGCACCGAAGGCGACACCCAGGAGCTGGCTAATTGAGACACCCGCTGGCAACCTGGAGAGAACGGGGCCCACGGATGGATTGCGATTCGAAGCACATGTCACCAGCGGCGCCGACCTCTTTGTCGCGACGCCGTTTGACCCCCTCTTTTTGCTCGTACCCGGCCTCTTCGGTCCTACCAACGCCAAAACACCAGACATGAAGCGTCTCTTCCTTTCCAGCGACGACCATTTCGATGCGCTGTCTACGTCGTCCTCCCACTTGTCCGAAGCCCTTCGATGCCACAAGACCCGAGCCCTGCTCGAATCACGAATGGAGTCTATCAGCGATACCGTGGACGCTGGCGAGGAAAAGATGTATCGGCTGAGCGAGAAGAAACTTGTCCTTGAGATTCTCTCAAAGGCGCGCTCCATGAGCTCCAAGGGACTTCCCGCCAGCATGGAGGAGAAGTTCGTCAAGAAAGCCCTCGAGGCGCCCATCCAAGTACAGAAGTCGCAGGCCACAGCTGTGAAGCAGGCTCCCGAGACGACCACTGATGAATTGAGTACACCCGCGTCGAAGAACATACCCGAAGAGTCCCAGTCCTCCATATCAATAGAAGACAGCGCAGCCGCAGCTGTCTCGAACGCTTCAACCGCAGCTACTTCTGTTGCAACCGAGGTCGCGGAGGAAACGGTATCGAGCGCGATCCACGCATCTGACGAGGTCACAAGCCTCCAGAGGCTTAGGATTGCCTTCAGTTTCATCTGCTCTAGCTACATTGCAACGGGAATGGCGGCGAATTTGAAGGAACTTCTGGAAGACAAGGAGACGTCAGGTGTCAACTTCTCGCCCCTGGACGGCTACTTGGCTCAGCTCACCAAGCTTCGCGCCGAAGCTGCATCATCCCGGTCCATGGGCGACTACTCTAGGAAGCGCATGCTAGATGAGGAGGAGGAAGAGCTCCGCGCCGAAAAGAAGCGCAAGATGGAGGAGGAGAAGAAGAAGAAGGCCTCTCAGAGCCGCGGTGTTAAAGCTTTGGAGAAAGTCAACACCAAGGGCATGAAAAAGATGAGCGACTTTTTCAAGAAGAAATAGGCCGAGGTAGCCAGCGGCCGATCGACCGCCTGAATGCATTGTTGGGTATCGGTACTCGCTCACAGCAAACAACCTATATCATCCGTCTACTCCGTACCTCTTACCCGTCCCCGATATGCACCACGAGTGCTCGCCGCACCTCTGCCGATCCTCGATGTGCTACTCGAGTAGCCGTGACCACGAGTGGTGCTAGTGGAGCCACGAGCCCGACCGCGAGAGACACCTCGGCCACGCGGCGCATTGCCGACGGCCACCTGTCTCTGTCGCTCCTCCTCTTCCTCCTCTCTCTTTCTACGAGCAGCCTCGCGCCGCCTCTCTTCTTCGGCGGCTCGTCTCTCGGCCAGCTGCTGCTTCTGTACTGCCTCCGCCTCGATTTCCACAAGGTCGTTGCTTGCGCCACGCCAGTTTGGATTCAAAATGAGTCGCTGGTTATGCTCGGTTTGCGAAAGGATGCGAGTCCAGGTGTTGAGGAGGGTGGATGCGTTCGATACAGTGCTGCCAACAGTCTGCGAGAAACGGGTCAGCTGCCAAGGTCAAGACGCAAGGGTGTTGGGCATAGCGACAAACATTCATGTTGCCTTTGGCCTTTTCGAGGGTGGTGATGATGCCCTCAATGGCAACATTGATGTTACGCACACCCTCCAACTCTTTGCGCAATGCTGCCTCTTTGTCATAAGTGGTGCTTGGATTCGCCGGCGTCTTTGGCGGTGATTTAGGGGTCCTTGGTGTTCTAGGGGTCTTGGGCCGATCGGTTGGAGGGGCACCTTCGTCCTTGGGGCCGGGCGAGGCCCAGATGTCCTCGGTGAGGGAATCGTCGGTGTAGTCGGCCATGATGGTGTGGAAGGCGACCAGGGTCCAGCAGCAGCCACCTTAGCTCGTGGCTGAGGTATCCCTTATTTGGTTGTTATTGTTCCAGGTTTGGATGGAGGGTAGATGTGATTTTTGTCGGAACGCGGTCTGGCCCGTCCGGACTCTGTTGTGACGAGGCGCGGCGCGGGGACGAACGACTGTGACGTTATTTGTTGATGGATTGAAACGTTCAGATTGGAGGTGCCGCCTGGTCGGCCGTTTGGGTGGAAAATGTGGGATGCACCTGTGAGGGGCCGCCCGACAGACAGAGCCCCGCCATGGGTAGCGCCGGAGAGTGTTGGGTGGGTACCCACCTACTGTAGACAGTACCTAGACTGAGGCGGGTACTGCAACCCTGTCGTGGTCTACGCGAAAATTCGCGTCCCCTGAGTATCATGGTCGACGCGTAGGCAAACGGAGTGGGGCTCGCTTAATCTGAATGCAAAATTGAGGCTTGACAGTGTTAGAGCCGGAAGGTGCAGGTGCAAAACAGGGGGGGCTGGGGCTGGTGCGCTGCGCTGCAGAGAACTCGGCTCCTGCCCACTTCATCGTCGGGTCACCTCACCCAGAATTCCCCAGCCTCTACATTTCCTACCTAGTCTCCAGCCTCCTCCCCCGTTTTGTGCCCATTTCCTTTTGCATCCTAAGTGCTGCACCCCATGATCGCGAATATCAATCATTCCACACACCCACATCTCACTTACAACACTTGTAGCCAGAGCAACCAGAGACATCACAAACTTTTCCATTTTTATCTCTTTGCGCCTTCCTATCATTATCCCAAATCATCAGGTCCGCCCCCCTTATTGAACTCTGACCGCCTGAGTTCATTCTGAGGCTTGAAAGAGTCCCCTTATCCTTTTATCGCCCTCGCCTCGTCTGTATCACCAAACGCATCTCAACATCAGAACAATCCCGCGCATTTGCCACACGACCCGGAATTGAGTGCGCACTTGAAGCATCACTGTAAGACTGGATAGGAAGTGACGGTGCATCAGTACTAGTCTACCCGGCCTGGCCTGCCTGCGCCCGCCCTTTCCGCCATAATGGCGACCACCTTTGCAGCATCAACACCTTCACCTCCCCCTACCATCCGAACTCCACCAACGCCCAAACACGGCTGGAGTGACAACTGGGAACCCTACTCTCCTCGCAAATCGGCGCGCATTTCATCCCGTCGAGCTGCCAACCGAACTCCTTCTCCCCAACCGCCATCCCACCGCACTCCTTCAAGGTCAACCCGCAAGTCCGTCGCACCTTCCATCGCCGCCGCCGCCGCCATCATGTCGCCGGCCTCCACCCCTCAGAAGAAGCGCCAGCCTGCTCAAGACTCAGTCCGGAGGGCGCCTGGTTTCTTGTCCGCCGCAAGCAGTTCGCACGCCGCTGCATTGCTCGGAAGTGACAGCATGGACCGTCCATCCAACAGCACGTCTGTCACCCGCCGATCCGGTATGCTGCCTACCCCGGCCAAGACACCCAAGAAAGCGCCGTCCGAGAAGCAGACCGCCCAGATCAAGTCAGTAGCGCGCAATCTGTTTCCGACCGATGACGAGGCACTGGCTACCTCAAAGAGAAAGCGAACCCCCAAGAAGTATTCCGGCAATTCGTTGGAGAGCTTTACCGCCACAGAAGTCGAACAGCAGATTGAGATTTTTACCGACTCGCAAGAACGCATTCCCGAGCCCGACAAGAGCATTGACAACCCATTCTACGGCGATAGTGCCGCCGTTGACCGTGAGCCCCCTCGTCGCCGTAGCAAACGCAAGGTCGCGGTGCCCGGCGAAGCCGCCCAGCCTGTCGATGAGGCGCTCCAGCGTGAGGATGGCATGGTATACGTCTTGTAAGCTTAACCCTTCAACTTCTATAGCAGAAACATTGCTAATACCATCGCAGCCGAGGAAAGAAGATTTTCCGCAAGTTCGCCGAGCCCGAGCCGGAGGACGAAGAGGACGATGAAGAGAGCAGTTCGGGCGAATCTCGCATCCGGAAGCCTCTCACACGCTCTTCGATCAAGCCGCGCCTGCTGTTCCCTGTCGCGTCCAAGTCGTCGGCTATTGGCTCCACAATCGAGGAAGAAGAGGCTGTCACAGACATCGAAGATCATCACCTCGAGGAGCACGAGGAGGAGGAGGTGGGGTCTTCAGAAACCCCGGCTGGGACCCAGAACGAGTGCCCGCCAACCCCCCAAGCGCCCAAGTTCGGCCTGACAGTTGCCACGCCGCCCGATACCAGACGTACTACTCGGTCTGGCCTGAAGTCTGAAGAAGCGACCCCGATCAAGCGTAAAGGCCGGCAGAGCCCCTTCGACGACTGGCCGCGGGTCAAGAGCCGCCATGAGAGCTCGTCTAGCAAACGCGCGGGAGACGACCTAGCAGTTCCTACCACCAAGCGGGCTCGTAATTGATGCGGATGGTCGAGGTCGTTTTGAGCGTCGTTCTTTGCATATCCAGGCAATTTGGAGTCCGGGTCATTACTTCTCAATCAGGACTATGGGATGAGGAAGTACAATTCTTGATAGGCTTTTGTGTAATGGTTACTTTACTTTCATGGGCTAGGGGACGAGATGGCAGCTGAGGGTCTGATTCTTACTAGGGTAGACTTTGGTAGGTTTGTTGGGGGGGGGGGGGGGTTCATGAATCACGGGCAAAACGCTCGTGGACTCCGCAGATTGGGACCGGGCATTAGGAACGGTTTAGCTGTACGAAGGCCTTGGTTTGCGTGTGGTGTGAGAGCGCCTTGGCCGGCTCTTTGAGGTCTACAGTCTAGATAACCCAAGAATGAAGCCCGTACCTATCTATCACTATCCGCTTTGTTCCGTCCTTTGTTGTGTTTGTAAGGTGCTGATGAGTGACTTGTGAAGTTATTTCCAGCATTGGGCTGAGACGGCCCGAGGGCAACTTGATCACACTCGATGCTGCGGGAAGGCCCGACGTTGGCCGCCGTTTCCTCCGAGAGCGGGCTCCAGGAACGCCCGTGTCCAACAAACCTCAACTTGCCCCACTATTGCATCCCCTCCATCCATCCCACTTTGCGCTCCGAGTCTCTGCCACGTCGAGTTCCTCCCAACCAAACACTTGGGTACCTTAACTCAAGACTCACTATCAGTGAGATTCACCATCTTGATCATAAAGCTACCTACCAGCAGCCACTTCCTGACGCCCTTTAGCGCCACTATTTGGCTTGTGTCATCCCGAGGTCTAGTGGTCATCGTGACCAAATCGCCAAGACCAACCCAGTTCACCTTTTGCCGCGGGGACATTTCTAACCCTCATCTCTCCCTCTTCACAGGCATCAACTCAACTCATAAACAGCACCGCCACAACTGTCAGCATGCATATCCTCCTCACTAATGATGATGGCCCCCCGTCGCCTCACTCTTCCCCTTACGTCCACTCCCTCGTCCACCAGCTTGAGCAAGCCGGCCACGTCGTCTCCGTCTGTTTGCCGCACACCCAGCGCTCCTGGATCGGCAAGGCGCACATGATCGGCCAGACCGTCAAGCCGCTGTATTACCGCCCTTCCGAAGAGGGCCTCTTCGGTACTGAGGGCACTACCTCCACACGACCCTCAGCCAATGGCGCCCAAGACGAGTGGATTCTCGTTGATGGCACCCCAGCCTCATGCGTGCAGATTGGCCTCCACCACTTCTTCCAGGAGCGCGGCCCCATCGACCTTGTGCTCAGCGGGCCCAACTACGGCCGCAACACGACGGCCGTCTTTGCGCTGAGCTCGGGCACGCTGGGCGGCGCGCTCGAGGCTGCCGTCTGTAAGCACAAGGCCATCGCGTTGAGCTACGCATTCTTCTCGCGGAACCACGATCCCGTCATCATTGCGGGTGCAGCAAGGCACTCAGTCAAGGTCATCGAGAAGCTGTATCAGCAGTGGCCAGCCGGGGATGAGGTGGATCTGTACAGCGTCAACGTACCGCTTGTCGAGGGCGTCGAGACGCACAAGACGTACTTTACCAACATGCTGCAGAACTACTGGCGGGACGGCAGTTGCTTCCAGGAGATTGATGGAGATGCTGGCGACGAGGATGAAGAGGAGCAGAGCATCCGTGAGGGAGCGGGCGGCGAGGCACAGGGCGGCGAAACGAGGAAGAACGAGACCGGAGGTGCCGGTGGACACAAGCACAAGCACTTCAAATGGGCGCCCAGGTTCACTGATGTATACCAGAGCGTCGAGGAGGCGCCACCTGGTAACGATGGATGGGCCGTCAAAGAGGGCTACACGAGGTATGTGACTCATATCTAGGGGCAGTTTGCCGTCCTTTAGGCTCGATACTGACTTATCAACGCAGCGTGACGCCCTTGAAAGCCAATTTCTGGCATGCTTCTGAGCATCTACACCAGAAGGAGCTGATTCTGTAAGTGAGCCCTTGAGTTCAATGAGATGTGGAGAGAGGGAGGGGGTCAGGCGGCCACGGTGCCTCTGAGAGCGTGACATGGCGAAAGAAGCCAGGTAGGGTGTCAGGACGTTATTACACGAAAGCATGAATCACGAGAGCACGACACCAGGGAGCAAGAGAGAACAAGCAAGACGGATTTAGAGGGCAGCGGGCAGGCTCGGCATGTACTCTTACGCTCTCGATCACTTTTTTCCCCCTCCGGCAGCCAATAGATGACGAAAGCATTTTCTCACGTCTTCTTGTCTGTAGTGACAACCATCAAACTGAAGGGTCTGTTGAGGAGCAGGAGGCGCCCTCGATCAACCTCCCCGTGAGGAATACCGCCGTGGTTCCAGACCAGTCAGCCACTGCCGTTCCGGATCCGAAGTTCCACGCCGTTATCAACTATGAGGATCCGTACGTCCAGCCCCTTATCATCAAGGCCATGGAGCGCCTCTTCCCGGACGCCTACTACTTCCTCCCGGTACCCTCTGAATCCGCCCTTGGGGCCGCACTCCCGACCCCGGACACCAAGATCCTGCACATCGCGCAGTACGAATCCCTCGACTTTGACCATGTTGCCTCGCATCCGTCCACGGCACTCGTGAATAGTTATATCATTCGCAAGGCGCTCATCCGGAAGCACTATCTGTCGTCAACTGTGGACCACTGGGTCGCGAAGCACCCTGATTCTTCCTTGAAAACCCATGTCAAGCGAGGGGATCACTTTGAGGTCGACTACGCCGAGTTCCTAGACGACGCGCTCGTCGAGGCGTTTGACCTGCGAGAGAGCATGGACAGAAACGAGAGCATCGAGGAGGAGGACCAGAGGGAGTGGTGGATCTTGAAGCCGGGGATGAGCGATCGTGGGCAGGGGATCCGGCTGTTCAGCTCGATGGAGGAACTGCAGGGCATCTTTGACGAGTGGGAAGAGGAGAGGCCCGACAGCGACGACGAAGACGAAGGAGCGGAGGCGGCGGCAATGGACGAGAGCGTAAAGGGAGGAGACTACATCACGACGTCGCACCTCCGCCACTTCATTGCCCAGCCCTACATCCACCCGCCATTGCTCCTGCCGGGCGACGCGCGCAAGTTCCACATCCGCACATACGTCCTCTGCGTCGGCAGCCTCGACGTCTACGTCTACCGGCCTATGCTAGCGCTGTTCGCGGGAAAGACCTACCGTGCGCCGTGGGAGGACAGGGACCTCGACGGGCACCTGACGAACACTTGCCTCCAGGGCGGGCAGGAGGACCCCGCCCTGCCGGCTGTGAAGCAGTTCTGGGATCTCGTCTCGTCGGGAGCCCTACCCGCGGAGACGGCCGAGGGCGTCTTTGCGCGCATCTGCGACGTCACGGGGGAGATCTTTGAGGCCGCCGCCAGGGAGATGACGATTCATTTCCAGCCGCTGGGCAACGCATTCGAGGTGTTCGGCCTGGACTTCTTGGTGGACGCCGAGGCAAGGCCGTGGCTGCTCGAGGTGAACTCGTTCCCGGACTTCAAGCAGACGGGCGGGGACCTGAAGGGGGTCGTCAGCGGGTTCTGGGAGGAGACGCTCAGAACGGCCGTCGGCGGATTCTTCGGCGTCGAGGCCGAGGGTAATGCGTCCGGTGACATGGTCCGCGTCCGACGGGTTGAACTGGGGAGGCGGTGAGAGAGGCAACGACGGGATGGAAGGAGGCCTCCTTTGGCTCGACCTTGCGGGTCGGCGAGTTGAGAGTTGTGCCAAGGTTCACTCACAAGAACAAAAGCACGCGTTATCAAAAAAGAGGTTGGAAAGGCATACCGAGCTGCGCATTAGAAAGACACTTATTCCACAATGCTATTATGAGGCAGAAACACCAGCCGGCATGACATGATTCTTGGCATGGCAAGGCAGAACAAGCTCCCCAAAGCCTCACATTCGTTTCTCGTCCGCGACTCCAAGTTATCTCTAGTCCCTGCAGCATCGCCGCCGCCGCTGCCGTCGCCGTCGTCGGAGAATTGTCGCGTGATGTCGCAAATCGCCAAGACACAACGATGTCTGGGCACAGTCGATTAGGTACCACGCCTTCCACGGGCTGCCAAGAGGACGGGAACTAGGAAACCTTGGCTCCCTTTTTTTTCTTCTTTTTCTGCACTCTGCATACATCAGCGTCTTGGGGGACCAGGGCTGCAGCACAGTGTACACGCTTGCCAAGAAGGGTCTCGCAAAGAACACACACACAGACACAGTCTTTCTCTCCCTCTCTCAGACTCTCACTCTTCCTCGCATACTCGTTTTCCCAATGGGAAATCAGGCTTTTGCTACTGGCCGAGCCTATCTTGTCTTTGTTAACTCTGTAGGGTGGCTTATTTGTGCGCCAGTTGTTCAGATGCCTTTTCCCCTTCCAAGACGTTTGGAACTGATCCACTAGAAACTTGGCAGCCATGGCATGTCCTCTAGACTTTAAGAGAAGCGGTTGGTCGCGTTGCGCCCCTAGCACAACGACGATCAGGGCCCCAAGACTTGACTCGACCTCGTAGTCAGTCCATCAAGGTTTCAACGGCAGCTGTCGTCGGCAGTCGATGCTAGTCAGGTCATTCGTCGATGTGGTTGTTTCCGCAACGAAACGTGATTGCCGGGGGGATGCACAGCCTCAACGGCGGGCTTGAGTTGCCTTCCCTGATGAGGGCAAGGTAACCGCATCGCTTCAAGGTGGTTGCAGGCCAACCCGTATCAGTGTGGGAAGACAGACCAAATGGTTGATCAATGACCTCACACGGCAAAATGTATATCCAATCGCATGGAGGGGGGACCCGACACTGCGGGCGCGGTCCGCGGCAGAAGGTGGGGTTTCTTCGGCGAAGAGCACTTGAGGGTTGCCACTCGGCCCGCCGTTTCCTGTATCATCAGCTGGGAGATGGTGGTTGTATTGGTTGCAAGAGAGTTTCCGAAGCTGCTCAGCCTCATTCGATCTGCGTGGTCCGTCACGGTGTGCGAGCCGGTTGGTTGGCTGATTCAACAGTTCAGCGGCAAAATGGATCTGGTGGCCGCTTGGGGAATGAGAGCGGCGAGATGTGGATGGGTTCTTCTTCATCCTTTGCGTTGCTCCCCATCTCCCCAAAGTCGAAAGCCGCCGCACTTTGGGCAGTCTGGGTTATGACACTGGGGGTGCGGGGAGAATCAAGTCGAGCTGAATGTCTTGGACCGTGAGGTTGATGAGGTGGTGCTGGAGGAGAGATGAGCTAGGATCCGATGTCGTTGGTAAAACTTGACAGGTTCATGCATGGGCTTCTTCTCGGTTCCGCCAAATTGGATTCTTTGGGTTAGGCCATCACCTACGGCGTTGACTTGGCGAGTAATGGCTTTCAGACGAGAGTCGATAGACTTCCAGGCCATTTCGCATTTGACTTGCCATTGGGTTTGGACTACCTTGGAATGAGTTGATGTTGACGAGTGTGGGGCAGATGCGGAGGTAGGTGAAGAAGCCTCAGGGCGGCTTGCTGCGGACGGTGCATGACGGCAAGCTATCGATGATGTTTCGTCGGCTCTCGGATGGTTGAGACAAACCGGGCGAGCCGCTGACGAGGCCGCCGTAATCAGCTGGATTGGAACAAGGACAAGGACATCTGGATGGTTGGATAAAATCTGCGACTTGGTCTCTGAACTTTTTGGAGGCGCTGAACCTTGAACAGTAGTCATGTCCAACAGACACAAGATATGGACCGCAGGCTGCCGAGACCAGCAGCTATGGCTTGCTCACAACCCACTACGGAGTACTCCGTCCGTATACGGATACTCAGTAGACAACGGACAGGCAAGCAAAAGCCTGTGGACAAGCAGGGATGCGCATCCTTCTCCCTTCCGTTGATTATCGGCGATATACATAGTAAAGCAAGTACCGGAATGAGGACGACTATGCAGAGCAACAAGCACCCCCTGCTAGCGAGTCAAACCGTTCGAATTAATCAATAGAAAAAAAGGAGACGGGGCATCTGGGGCGCACAGATCGGCCAAACGAGGACAGGGGGCAATTTTGCCCACCGCTCCAGCATGCCAGCAAGCTTTGATAACAAAACCGGCAGTGTGAGCAACAGGTTTCCTGGTATTCGCAGGAATCAGTGGTGTGTGGAGTTGTTACAAAGGCCTGGATTCTAGACTCCCTCTCTCCCTCCTGCGTGGCGCCGGTCCCTCGCTCGTTTCCCACGGATATGCTTTCTGCCTGTCCGATTGGGTAAAGTCTCCGACGCCTCTTCATGTTGGTACCTAGGTAGTAGTGGATACCCGCCATTCCAGCGACGGGGTTAGGTACAACCCAAACAAAATGCATGCACGGTTGGAAGACAAAGAAAGAGAAAAGAAAAGATGGCCAAGAAAGAAAAAGAAAAAAAAGACAAAAGGAGAACGTTCCATAGGCGCTGTGCGAGCATGACTTGGGAAGGGATATTCGACAACGTTCGTCCTGTTCCAACAGGTTGGCCACCATCATCGCAATTTGGTAGACACGTCTTGGCAAAGCGCGTCACCGAATGCCAAGCGGTCGTCTCTTAATCTCGATGGTCAACTGTCTATGATGCGATGGGATTATGTATGTGGGTTGTTCCCTCGCCAAGTCCCTCGCTGTCTGGTTACTGCATCCCTTCACCTCTCCCTTCCGCGTTTCGTCGTCGGATACGGCATCGAACCGAAAGGAGGGCCCATGGCACAAGGTGCGTAGCTTTGACCGACTGCTCACCCACTTCCCGCCGAGAGCACGACCCGCTGGGGGTGTGCAGGCTTGCTTGCTTACCCACCGTGTTGCCCGGCTCGGCGGGGGTGCTCTGATGGACAAGAGCCGCAAAATGGCAGCAGGTGCATGATGGTGTAGGTAGATGGACGCGACAAGGCAGACCTGTAGCCGTCATTGATGAGAGGTACAGATGCAGTAAGCTGCGTTTCCTTGCTCGGATATGAGGGGTAGGCAGTCAGTCCATCATGAGGGCTGCGAAATGTGATCGACCGGCGTCGTCATGATGCATGAATGTTGGCTGGAACTCTGTCTATACTCGGTGTTCCGTGCGCGTCCTTCGAGATGGTGTCCTACTTCGCAGGCGACCTTGCAATAAGCAGATGCAACCCTGCAACTTCCGAAAGCTCGTGGAAAATGGCACGCAAACGAGGTGACCGAGCGAGCATTACGTCGCGTAGACCGACCCGGGCCCTTGTTAATTGGTAGCTGAGATGAGGTGTGTAAAGACAGGCCATGCAGGTCCGAAAGCAATTCAGATAGCCCCATCAGTGGCCGCTGGTTGGCGTCAAGATTATCTTGGCGTTTGGGTAGCTATCTCTCGCGGTATTGCCCCGCCGCTGGAACTTTGGCGTGTTCAGACGGGATGAGATTTGCAAATATTGCCTGTATCAAACCCAAACCGTTGCGACCTGCCAGAATCGGGCAAGCCACCATGCGCATCGTTATTGGCGCGTCGGTCTTCCAATGCTTGATTACGGATACAAGTCGTACAGAGCGCTTCGCCCGAGGCACACCGTCAGGTGCTGTTCGTGTAAGAATAAGCCAGGCGCAGGAAGAGGTGGTGTGCGTGGCAGCATCTCATCACCGAAATATGGCTTTCGCGAGGTGCGACGGTCTGAAGCCAGCCGACTGGGCATGTCCTTGCGGTAAGGTCGGCCCTTGATCCCCGGCTCCCCGGACCAGACAGACCTGACAGCCGGCAAGGCACAACAACCCAAGACTGCAGATGCGACACGAGAGAAGTGTCTGAAGGAAAGAGAAAGCGCGTGAACGCCTGCTTCAAGGTTGCATGGAACAACCTTGGAACCGACGACCGTCGGAAAGGCCGAGCTGGCGGGCGCGTGACAGGCAGATGGAAGGGAAGAGATGGCTTACACAGCGATATAGGCACAGAGCAGCTGATTATTGGGATTTTCCAAGATTTCTTACTGCGAAACGATGTTCTGGCTGTCCATCGTGAGCCCGTCGCCTCATCAATGTAACCAGCCATCGGGCATCTAGCCTGATCGACCGCATCCTACCGCACTGAAGGGCTAGGCGTTTCGGACTCTAAGGTTCCCATGATGCTGTGGTAGGTAGGTATGCTCAGATTTAACCGAGTCTTCATATACCGCCAGGCGTGGATGGACTCGCCCTTGGGGGAGGGACAAAAAGAGGCACCATCCGATCGTGAGCGCTAGCCTTAGCCCATAGGCTATTATTGCTGTATCAGCTTACTCATCCGTGAGGTGACTAGGTGGTAGTAGAGTAGTTAACAGCCAAGACGTGCCCAGGCTGACCATATTTTAGATCTTTCCATGAAAGAATGACTGAATGAACGAGAGAAAGAAAGAGAGAAACTAGGTATCAGCTAGGTTTCTCCAAGTGCAGACAAGGTAAGCAGGCCGGCAGCAATTGGGCGTTGGGAGTCAGCCTGCCGCTCAGCCTCGAGGAATAAGGGTCGTTGGTGAGGCGTGCAGTACAGTGAGGCGTACAAAGGTGCACCCGGCAACAAAGAAACATGAGAAACAAGCTTGTAAGCAGCGGCGGAATGATAAGCGAGAGGAAACAGAGAAACGTGCATGTCACGTTGAGGTAGCTCTGGCGGTGGGCTTGGCTGGAGAATATCGGCCGGATTTGATATGAAGGGCGTGAGACGTGGGTAATGGCACGCAGTCTTCGCCGCATTGCGTTCTTCGTCTTGAATCATGTCCTGCTGTTCCAAGGCCAGAACCCTGGATCAACAGGTTCACCTGGCTACAAACCATAACGTACACTGTAGGTACCTAGGTAGGGAGCCTGGGCAGCAGAAGAGATAGGCCGACCATCTGGGTGTTCAAATACGCGTGTGCGACGGCATGCAATGCAATGTTAGCAGCGGCAGCCGCAGCGGGTACGGATGCAGAAATGACCCCCCCCTCAGAGGCAGTCCTTTTGGCTCGGTCGTTCATGCGTTGGTCGGAAAGGTACGCACCGACCCCGCCGAGTAAAGGCAGGTAGTAGTTTACCTACTATGTATATAGGAGGAATTCAATTGATCCATAGTTTGTTAATGAAGAGAGGAGACAAAAGAAGGGGAAGAAGATGAAGCAGGATAAGAAAAGGGAAGCGAAAAACGTACATGTACGCCTTGGCAACGAACGTACGGATACTGCCTTGTTAGATGGAAAGGCTCCACACAGGGCCACAGGAGTGGATCTTCCAGACTACCCACCCTCGCAAAGTAGAGGCATGTACTCGACATGGCCAGAGAGGCTCGGGGGATACTTGGATCTACCCTGCCAAGGACGAGTTTCTTTCTTCTACACTTACCTAAGCAGCTACACTACTACACTAGAAACCCTTCCAGCAGGGACATGACGCTAAACCATAGACACATAGAGTAGTAGCGCCCCTACTACGTAGTGCGAAGCACGCCGGCCGACCCCTGCTTGGGACCTTTCTCTGGCCAATCAGGTGTACTTCTTTGCACTGCCTCATTCTTGGCACCACATGTGCAAGATCCAAACCATCACTCCTATGGCAGCACATACAACTATGCATACAACCAAATCAGTCCATCGTTATGACTACAACCGCCCTTCTTTCTGAAAGACGGGGGACCTGACAAGGGGGCAAATGCTCCTCTCATCCTGTCTCTCTCTTCCCGTGTCTTGTCTCTCTGCCAATTGCTTGTCTCGAGCTCTTCCTTCTCTTGCCAGCCTTGGCTTTTTTTTTTTTCTTTTTCTTCGGTACTGGAGTCGCCTGGAAATTGAAACGAACCTCACGTCCCATCCCTCCAGCCAACGTGCCTTCCCACCTACCTTCCTACCTTTCTTCCTTTCTCCGCTCGCGCTGTGCTTTGTTTGCTTTGCTTTGCTTCGCTTCGCCTGCCGCCATGTTGGGACAAGGACATTGCGCCTGAGAGGAGACTATCTGCGTTCAAACGGCCAGCCTATCTCAATATTCTCTACTCCCCACCGATACCAGTCGATACTCTCTACCCGCCGCCGACGACGACGACAACGACTTGGACCTCGTCTCACCACCACACGCGCCGGTGCCCTCTTCCTAATACAACCGCCATACCGCCCCTTCTTATGCTTAACAACACGAGACGCCTACGTCGTTTTCGCTAATTACATCAAGGACGCGGAATTGTTACCCATCACGGAATATAGCTAGCTGGCTCACTCAACTTTGATCACTCTTTTTGCCTCCCGGCTGCCTCTTCCATTGTACCGACACAGCCTCACGTTACCTACTCTATTCACCACACTGGCAGCCTCTGTGAACCTCGCTCCACCATCAGACGGCGCCGCACCAACCCGGCTGTGTTGCGGTTGATCCGGAGCCATGGATCCCAATTCCGCCTCTCGGGATGACCCTGCGCCGCCACGGAGGAATCGAGCGTACGTTTGCGCGTCATGGCCTTTGTCGCCTCACCACCCACTCACCAACCAAGTATAGAACTGACATTCCCCTTTCCAGTCCGACAATCACCATAGATCCCTCTGCCACCGGCGTTGATAACACGGATGCCGCACCAGCCATGGCACAGGATCCCCCGAATGAAGCGTCCGTCTCACCCATCCTCACCCAGGATGAAGGAGCCAGCCCGACGATCGTACCCGAAGGCGCTGCCGCCCCGTGGTCGCGGCCCCAGGAGAAGCCCCCAAAGCCGAAGCTTCGCGCCGACACGTCCTTTGAGATCAAGGACAGCAGCAGACCCCAGAGCCCGCACAACGTATCAAGTCCAGTTGCGACCTTGAGAGGAAATGACCGCGCTTTCCTTGCCGTGCCCAGCAACTTGCGCTCCCGACAGAACTCGATCGACTCCGACGACATGTCCTCCCAGGGCGAGACTATCGCCGTCTTGAGCCAGTCGACTGAGAAGACCATGAAGCCCAGTCCCATGTCCAACGACAGGATTATGAACGACGAGACCGCTCTGCAACCCGACAAGGGTAGCGAGGGCGACTTTGAGGTGGAAAACAACCCATTCGCCTTCACCCCCGGCCAGCTCAACAAGATGTTCAACCCAAAAAGTCTTGCTGCGTACTATGCGCTTGGAGGCTTGACTGGTATCGAAAAGGGTCTCCGGACTGATCGCAAGGCCGGTTTGAGCTTGGACGAGGTGCATCTTGACGGACAAGTCTCGTTCAGCGAGGCCAAGAGCCACACCCGCTCTTCTGGTGCTCTCAAAGAGAGCCAAATACCGGCGACGCCCCCGAGGCAGAACACTGATCATAAGAGCAAGCACGGCGATGGTGGCTTCTCTGACAGGAAGCGCGTTTTTCGAGATAACCGGATCCCCGAGAAGAAGGGCAAGACTCTCCTGGAACTCATGTGGATCACCTACCAAGATAAGGTCCTCATGCTCTTGACCGCTGCTGCAGTTGTTTCGTTGGCCATCGGCATCTACCAAACAGTGGGCTTGCCGCACGCACCCGACGAGCCAAGGGTTGAGTGGGTTGAGGGTGTTGCTATCGTTGTCGCCATCGCCATCGTCGTCATCGTGGGCTCCCTCAACGACTACAGCAAGGAAAGGCAATTTGCCAAACTGAACAAGAGGAAGAAGGACCGTAATGTCAAGGTTGTACGCTCGGGCAAGACCATTGAACTTTCTGTCCATGATCTCTTGGCTGGCGATGTCATTCATCTCGAACCGGGTGATCTCGTCCCCGTCGACGGAATTCTCATCGAGGGCTTCAACGTCAAGTGTGACGAGTCTCAGGCTACCGGGGAGTCGGATATCATCAAGAAGCGGAACGGCGAGGAGGTTTTCAACGCCATCCAGAACGGTGACGATCCTAAAAAGCTCGACCCCTTCATCCAGTCCGGTGCTAGAATCATGGAGGGCGTCGGCACTTTCATGGTCACCTCAACCGGTATTCACTCATCTTTCGGAAAGACTCTTATGGCTCTGGATGAGGATCCCGAGGTTACACCGCTGCAGTCGAAGCTCAACACCATTGCCGAATACATCGCCAAACTCGGAGGTGCTGCAGGTCTCTTGCTCTTTGTCGTCTTGTTCATCGAATTCCTGGTCAAGCTTCCGAAGCAGCCGGCCTCCGTCACTCCGGCCCAGAAGGGGCAGGACTTTATCAACATCGTTATCACCGTTGTCACCATTATTGTCGTGGCAGTGCCGGAAGGCCTTCCTCTCGCTGTCACACTGGCCCTGTCCTTCGCCACGAGACGCATGCTGAGGGACCAAAACCTCGTCAGACACCTGAAGGCTTGCGAGGTCATGGGCAACGCCAACACCATTTGCTCGGACAAGACGGGAACCCTGACGCAAAACAAGATGCAGGTCGTTGCCGGCACAATCGGCACCACTCATCGTTTTGGTGGGCAGCGACCTTCCAGCTCTGACGGCGATGCCAACGCCGCGCTGGACGGCGCTGCTGACATCTCAATCGCCGAATTCGCCAAGATGCTCAGCGCGCCGGTCAAGGAGATTCTCGTCAAGTCCATCTCGCTCAACTCGACGGCGTTCGAGGGTGAGGTCGATGGTGAGAAGACATACGTTGGATCGAAGACCGAGACGGCCCTGCTCCTGTTGGCTCGTGACTACCTCGGCATGCACCCCGTCGCCGAGGAACGCGAGAACGCCAAGATCCTCCAACTTATCCCTTTCGATTCTGGCCGCAAATGTATGGGCATCGTCGTTCAACTTCCGGATGGCCGCGCAAGAGTCTATGTCAAGGGTGCTTCCGAGATTGTTCTCGGAAAGTGCACCGAGATCTTCCGGGACCCGTCCCAGGACGCTACGCTCACGGAAATGACCGAGGCCAACTTCCAGACGATAAATACTCTCATCAACACGTACGCTTCTCGGTCGCTCCGAACCATCGGCCTTGCCTACAGGGACTTCGAGCAGTGGCCCCCTCGCAACGCCCGCCGCGTTGATGGAGGCGAGAACGTTGATTTCGATTTTATGTTCCGGACTATGGTCTTTGTCGGCATGGTCGGTATCCAGGACCCCTTGCGCGAGGGAGTTCCCGAGGCCGTCAGGCTTTGCCAGAAGGCGGGTGTCATGGTTCGCATGGTTACCGGAGACAACAAACTCACAGCCGAGGCCATCGCTAAGGAATGCGGTATCCTGCAGCCCAACGGTCTCGTCATGGAAGGCCCCGAATTCCGTAACTTGACCAAGTCGGAGCAAGAAGCCATCATCCCACGGCTTTGCGTTCTTGCTCGCTCTAGCCCCGAGGACAAGCGTATTTTGGTGAAGCGCCTCAAGGCCCTAGGTGACATTGTTGCTGTAACCGGAGACGGAACCAATGATGCTCCCGCGCTCAAGACGGCCGACGTCGGCTTCTCCATGGGTATTGCTGGCACCGAGGTTGCCAAGGAAGCATCTTCTATCATTCTCATGGACGACAACTTCAACTCCATTGTCAAAGCCTTGAAGTGGGGTCGTGCCGTCAACGATGCCGTCAAACGTTTTCTCCAGTTCCAGCTCACCGTCAACATCACTGCTGTCATTCTCACCTTCGTTACTGCGGTCAGCAGCACTTCAGTGCTGACTGCGGTGCAACTGCTCTGGGTCAATTTGATCATGGACACTCTGGCTGCCCTCGCCCTCGCCACCGACCCCCCTCAAGACAGTGTCCTCGACAGGAAGCCCGAGAGGCGTGACGCGTCAATCATCACTACTACCATGTGGAAGATGATTCTCGGGCAGGCGGTTTACCAACTTGCGATTACCTTCATGCTTTTTTACGGAAAGGATGCGATTGTCCCTGGCCCCCAGCATGTCCCTGATGACCAGATCGCCACGTTGGTCTTTAACACCTTCGTATGGATGCAGATCTTTAACCAGTGGAAGTAAGTACATCATCCCCAACATGCTGGTTTTCTATGAAACTAACCAATCGCAGCAACCGTCGCTTGGACAACAACTTCAATATTTTCGAAGGACTAACAAAGAACTATTTCTTCATTGGAATTAGTGCCATCATGATCGGAGGACAGGTTCTCATTGTCTTCGTTGGCGGTGCGGCCTTCCAGATCGCTTCCGAGGGCCAGACCGGCACGCAATGGGCCCTAGCCATCATTCTGGGACTCATCTCAATTCCGTTTGGTGTCATCATTCGACTCGTTCCCGACACTCTCATCGAGCGCCTTGTTCCCGACTACCTCAAGCGCCGTGCCAAGAACAGTGTCCCTGGTCTTACTGTGTCGGACGAGGAGCAATTCGAAATGTACCCGGCGCCACTTTCGGATGTCCGCAATGAGCTGGCGTTCATTAAGAGGATGAAGGGAGGACGCTTGAACAACCTCAAGTTTGCGGTACAACACCCCCGCGAAACATTCTCACGCTCGCGCAGCCCGTCACACTCGCGCAGCAACTCCATCAAGACGCCAACGACGCCTACACGAGAGGACAGTTTCGGCTCAATGGCTGCCGCGACACCCAACTCTCGCAAGCGCTCCTACAGCTCGCGCAGTCGGTCCAACTCGGCCCTCGGCGCCCCGACTGTCATGGCAGGTATTGTGGCTGCCGGTATCGCAGCCAACTGGTCACCGGCGGACCGCAGACGTCGTGACAGCGACGACTTTGACGGCAACGCCAGGAGAGAAGTCTCCCGAGAGAATTCGATTCGCGAAGAACCTCGTGAGTCGATTGCGGACGAAAAAGGAGGGGACGGAAAAGTGGCGCGCGAATGAGGAGTACATTAATCGTCGCCTGGTACTGGCGGCACCGTTTATATGGTCGAGCGGCGTTACGTGAGCGTAAAACAAGAATTCCCAACAAATAACACGGGATATATATATATGTACGAGTATAAGTTTCTCGGTGCGGTCATGCCCATCCCGCACGCCCACCACGCGTTCAGGAGGTTTACGCAACCTCCTTTTTTCTTTCTTTCTTTTCTTCTCCCTTTTAGCATAGAAACCGTGATGATTGACTAGACCGGTGAACGATAAATTCGTTCGAGAGAATTCTTAGTACAGAAAAAGAACAAAGTTTTATTAAATCAAAAACCACTCGCTCGCGTGACTTGAGATATGGCTGTTGAGTTGCCAGAGGCTAAACAGCGCCAGTATGTAACACTTCGAAGGCCGCAACTACGTCTCTTTGGCGTTTGACGTTTGCGCTCGGAGCCCGTATCTGAAATTCTTAACATTACATCTTGGGTCTCGCTGCATCGGCATGCGATAAGAGGGAGACGGGACTGTAGCATTGGTGGAACAGTTTCCATTCGTCGGTGCGGCAGTTGGAAACATTGTCTACTCGGAAACCATGAAATAGTTGATTCTTGGTGCGGCTGGGCTTGGATATGCATGTGAGGCCCCGTTTGGTGCTGGATTGACAACGAGGGGTGTTGGCCTCAGTGTGTCTTCTTGGGCAGTGGAGGGAGGTTGTTCACGTCGACGCCGACTGATCCCCATTGTTTTTTCTTTTCTCTTTCATGTTATCATGTTTTCTTCCATCTTACTTTCTTACTTGGGCTGCCTGGAGCAGAGTAGTGAAATGACATGATGCAACGTCTCGAGCCCCAAGAAGCATAAGGAAGCCGACTCGCTTGGCGGGACAGAGATGGAAAATAAGGGCGCGGACAAGGACAGTTAAGTCTAGCGAGGTTTTGACGTATCACGAGAACAGCGACAAAATCAGAACTATGGCCTCCTCGGCCAGGCACCTGACAGCCGTCTGATGCCCGACGGGAGGGAGCGAAGGATCTCCTGCGACTTTGGCGGGGCTCGTGGCGGCGTCGCTGACTTGCCGACGAAGGATGCCCATCGCATAGCGCGGTTGCCTTTTCCCGCCGCCGCCGCCATACCTAAACAAGTCTCGGTCCGCAGCACTGACGCTGGAGTAGTTGGTTTCTCAGACCCCTCTACTCTGTTCTCGCGCGTGTCTGCGGCAGTGTTCTGTAGCCTCCCAGAGGCAGCAAGCAGGTGTGCATCACAGCCCTTCAGCGGCTGTTTCTTTGTTTATCCTAGCTATTAGTAGAGTGAAGTCCCCTTTCCACTAGGAAGAGTGAACACAAGCTTACTCTTTCTCTCATTTCTTCTCGAGTACGGATATCCCCCTCCCCCAAGACTGATGAAACTGCGCCTCTATCGAAGATGGATTCATCAGCATCTCAAAATTGGGGACACTTGTTAAACTTTAGGCTGAAGCATATCGGTTGAGGCAAGACGGCGTAAGAGCCTAGGATTGAGTCAATGGCAGTTGGGTTATCCACCCGTCCGCCGAATAGACAAGAAACCTTCCTCTCACCGAGCCACAGAGTATACGTCCTTCCTCGGCCTGCATTATCAACTACAAAAAGCCTCATTGGGCAGGAAGTTGGCCACATCAACTACAGTTGCCAGACAAACCTCGGAGCACCCATCTGCATGTAAAGTATCGCATGTTTGGTAGAAGAGGCACTGGTGCCTTGCCTCACTGACGACAAAGAGGGGCTGGCGCAGAGGTGACTCAACCCCCCACCCTCCGACGGCAAACGCCTCGTTGTCTCCTCGTCGCCCGCCCTCCGTCTTACGTGCACCGCACTGCATATCAGTCAACCAGTCATGCTTCGCACATAGTAATAGTTGGGTGATTTGATCTCGTGATCATTGGAGTTCGCTGTCTAAACTGCCTGTCTTTCCGTCCCGTGTCTAAACCCGCCTGTATGGATGACGAACTAAAGGAAGCTGCCCAAGAAAAAAAAAACCGATGGAAAACAGGAAACCTGTGTCGGGGTTCTAGGTATTCTGACACACAAACACACAAACATAAAAGAGAGGGCCTATTGAGAGTAAAGCATAGGAAATGAGCCAGACTCCCCGAGGAAAGACAAAATGAGTTGATGGTAAAAAAGAAAAAGAAAAAGAAAAGACAAAGGAAACAAAGTAGGGGGGGGGGGGGGGGGTAAGTAATCCGTTGATGCCAATGTCCCCCGACTTTTTTCCCTTTCTTTTTCTTGCGTTTCCCAGATCTCTACGCACCATCTGCGCAAACCGTCGACCCGCGTGCCTTTGACGATGAACTACAAAAGACAAAAGGAAAAGGGAAAGGTCGAGTGCATAAAGCATTGTCCTGGCAATCCGTAGTGTCGCCAGAACACGCGCAACTCGGTAGTCTTGGTATCTCGTTTTACAAGTCTTTTAAGACAACTCTTGTCATGGTAGGAGGCAAGAACAAGCAAGCCAAAGGGCGGTGGGACGAAAACACACTACTCGATAGGGATTGGTAGGGCGAATCAGGCTGGTTGTATTTTGTCCCAGACCGCAACATCCATCGACCGCATCGGGGAGTTGTCGAGGTGGGGAACACGAGGTGCGCCCAAGATTCTTCCGCCAGGAGTCACTGCTTGGCCCTCCTTGTTGACATGCGGCGAGGAAAATAGCCAAAAAGGTGCGACATGCGTGCGACGGCCCACAACAACAGGATAAGAGGCAGGGCTGTGATGCGTTGTGGGTTGAAGCTTTCGTCGCAGCTACCGGCAAGTGGCTTGCCGTTCCGGTCTTAGGTCTGGGGCTTGTTGGGGCTTCTCGTCGAATCAAGGTCCTGGTATGGCGGTGGTATGGCCGAGTTGGCTAACCCGTCAAATGAGGACCGCCGCCTGAAGCGCGCGCTCTCAGATCAATGACTGAGTAAGAAGGGTATCTGTAACGTCGAGACAGCGAAGGAAGAAAAACAAGAAGCAACACAAAGAGGGACAAATCGAGGTTGCCGTCGTTGGAAAAGGTCGCCGTCTCAGACACGGAGTTGCGTGTTCAACTGGACTTCCTTGGCTTTCTGGGCTCGTTCTTGGGCTTCACGGTGCCGGGCTCAATCTTGATGCCTCGCTGCTTCTGCTTCTGCTTCTGCTGCCCAGACTCTTGCGTTTCCTGGGCCTGGGGTTGAGGATTGACAGCCTCAAAAACGTGTCTGCTGACACAACCGCCATCGGGCTTGACGCTGACGACCTGGTCCTCGGGGACCATCTCGTGTTTTAGCGGCCAGCCAGCGCGTCGGCACAGCTCCGAGACGACGACGTCGCAGTCGCCGAGGAGATCGATGTCGAAGTTGATGTGGTTGAGGGCCTGTCGCGAGATGTAGATCTGAGGGATGTTGGCCGGCAGCCAGCTCACTATTTCCGACACCGGCGTCACCTTCAGACTCGTGCCAATGACGATGACAAGGTCTGCCTTGTCGCGGTCGTACTCGGTCAGGCGCCTGCTGAACTCATCAGGCAACGCCTCGCCGAAGAAGGTGATGTCTGGTTTCATGACGCCTATGCTGGGCATGTCGTACTCCCCGTCCGACACCGAGTCATCGTCGGAGCTGAATCTGCGGCGCTTGCGCTCCGTGCCCGCCGACCTCTTACGCTTCGTGCTGCCGTTGGGGCGGAGGTTCTGGACGCAGCGAGGACAACGCGGGATCCTGCCCGCCTTGATGTCGGGAAAGATGTCATCGCCGACGCACTTGAAGCCGCACTGGACGCACGTGGCGGTTGCGAAGGAGCCGTGGCACTGGATGAGCTTGTCGGCAGAGATGCCGGCCTTGGCTTCGAGGTTGTCAATGTTCTGCGTGTAGTTTGTGAGCAGCTTGCCCTGCTTCTCAAGCATTGAGATGAAGGCATGAGTCGGCGTGAAGCGATTGGTGGAGGGCAGGATGTCCTTAGCGACGGTGTAGAATATGGTGGGGTCTTGCTTAAAGACGGAAATGTCAAACACCTCTTGGGGGTCATTTAGTCCCAGGTGCTCAAGCTGCGAGTAGAGACCGCCCTTTGAGCGGAAGTCTGGGATGCCGAGCGAGGTCGAGATGCCGGCACCGGTGAGGACGATGATGTTCTTACTCCGCTGAAGCAACTCCACGGCGTCGTCGACCGTGTTGTAACGGGTCAGCTTGGCGCGCTTGGACAGCTCCCTGCTGATGGCCAGCGACAAGAGGCTAAAGTAGGCCTCGTCTTCGGCGCCCTCCAGGAAGGCGGGCGGCTTGAGGCCAAAGGCCGACAGCAACTTCTTGGCCGTGTAGCGGCCGGCGTCGACTGTTCTTCTACAGAATTCTGCGGGACCAAGGGCTCTGAGTTGGTGGCGCAGACCCATGGCTTCGTCAGGCGTGCAGCTGTCAGGATCTTTTTTTGGGGAGGGGGTTGACCAGTTAGCATGCCAACACAGAAGACAATGATGAGAAGAACACGTAATCCAAGGCCAAAAGTAGCAGCGGATTGTCATGCTTGCCTGGGGAATGGGGGCTTTGGATAAGGACTGAAGTGAGCGACTGTGGCTTACCATCCAAAGAGAGTTTCGCATCGCCCAGCTCAGCGATGGCATCTTCCAGCAGGGAGTCGGTCTCCCATGCCGACTCCTTGGCGTCTTTGACGCGTTCCTCGAGTTCCTGAAGGCCGACGGCGTGCTTGATTTCCTCGAGGGTTGGACTTTCGGGGGCCTGAAGGTTGTCGATCTTGTACGCGGCGACGGCCTTGGGATTGTTTTTGCCGCGCTTCTTGACCGTGACGGTCTTTGTCGTCGCCCGTTGAGTCTTCATCTTGTTTTCCCTGCGTGTCGGGGCTACTTGACTCGGGGTTAGGTTTGGGATGATGGAGAAGGAATAGTTGATGAAACTCGTGAAGAGAGTAAGTAGATCAGGGATGGTACGAGATGGGTGTTCTGAGTTGATAGGGGCTGAGCTGAGCAAAAGAGTCGCTAACTAGCCGGGGGTGTACGTGTCTGGTTGAAAGGGGTGCGTGACGCCGACCAGCCGATGGGTTGGTGTATTTGTGAGACAGCGCAAAAAGATGGACTGGACAAAGGCTGGGCTGGTATGGGCTTGGTGAAGGGGAAATGAAGAGCGACCAGAGTTGGGCGGTCAGATCGTGTAAAGTGGGAAGTTGCAATTGGACCTAATTTTCTCTCTTACTCTCTCTTTCCGGATTCCCTCGCACAAGAAGAGGTTGAAGGATAGCGAGAGGGGCAAATAGACTGGAGTTGGCAATGGTTTTTGAAAAAGGCAAAAGAATTGATGTGTTGCGGTGTGGTGCGTTAGTTTTGACAGGAGGAGGAATTTAACAAGTTGCATACGGTCGGGCCCTCAAGGGTGCGCGTGCTTGTGTGTATTTGAGTGTGAGAGTGAGGGTTAGAGTGAGAGAAAAGGAGGGAAAAAAGAGGATGCCTTGGGTGCGAATGAGGTTGGATGTGGCCGAGTTCCGCCTTTCCGCTCGAAACTCGTCGGTTATCTATCTCCCTGGGGGTGGCGTGACGGCGAAGACACTGTGCTGCGGACTTGATTCTTCTTTCTTTCTTTCTGTCTAGCAAAAGACAAGGCCAGAGACGGAGTATACGACTTAATCTGCGGCTCGTGATGATCAGATGCAGTGATGATTAAGTGCTGGTCAAGGCTGGTTGTGTAAGGCGACGAGTTGCGTCTGATCCCGGGACGAAAAGAGAAGAAACAAGAGTTGCAGGGTTCGGAGGGGGGGGGCGAGGCAGGAAATAAAAATAAACACCGACCGGCCGAAACGGAACGGATGGCACGGTTTGGAATTGATGGACGGGTTCTGGTTGAAGGTTATATTCCCAGATGGGAAAAAGGCGGGTGAACGGGTGGAATAAAATAAAAATAAAAATAAAGTGGAAGAGGGAGGCAAGTAGTAAAGACAAGATACAGGTTGTCGTCGTAGTTGGGTAAATGTGAAGTCAGAGAAGGAGAAGGAAGAAAAAGAAGATAGGAGACACAAGTAAGCAGGCGAAATCTAAGGTAAGGGGACAGGAAAGGCTAGCAGCAATCGCGCGGTCTAGTTGGTCTCCAGAGAACGGACGCGAGTTCTGGAGGGGGAGAGAAAGGGAACTCGTACGAAGGTGGACGAAAGTCTAGTAAGCAGATCTGGATTAGGTGGGCCAAGAGGACAAATGTCAATCGAGCAGATTGAACGAAGGATGGATGGAATGATGATGATGAATCTGTCGGATGGATGGACGGGTGGATGGATGGATGGGGAAAATGGGCCACGCTAGGTTCGTCAAGGTGTGATTACACGGAAACTAAGGAAACCAGGACGAGACATGCAAAGACAAAATATGGTTAGATAGACAGGCAGAAAGGGTGCACCCGTATAATCAACGCGACTGTCAGTACAGACAGCCCAGGTCCTTTTCCTGCGCGACGAAACCAAGCCAGGTAAAAAAGCACGTCAGGCAGGGCAATGGAAAGGGAAAATAAAAATAAAAAAAATTGTTGCCCAGGGTGGCTCCGCTGCGTCTTAGTCGTTTAGTAACACAACACTCAGCTAAGGCAGAGAGAGGCAGAGCAAGATGCGAATGCAAATGTAAACCCAACAAGGCCACCACCACATGTGTGTATGTGTGCATTTGCTTTCCGGGGAACTGTATAGAATTGCGTTCTTGCCATCCTAGTCCAACTAGCATCGCTGTAAGCAAACTGCTCTTTCTGCTTACAATCCAGGCGGCATTGATGGGACGGTGGAACTGCGTCAATGATTTTGAGGGCAACCGTGTCAAAACTTGGACAATGTTGGCGTGCTACTGCTACTAATGACTTAACTACCTGACTAGACACTGAGTTGGGAACCAGACCGGAACCGCTCAAACATTTACTGGTACCCCGTACATGAGGCCGTGTTTACCTTTGTACCAGCACCAGCAAGCTCATATCCGAGTGAGTAAGTAATGGTGGTGTGTGCGGCTCGCGAACGTGTACAACCCCGTCCAACCAGAAACCCAGCGGGCCAAACGCAATCCCTAATTCCCTCCACTTGTCATCCTCCGTCGTGTGCTATCGCCCGTCCTATCACATCGGTCTCGTCTTCCTACCTCAGAGAGTTTCGGAACCTGGCTCCAAGTGAAACTCGCCCATCCTCTCTGATGTCTCCCTGTTTGTCCTCTACGGGTGGACGCTTCTCAACTTAACGCCTGCCGCTATTGGCATTGTGCTGCACAAGTGTTCCGTTCACTGTCTTGTCGAGCCAAGTTTGGCTAATGCCCAACCGGGTCCAAGACACACACACACACACACACATACATACATACATACATACATACATACATACATACATACATACATACATACATACATACATACATACGTAGGTAGTATGTATACATACATTTGATGGAGGCCAACCCCCCCCCCCCCCCCCAGTCAATCAATCTGTCATGCCCACCACACCACACCACCGCATTGCATCGCGCGCGCTATCCCGCCGCCAGCCACATCCTCAGTTAAATCAGTCTAATCGGCGACGCTTGGTCATCCATCGAGTTGTCTGTTTCCATCGTCTCTCAGCCCTTTTGACAATCCCTCGTTATGCCCATCAACTGCGGAAGACGTTTCTGGTGCCTCGAGGCATTTTGACGAGTTTCTTTTGAGTAGCTTGGCTCCCACGGCAGTGTCACTACTCTCTAACTGTACTGGGGGTTTTGGGCTTGGCCTGTCTGATCCCAGCCAGTGACGTTCCCGGGATGTAGGTATTCAACCCCTTGGCGCTAGAAAATGTACTTTACTCAACTGTACCTAACCTGAACGGTTCCCTTATCTAATACGGAGTACCACCTCCCTGGTTGTTTGTCCTCGAGCTGCCTCCCATCACAGGCTGGCTCGCGGCAGATGTCCATCAAGTCAGAATTTGGGTTGCTTCCCACTCTTTCGTCTCATCTTTGTGGGAGTGAGAGTCCATCTTTCATTGCCGTCGGGTTGACAACGTCTTGAGCCGACTCGCATCTCTATCGGTCATTCCAACCCAACACACAAACGCCGCATCGGCCCCTCCCAACATGCACCGTCATTCTCAAATCCAACAGGACATGAATATAAACCCGTCTGCCGCTCCCGTAGGATTGTCCCCTCTCGCCCTCTATCTGTACACTCAGTATTAGCCCGCAAATACCCACATGTCCCCGGACAGCCCAACTCTGTTCTTTTTCCTGCATGTGACCGGCCACGCACCCCGGCCCTGGCTGGTTGCGTTATCTAGAACAAACAAATCAAGCGTAGAGCAAAGCTAGCCAACTCTCAATCACGCTTTGGCGCCTCTCTTCACTCTCGCTCACTTCCACGGGAGAGACACCGATCATTTCTCAGTCCGGTTGAGAAATGGTCATGGTTCGCTCCAACCCAACCCAACCCCAGCAGTTCTCAGAGTTGGGCTCTTTTTTTCTTTCTTTTTTTTCCCTCTTTATTTTCTTCGTTTGGTGGTATACCTCACCTCCAGTGTTGACCGATAATTTGTCGGATCGAGACGGATTTGCCCAACTCGTAAACCGCCTTTGCAATATGGACGGGCCCTGGTCTTGACTGCCGACCACATGTATCACCCCCTCGGCGAATCATAGCATCATCATGGACAAACCTTTTGCCCCCCCCCGTTCTTGAAACATACCCGGTCCCTCTCCCAAAACACGGTTTTTAATCAAACCAAAGTGATAAGTTTCATGCCCCATCCCGTGGCAGTGATTCTTTTTCGGAAACCAGACAGTTCGGGTCTACATAACTACAATGATCGAGGACCTTCGCTTTGGTGGACATGGCCAGACAAATTCTCTTTTCCCTCATGTGTTGCCCCAGTGTGCTGCTCTATGCTTGCTTCGTCCATGTCTGAGAACTCTTGACGTTACGGGGCTCTTGTTCGTTCCATCGAATAACAACCCTCGGCGCTATTATGGCGAACTTCTTTTGCTCATCACCTTGTATGCGACTTCATGAGTCGTGTCAAGAGTACCCGTAACCTCTCTACTCATCTCACCCGTCAACTCTACTCATTGCACCGCGCAACCTCAATGTTCTTTATCTCGGCTCGCATTGCGTTCCTCACTGAACGAATTTTCCACCACGGTCCTTCAGTGCCCCAAGCACCGGTTACTCTATCAACATTTGTTTGTGTGTGCGAGTGTATCAAATAAATAACCCTGAGATGCCCGCCGCTGTAGCAACCATGCTGTGTATTTCCAGTGAACCGCTAAATGAGACTCTCGTACTTATCCAACCCGCTTTTCTGCTGTGGCCTCTGCTGCTGCTGAAGCCCGGCCATGCTGTTCATGCCCGTGTTACCGTTCATCATGGTGTTCATGCTCCCGCCAGATGCCATTCCCATGCTACCCATATTCATTCCAGGCCGCGAGCCCATGCTTCCCATGCTGCCTATGCTGCTCATACTGCCCATCGGCTGTTGACCCATCATACTCATGCTGCCGGCGTTGGTCGCAGGCTTGCTGAATGCACTCATGCTTGATTGCACTGGCGGTGTGTGACTGGGTGGAGGCGGCAGGCTAAAGCCGGATGATCCGGATAGGCCTGTCGGGTTGCTGGATGGCGGTGGTGGCAACGAAAACGACGATGACTGTGACAAGCCTGGCCGTTGCCCACCAAGCGACAGGTTGGACATGGGCGCGCTTATTCCACCAAAAGCGGAGCTCGGAGGTGGCGATATGGAGCTACCGGACGAAAAGGCCGGCGTAGGTGTTGAAGACGACGCCCATGGGTTGGAGGTTGCCGCCGACGCCGTTGACCAGTTGATTGTCGAGCTGGATTGTGCCGGCTGGGCCGGAGTCTCCTTAACCGGTTGCAAGGGCTTCGAGAACTGGGTCGATGTCGGGCTCATCGTTTGGAATGAGGCCAGATCAGGCGTTACTGTACGGAAACTAGGTTGAGGCTTGGCCGATGGAGGTGCTGCCTGAGTCGGAGAGGGACTCGACCACGAGAATGCCGGAGTTGTGGACCTACTTCCAGGCGCGGGCGAGGCAACTCTTGCAGAGGCAGGCATCTCTTCCCAGCTTGAGAAGGCATCTGACGTTGACGTCCGCGTCGTCTTGCCTTTGACTAAGCTTTCGAAGTCGTCTTCTGCACCTCCATTGTCAAACGTGGTTCCGCTGACGCCGCCGAACGCCATAAAATCTTCATTGGGCGCGGATGTGCTGCCGTTGGTGCCAGAAAGCTCTTGCAGCTTCTTGGACTGCTCGTCTTCCACTCTCTTGGACAGTTTTTTAATAAGGTCCATGAAGTCCTGAAACTGCTTCAAGTTGAGCAAAGGCCCAAGACTCATGTGCCAGAGAATTGGGAGGATGTCAATGGCGACAAATTCAGCGTCGGCAGCTTCGCCAACTACGCGTAGAACCCCGTGAGCTGCCATCATGACAGCAGGCTCTTTCGTCTTGATGGCCCTGATCAACGGGATGATTTTCTCCTGCATGGTGTATTTGTCCAGCATGCTTGAAGACGACGATGGTTTCTTCTTTGCAGCACCAAACGCATCAAGCCCATCATCTTGCCCGTCCGGTGTGCCACCGCACAAAACGACAAAGGCCTGGCAGCCTCGCACCTTGATGGCGAGACTGCTCGTTTTGCTAAAAACAGCTGCAATTACGGGAAAGAGCTCATTCTTTATAGTGCTAAAGTCGAGAACTGGCAGAATAGACGGCAGGCCTCGCAGAGCCGCATCGACCACTGCTGGAGTTGGCGCTTCGATTGCAGCGTAGACGACAGGCAGAATGTCTGAGAATATGTCAGCACCTTGTTTATACCGGGGGTTGGGCGTGTTTCATTTACCATCTGTAAACTCCTTGCCATTGCAGTTGCTACAAATGGTTGACATGTGTTCAAGCACCACCATCAACCCGGCATCTTTGGTAGGATCCCTCTCCGGAGGCTGGTCCTTCTTAGGAGGCGGGGCAAAGGTCGCTTTCAATGCTGGCCGTACTTTTTCAGCGAAGACACGTCTCGCAGACGGCAGCAAGTCGATGATGGTGAAGACGTTCTGCAGGATCAGTGCGATAAGGTCCTTGTCTTTCATCTCCTCGAGCAGTGCTGGCAGAAGTTTCTTCTCCATGACTGTCTTGGGGAACGAGGGCATAACTTTGACCAGACCCCGCATGAACTGAGTTTTCTCGTTTGGTGTTTTTGCAGGGAAAGCATCAAGGAATCGGATGGTGGAGACAAGTACGTTGTTGAAGTATTCACTTTCTTGGAACTCTTTGGCCGTGAGGCGTTGTGCTGGTCGACGAGTGATGAGCCTTGGTAGTACGTGCTGAACTAGCTCCTTCGGCAGAGGGCGAGACGATAGGAATCCGTTCGACGCAGACGGCACTGTTGAGGAAGAGGAGAACGTCCGCTTGTAAGTTGACAAGCTGCCATGTGACTCTATGGGCGAGCGGTGGGGTGAGTTGTAAAGAGCAACAGCCAAAAGACCTAACGAGAACATGTCGGCGAAGTTGGTAAAGTTGTTGTCAATGACAAAGTCAGGCGAAGTGTAGTCGAGATCAAGCTGCACAAACCGAGGCAGCCGAGGGTCTGGGTTGAGCACCTCCGACAAGCTGACAGGCTGGAAGGAAGTCGGCTTGTTAGAGCCCTCGGAAGGACCGCAGAAGGCCAAGCCACTGATTTTCCAGTCCGACTACCCCAGGTTAGCGATCATACAGGCTCTTATGAGCTGAGCTTGTTCGAAGGGACGGGCTGACCTTGGCATTCACAATGATGGCATCCGGCGTCAGATTTCCATGAACCAGACCAGCGTTCTCGTGCAAGAACTCGAGAGCTTTGCTAATTTGCAGCAACCCCTTCTGGATCTCGAGCTCGTCGATCTCCAGTTCACGCCGGCGGCGCACGCCGTCCGAGTCTTCAGTGACGTAGCGGCTCGACCGCCCGCCGACCCCACCACTCCGTTCTTGATCGTCCTTCTCCTGTAGCAGTGCTGCCAGCGAGCCTGTGACAGCCTCGGTTACGAATTGAAGCCCGCCGCCCCTCGTCTCCTCAACGGGTTCGACCAGCTCGAGGACGCTCGGGTGTCTCAGCTTCGCCAGGCTCGAAGCCTCCTTCTTCAGGCGTTCGATAACTTCTTCGGTAGCGCGCTTGAAGGCGGATGCGCTCGACCGGCCAAGGCTGCTACCATGCCCGTCGAGAGCCTTCTTATCAAAAACGAAAACGCTGTAGGGCTTCCCCGTCGACTTCTTCTTGCAATCGTAGATCTTCCATGGGCCGGCGGACGAGGTTTGAGTCGAGGAGATGGAGTAGTTGGCGGTGATGTTTGTCGAGGATATCGACTTGAGCGCCGAGGAGAACATGTTCGTTGTCGTTGGCGTCGTCGATGTAGCCTTTGTGTCTTATAGGGAGGGTCTTCGTCGTCAAGGCGGAGGAAGGGCAACTCGAGAGGACTCGATCGTCATGACGGCCACGCCAAGGGGGTAAAATATGAAGTTGCGACAAGTCGGGATTCTGCAGTCGGTTGCGCACGCTATGGGGGAGAATGGCAGGGCCTTTGTCTGTGAGATGGATGCAGACCAGGAGGGGCACGTCAGATGCGTGCTGACAAGACGTCAGGAAAGACGAGACAACCCTTTGGGGCTTCGTTGCTAACACGAGACTTGTGTCTCGCTGCACTCGGAAATAAAATAAGGGAGGTATAGGCAGGGCGCGCAGCGGCAGCGGATTGATTTGACGAGTTGGTTCGGAAGCAGATGTTCAGATGCGGGCGTTGCAGCCGCGCCAACTTCCACGTCGCTGATAGGCAAGAGAGTCTCAAGGTACAATCAGCACGATGCCCATCCCATGCAATTACGACACCCCTGCGTTTAAGGCTCGGCAAAACGAGTTGGGCACACCTTACCTGAGCTTGGGGGGTGCAGTACAGGGGGCAGTGGGCTGCCCTTGGAGGCTTAGACCAATCAGAGTTGTCGCTGACCTAAGCTCGCGCCCTCAGGACAGCTTTCATGCACCTCACCTTGCTGTACCTAACACAGCGGGACGGTTCCGGAGCCGGGACCCTGAACAGCACCTAGGCGACGAAGGAAAGCGACGGCTTACACGTCCCAAGGGTCCGATAACGCTCCGATTTCTGACTCTTTTGCTCAAATTGCGCCCTCCTCCGGCCGGAATACCACCCTCCCTCGTTCTTCTTGTCAAGCATTCGATTAGTCAATTAGATTCGCCGTTGATACCAATTGACGGATTTTCGTATTTGGCTCTTCGAAAGAGTCACCCGTCGTTTTCACCAAAGCAACTTTGCAACTTTTTCTGGTTATATAATAGAGTTTTGGGGATACTCACCTCCTTTCCGGATTTATACCCACAAACAACACACCGCTACCCGTCGCCATGATGCGGCGACTCTTCCCCCGCGCCGCCGGCGCCCTCAGAGCGGCTCCACGGTGCTCTCCCAGGTTGGCCACCAACTGGCAATCGGCGAGGCTCTACAGCATCAAGCCCGAGGCTGCCTCCGTGGCCAAGCCCCTCGGCCTCGATGCTTCAAAACTCACAATCGAGAAGACCAAGAACCCGGGAACTCTGGGCAACCCGGCAGAGCTCGTCTTCGGCCGCAAGTTCACAGGTCAGGTTTCCCAATCAGCTTCCCGCACAATTGCACACTGCTGACCTTTCCGCCACAGACCATATGCTTACCATCGAATGGAACCAAGAGCAGGGTTGGCTCGATCCCAAGATCGTCCCCTACCAGAACCTCTCTCTCGACCCTGCGACCTGCGTCTTCCACTACGCCTTTGAGTGCTTTGAGGGTATGAAGGCTTACAAAGACAAGAACAACAATGTCAGGCTCTTCCGCCCGGACAAGAACATGGCCCGCCTCAACAAATCGGCCGCGCGTATTGCCCTGCCCACCTTCGAGCCCACCGCTTTGATCGAGCTCATCTCCAAGTTCGTTCAGCTCGACAAACACTACATCCCCGACGAGCGCGGCTATTCCCTCTACCTCCGCCCGACCATGATCGGCACCCAAAAGACCCTTGGCGTTGGCCCTCCCGGTTCTGCCTTGCTCTACGTTATTGCCTCCCCCGTCGGCCCTTACTACCCAACTGGCTTCAAGGCCGTCTCTCTTGAGGCCACAGACTACGCTGTCCGTGCCTGGCCCGGCGGCGTCGGTGACAAGAAGCTCGGCGCAAACTACGCTCCCTGCATCGTGCCCCAGCTCGAGGCCGCTAGCCGTGGCCACCAGCAGAACCTTTGGCTCTTCGGCGAGGAGGAATACGTTACCGAGGTCGGCACCATGAACATGTTTGCCGCCATCAGGAACAAAGAGACTGGCCAGAAGGAGCTTGTCACTGCGCCCCTTGACGGCACCATCCTCGAGGGCGTCACACGCGACTCCGTTCTGTCCCTGGCCCGTGAGAAGCTCGTGCCCGAGGGATGGATGGTCTCTGAGCGCAAGTACACCATGAAGGAGCTCGATGAGGCTGCTTCGGAGGGTCGTCTCATTGAGGCATTTGGTACTGGCACCGCTGCCATTGTCAGCCCCATTCGCACCATCGCATGGAAGGGGAAGTCCATCAACTGCGGTCTCAGCGAGGCCGAGGAGTCTGGTGAGATTGCTCTGAGGATGAAGGGCTGGATGGATGCGAGACAGTATGGCGATGAAGAGCACGAGTGGAGTTATGTTGCTGCGTAAATTATCAATTGGCAGAGCGAGCGGCCTATAGATTTGTAGATATCCAAAAGGAAAGCGTGGGCTTTGAAATGGTCAAAAGCATTTAATTTTACACCCCCGACTAAAAGTATACAGGCTGCTGCGAAGTTTTCAACACTTCAGAGCACCTGTAAGGTGAATGATGGGTCGATCTGTAGCAACCGGTGACTCATGATCAGGGATTGATGAATCGGCGCATACTCTGTTCATATACAATCTTCTCATGAAAATAACACTTTCAGCATTGCAGCCCAAGAATCACTTGCGTACTGGAATTAAGAGTGTCCAAGTCGTCGCCACGTAGCTTCACGTCCCCGCCATGAGACATCATCAATACAAATCCAATCGATCATTCAAAGCGACCCGTGAAGATCAGATGAGTCTTCGTAGTGCAAGAAAAGTGTGCGGAAAAAAGAAAACTAGTTCAAAGGCAGGGTCATATACACTTTTCTGGAATAGAAGACATCGCCGCCGGATATCGAGGGCGAGCTCCCTTTCCTCCTGTCTTTCTCCTCTTGCTCTTCCCCTCTTTCACCGTATCAGAAGTGTCCATCCTCGCGGCTCGGTGTCTTTGTGTGTTCCGTTACCCCATCCCCTTTCTATAATCTCAAACCAGGCTCCGGATAAAAAGTGATTCGAGGTTGTCGCACAATTTCGTAGTAGGTTGCAGTTCTCCTTGTTCACTTCTCGGGATCCGGCAGGATACCCTCCTTTTCTAATCTCCGCCTGGCCTCCTCAAGGGCCCAGGTGTCAAGTCTACATTGCCAAGGCGGGTAACATTAGCCGCGGCTCTGCCCCAACATCAAAATTACCTCATGCCGAACTCAATTGGCATTGAAACATAGCTGCAAAAGCACCTTCAAAAGACGCAGAGGGCTGCAGACAGCGAGATACGTCTCCCAGGGAGCATAGAGGAAAAGGCCGGCACTTACGAAGTGTCAGGCTTGAAGGCAAGGACAACGCCGGTGGCGATGATGCCTCCGCAGAAGAGGGTGTAGAAGGGCGTTTCCCAACCTTCCTTCTCATACTTCTCGCCGGGCTTGACGCCCCAAAGCCAGCCGGTGGGGGGATCGAAGTCGGAGCCACCGCCAGCGCGGCGGGTCGTCACGGAGAAGGCCCTCGCAGAGGGAGCGGTGATCTTGATGGCGCGGGCGGCACGAATGGCCGCAGTCGGACGTATCGCCGTCATCTTTCGGTTCGGGTGAGGTGTCTTGTGTTTCGCGGTAGGAGGAGAATCAAGACGTCCCGATTGACGTAGATCCGGCGTTGAATAAGGTGAGAGGGTGAGGGGTGCGTTTCGCGGGCGCGCGATAATCGGAGTTTACGTCGTTGGCAGCACACGGGTGAGGTTGTTGGACTGGAGTTGGATTCTCGGATCGACGTTGGGATGGTTAGTCATCCGGAATCACGTGATCCCCATTGACTCCACTCCCATCTCATGAGACCTGAAAACTCGGTATGTTCTTACCTCTTTCTAACGTAAAGTATGGTGAATATAATAAATTGATAAAATCGATCTGTTGAGTCGATAGCACGTGTAACTTTGATTTGTAGTTGTGATATATCCTCATTTTTGAGATTAGGTTGCTACATGTATCTGTATCCTTGACTGGATTTCTGTCCCTCTCTGAAAGATTGAATGGCTCTGCTAGGGATCGTTCGCAACGTCGCCAAGTCCAGTATGTCACAAGATACTCAAGCGAGATGAAAGGGCAAAGGTTTATCCTCGATTTCCTGTATGCGCAAATGATCTCCTCAGTTGCGGCGCCAATGCCTATCAACATAACAGAATCCTGGCAGTATATCCTTCTGCCGCAATAAGCCAATGCCGTATACTCCAAGCCACTGCATACCTCAATAAGCCCCGTTTGTCATGTCGTTAAGTATGTCCCTGAGAATGACTTTATCCTTCATAAGTACCTTTTCTCCAATTCTTGCCCTCTTGGGCTGAGGTCGACGATTCTCTTTGTCAACACCCAATGCCAGCTTCGGGGTTTTGCGTGGACTGAACCCCTTTCGTGGGCTTGTGTTTCTCGCCTTGTTAGGGGAAACACCACTAGCTGTCATTTGCGTTGCTGTATCATCGAAGACATGACTGTCCAGGGCGTCGGGCGGCAGGTCGTAGATCCAATCACGTTCCTCCATAAGACCGATGAACTTGCTCAGCATTTCATCCTTCCCGCTGCCCTTCAAAGTGCTCTTGCTTCCCACAACAAGCAACTTCGTCTTGGCACGAGTGAAAGCGACATTGATGCGTCGCCAATCTTTCAGGAGCTCGCCGATGCTACAGCTCTCATTACTACGAACCAACGAAAGGATGACCACATCCTTGTCTCGTCCTTGAAACCGATCGGCAGTGTGCATTTCCACGCCTAAATGGCCACGAAGGCCATGCTTCAATAGTGATAGCTGAGAGCGGTAGTGCGTCATCACTCCGATTTCTCCGTCGGGCACCCCAACCGTAAGGAGACCCTCGACGAGTTGAACAACGATACGAGCCTCAGCCGGATTGACAATACGGTTGCCCTTGGCCTCCTCTCGGGTATGAGGCTGCAGAGTGTCGGTGTTGATGAACCGCACCCGAGCCTCGCTGTCTAGCAAGTCTCGCAGCCAGCAGCAGCTTTCTGTCATAGAAGTGCAGAACGACTTCGGTGTGCCTGACTTAAGCATGGACGAAGAGTCGTAATGGAGACTCTTTAGTGCATTCATGTTTGGCACATCAAGTTTCTTGAATCGCAGCTCCTCAGTGCCACATCGTAGTCGCCCGTGGTAGATGAGTGTGTTACTGAGAGTCATGACGTCTTCACACATACGGTACTGATGCTCCAGGTTGACGACGGAATCCGGGTGCGTGTCAGAGAGAAGCTTGAACAAGCTCACATCAAGACCACCTTCCCGAGCCTCTTCATTTTGAACCAGCGGGGGAAGCTGGTTATGGTCTCCAACGAGGACAAAAGTCTTGGCCATCCTGATCGGCCCCAGACAAATTGGCAATGTAATCTGGGACGCCTCGTCGACGATGCAGTAATCGAAAGTGCGTTCGTTGAAGAGCGCATGGCCGACACCGAGGCAAGTGGTTGCAACAATGGGTGTGTCGTGCCAAGCCTCCTTTATCTGTTCAAAGGACTTCATAGGCTGGCCTGCAAGAATTGCAAATTGCTGAACATCCGGATGGACTTTGGCGGGGGCCCCAAGACGTAGAATCGGTGTCTTGTCGTCTTTGAGCTTTAGAAGAATATTGTCGACTGCAGTGTGTGTGTACGACGTGAGTAGAACGCTTTTCCCCTGAGATACCAGAGCCCGAATGATATGAGCAATGGTAGTTGTTTTGCCCGTACCGGGCATACCAAGTACCAGCGCATAGTCCTCGGCACTCATCACTTTCTCAATAGCTCTGTGCTGGTCGACGTTTAAGCACTCTCGATCGGCAACGACGTACTGAGTAGGTGCTGCCTTGAATCTGGGAGGTACTAGGTCCACCACGGCGCGGCGAATCTCTCTAGAACCGAAGACGCCTTCGGCCATGGTCTGAACAAGGTTGTTGCGGACAGTAGCCATGCCATTGCTGAACTCGTCTTTGTCAAGTCGGTAGCGAATAGGTGCCTGTTTGATCTTGCCATGAGATTGGCCTGCGGCACATCCCTCTGGCACAACCTCCATGATACTAGCGAAGACTTGATTGTCAGTTTCATCAAAGCCAGGTTGCTTGATGCGTGCGTTGTGGAGGCGCCGGTCGACCGCTACGCTGATTCTCTGTTTGCGAACGGAGGTAACGTAGCCCAGGGCGAGGGCAAAATGCCCTTGCTCGTCTGATACAACCACGGGCTCTCCTACAGCAAGTTGAGACTCCAAAAAAGAGTGGTTCGGGTTTGGGACACGCTTGAGGAAAGTATAGCTGAAGCGGTTGATCTTTGAAGTTCCCAAGTCCTCGGACCAAGAGCCCTCTTCGATAATGACGTCGGAGAAGCATCTTCCCACCTTCTCCCTGGCCTGGCTAACCATGGTCCAGAGCTCCCTTTTGAGCTTTTGTGTCTCTTTCTCTTCCTTGGTCAAGAGATTTTCCCATTTGAGGAAGAATTCTTGGTGTTTTGGCGTAAGGTGTTTGACAATCTCGTCGAAGCCCTTGTCCATGCCGCTTGTCTCAGCATTGCCGTCGTCGGCGAGCTTGTGGTAGATGAAACACGATGTTTTCGCATAGCACTTTCCGCACATGTTCTTACTTCTCTTCATCGGTGGAAGCTGAACGCTGCGTTCTCTGATATGGCACGCCAACTGGTTCCGCTGCATGATCATGTGACGTAACTCGTGCCGAATCGTTGGGATACGCATAGTTTGCGACGTTTCCATGTAATAGAGGATACCGTAGACGATGTTAAGGTCGTATCGGTCAGAAAGAAGAAGGTTGTAGAGCGCCGTTTGTGCCATGTGGTTGCTGTTGGCGTGCTTGCCCGTCTTGACTTCGAATGGGACGGTCAGAGTTTTGACGTCTTTGCCGTCCCTCATTGTGACTTGCACAGTTGCATCAATGTTGCCCTTGAGCCCATACATTGGTGACCAGACATGTTCCTCAACGTCGAGTAGTTTGCTGACGCACATGTTGGCCTTTTTTCCATTGCGGTCATGAACGACAGCATCGAGCTTTTGTTTTCATTAGCGGCGAGAATAGGCAGGCGACAGAAGGGCTTGACATACATTCGGCTTAGAGGCTACAAATGCCGTAGCCCAGCAGCTCAACTCCGTCATCTTTGACTGAAGATGTTCCTTAGCAATGCTAGTGCTGACCTTGATCTTATACAAGTCTTCGATATGCTTCTCCATAACTTTGTCAATGACGCCGCTGAGGAACCGCAAATCCCATTGATTGGCCAAGAGAGCTTCTTGGAAAATTTCGTGGAGCATGGTTCCATATACCAAAGGTGCAGTCGCCTCGCTGGTCGCTTTGACGCGGTCCTGCAAAACTGCTCGACGCATACAACTGAATGAATCGGCTACGACCGTGGCCGATATTAGCTGATCTGGATGCAATATCAAAATGTTGTGTGAATCATCAATGATACATTGGCCGCTTGGTGAAAAGCTTCCAATAACATGTACGTATGCCTTAGCGTGTGCAGGCGTTTCGTACCAGTCGTCGCGGAGATGAATTTTCCTCATGGCCTTTGTGTTGTCGACTTGGACGATCAAGATCTGATTGCGTGTTAGCATTGATTCGGATTACCAGGTGAATCTGCTTACCTTCTCCACTCGTGACAGCCCGCGCTCATCCGCATAGTCATTTTCTAGGACATTGGTCACCAGATATCGCTGAATGGCTTTGGGTTTTTGGCTGTTCTACCTTATTCTTAGCATATGCTACCGTGGCAGCCGTTGGTTGGGACGTACAGCTGTTGTAGACGACTCGTGGGGTATTTGGGCCGATTGCGTCGCGGCGAGCTCTGCCGCGTCGAAGTCGAAGTCTCCGCCAAAGTCGTCTCCAAAGACATCCTCCAGGTCATCTTGCTGAGGGACGCTAACGGTTTCCGCAGCAGCATGTCTTGTGCTCGTTGGCGCCTGGGATGCGGCGCTCACTTTTGCGCTCTCCATAATAGTCTCCGCAGCTTCAACGATGTCGTCGTCCAAGTCGCCAAATTCGTCGTCCAAGTTGACATCATCTTGTTGAACAGCCTGTACAGGTTGAGCAGGAGGTGCAGGAGTAGGCGTGCTCTGCCTGGCATCTTGTTTCGGATTTGAAAGGCTAATACTGGCCTCAATCTCAAGAAACGTGTCGTCGTCGAACTCATCGAACTCGTCAAAGTCGACATCACCATAATCGGACTCGGCCGGGGCCATATTCCCTTTCAAGCCAATTCCTAAATCTTGTGCAACACTGGAGTCAAGGGTGTTGCCAGAATGAGGCAGCTTCATAACCCCAAGTGGCTTTCGTGAAGGCGAGAGGGTCGGTGGCCTCATTGTAGCCGTCTTTCTTTTTTTGAGAGATGGAGATTCGTCCTCACGGTCCACAGACGGCTCCGACTCCTGAGGCGGGCTGTTTTCGTGCATGCTACCTGTGACGGTATCTAGAAGCGCTGTTACGAGCGAATTCTTTGAGCTGTCGGTCGTCTCCCGGGTCAACGTGCTGGTCAAGGAGGGTGTATCCGAGCGGTCGACTCTTCTTCTCTTGGGCCAATTCAGACCACAACTTATGGCTCTCCGCAAGCCACTGTCACCCGCAGAGGGGTTTGCGTTTTTGGGATTCCGCGGAGATGAGGAAAACATCAAATTGGCGAGAGTCGGATTTGTGATACCTAGAGGTGTTACATTGCCATTGCTGGTGAGCGAGAAGCGATCCCAGAGCTCCAAGGTTGGGTCTGCGCGTGGCGACTTGAATGCTTCGCTAAGCTTCTTCACATTAACCGCCGGCGTGACAGGTTGCTCGTGGGGTGTAGGGGAAGACATGGGTGATGAGCTTCTAGCTCTCTTGCGGCCCTTCCGGGGCATCATGGGAGAGAGGGCGGCGGCGTAGCTCCGATTGCTCTTGTCTAGTTCGTTATTCCATAGAACCCGCTCGCTGGGCGATATCTGTGTGTCTTCTTGTTTGGGCGCGTTGGACTCCATCAGGTCGCGCCAGCTCAACTTCGTTGTCGGGGTGATGGCTATGTCATCTCGAGTCTGTCGGATGCCATCCTCGTTTCCGCTGCCATTTTCTTGGTCCGAGGCCTTAGCAGACTGAAACTGGAATTGATTCAGCTTGCTCTTTGTTTTGTCGGATACGGGGGCGAGAGGTCGTGATGTTTGGGCGTTAATTGGATTGCTTTTGGAGCGTTGCCACGAACGGTTCTGGAACAAAGTTAGCAAGTGTCTCGCGGAAGGGCCTGTTCTGTGGTGCACCTTTGACGGCAAGCCAACATGCTCCGAGTACGACTTCTTGAGAGGCATATCGGCAAGTCGGGCTCTTTAGTGAGCATAGAAAGTATCACGGATTATTGTGAAGATTTGATCAAGTCAGTGCAAGGGTCATGAAGGAAGTCGGGGGACCCCTCGACCAAGTGACGGCACTAAAGTGGTGGTCCTGGTCCCTCGACGCGCTCGGGACGCGCTTGCTCCACGCCTGTTTAATTCGCGTCGCTGCACGTTCCCGGGGTTATGTGGGGCACCTCAGAGGTACAAGCCCATGGCCCCTGCAACAAGTCCACACACCTCGGCGTCGCGACTTTGGATAAGCGTGTCTGATTCACTACCTGCGGAATGTCTTGCGTTAGTGGAGTGCGGAGTACGTGCATTGTGTGTCTGTACGGATACTTCCCAGAGGTAAGGCCACAATAGGTAGGTAGTGTTGTCGTGTTGTTCTGATGTTACGTACTTTACGTCAGCACATAGTACATTGATAGAGCACCGAAAGCTTGCATAGGAGAAACTCTCTGCCGAAGGCCCGGCATGCTCTGGTCCCGTTCTCCACTTTTCCAAACCAGTGGGCCCACCACAGCTTCAACCAACCTGAGAGCTTAGCCCGCGACTGCCTACGTCAGGACTCTGGAGAACACCACCAACGGATGAGCCACCTTTGGATGAAGCCATCAACCCAAATCAGCACCAACTTCGCTCAACAACCACGCTTCACGTGTTTGACTGGTTTGGTCTATCTGAACGCACATTGTACAACTGCCAGGTCGTCCGAGACCTGGCATCAATGTTGACAAGATGGCCTCAATGGATGATTCCAACTTTGACCAAGACGGATATACGTCTCCTGACTACCACATCCCACCCCCGGAGCTCACGCTTCTGCAGCGTCTTTTGTTTCGCCGTCCCGAGAGATATGTCGAGCACATGAGGAGGGTGCTCGCCGCCTCTGCCAAGGGCATGGGGCGCCACCCCACCCAGGAAGAGGTGAACATCCTCTGCCACCTTACCTACAAAGAGGCCCAGACCGTCGCCTGGGCAGTCCCAGCAAGTGCCATGCTGGCGGCTGCTCTGACATGGACAGGGCGTGGCACCTACCGCTTCCCGTTCTTCCAGCCCAAGTTCAAAAAGTTCAGCCCCGATGTGTTTCCCACCGCGATGGCGCCGCATCTGCAAGGCCGCCTCGCGAACCGGATGTGGCACATCACAAGGTTCTCCGCCTACTTCGTCTTCTCCAGTCTAGCCGTTTCCCCATTTATCGGCTCGTATGCGACCACAGTGGCCATTACGACCGCTCGACGCGATGAGCGTCTCAGCCAGTTTCGCAAGGATATGAAGCCCGAGAGGCTGGTCAAGAGCCATGCCGAAACGCTACCGCTAGCAACCCTCATCCGTCATCGAGAGATGACAGCTGCTCTGATAAGCCAGCTAGAGAAACATGTGGCCAGTTTCCCCGCTGAGGAGGAAATTGCCGCCCAGTCAGATCACCCTGACAAGACGGAATTTCCGGACCGGGCACTCCGCCTTGCCCTCATTGAAGGTCAACGCAAGATTGAGGAGCAGCGAAGGATTTTGGCTCATATCGATAAACTCATCGAGAAGAGGAGAGACAGCGGCGGCGATGACACATCCGCGCAGAACAAGGACTACGTGGCTCTCAGCGACTTGAGAACCGCCAGTGGCTATACTCTGCCTATGGAGCCCAATCGTGCTCCTCCCATGAGCTATTCGAGTGAGCCGCCATCTTCGGAAGGACGGCCTGGCTGGGGTTGGGGTCAGAAGGGCTCGTCCTCTCAGCAAGGCAGCAGCAGCAACAAGAACAACAACAGCAGCGCATTCGACGACCTGGAGATTGACGACGCATCGCCTCTCGCACCAACCCCCAGGTCCCAGTCATCGGTCCAATCTGGCTCAGCGTGGGATCGCGTTCGGCAGGCCTCGAAACAGCCGTTGCGAGCGTCTGGCGGTTACCAGGCCCAGCAGAGTGAGTCCGAGGCTTACTACACGTACGATGCAGTCGACAAGGACAAGGAAGCGGAAAAGGACAAGGCCCAAGCAGAATTCGATGCAATGATCGAAAGAGAGCGGAGGGGCGACACAGGGCGAGGCGGTGAGCGGAATAACCGCTGGTGATGTGTACTACTGCTGCTGCTGCTGCTATAAACCATTCTACTTGACTCGGGCTCTGAGAGCAGCCAATCTCAAACTGATCACTGCTGCACTTGTAAAAATCTCATCTACTTACGCTTTTCTTAACTCCGACCAATGTAAAACGTCGCTTGCTCTATGCTTCCTAAAACTCCCAGAACCATTTCATGATTTCCTCCCGTGACAGCAACTAGTACGCGTATCGGGTTTCTCTCATCCGTCCTCCTACGCTAGCCAGCGATGCCTTCCTCTTGGTGGACAACAACGTTCCACGGCCAAGCCTCCCACGAACATGTCGTTGTATGCGCAAGCCCCAGCTCATTACATAAAGTGCGTCGGCCGCCAAAAGCTCTTGTCCCACCGATGCCACACCGCCGTCTTGGGCGGCGTCTTGGCCCACCACTCCCGAAACTGCGGCGCGCCGACCTCGTCCCCGAACCGCTGCACTAGATCCGGCATGAACGTGCTCATCGATACGCCCGGGTCCAGCAGCCCGTCGCCGGTCTCGGCGAAGCTGAACTGCGAGGCCCTGGCCCTCCAACCCCTCTTCTCCGCCGCGGAGACCACCCCGGGGGCGACGACGTCCTCATGTTGCCCTTGCTGCCGCTCCGCGACGCCGGGCGCCGTCGAGAACTCCGCCACGGCGCCCGCGAGCCCGACATAGAACGACTCCGACACGTCCGACGCCTTGGCCAGCGAGAAGATGCGGCTCGTCGACGACCGCACGGCGTCACGGAACGGCATCACGTGGAACCGGCAGTTGGGCCGGTAGTAGTCCTTGCACGAGCGCTCGTGCCACACGCAGTCCCGGCCCCTCGCGTAGTCGCACCCAACGCCGCGCATGCTCAGCGGGCGACTGCTACTTCTTCGCAGGGGGTCAGGGAACGGCATGCCGGACCAGCACGGCAGCGCGGCCGAGTGGTAGTACGTCTTGCTCCAGCGGAAATCGAAGACTTTGAGGGCCTCGAGCTCGTTGCTACCCGCGACGAAGCGATCCGAGCCGTAAGCCAGCAGGGAAGAGTGCGTCTCGAAGGGCTGGTACATGTCTCGGTAAAGCACGTCGTAGGGTGACGGCGTGCGGACATCCAGAAGGCGGACGGTGCCGTCGTCCCAGGCGCTCAGAAGGAGGTCGGAGTGGCCCGCCGGGCCCGGGTTGACAGGGTGAATCGCGCGGACCGTCTGTTTCCTGTCCGGGTCGATGCCGCGGGAGGCCAGAAGTGACGGGTTCTTGGATGCAAGGGAAGGGGTGAAGCCCGAGGGGGTGACGGTGAGGTAACGGATTGGGTTGGCGTCGCCAGAGAGCGCGCAGACGATGGTATCGTTATTGAGCGCCTTGGTAGAGTGAACGAACTGCGTCGTGCCTCTCTGGCCAGGAACGTCGAATGTCTGCGAGTCCAGCGGGAGGGTGATCTTGCCCGTTCCTCCAGCGATGTTCAGAGGGAACAAGCTGACGGTGGCGCGGCTTCCGGCAACCAGAGACGACTGGTTGGGTAGTGTGTCTATTGATCCGATAGACGTCCACGTCGTCGCCTCAAGACCTCCCATGGGCGCCGGGATTCTGTAGGTCGCGAGGGCTCTGCCGGCGCTGCCCGGGGCCGCCGACACGAGCTGCAAGTCGCCGTTGGCCCTGCCGACAAGAAGACCTAGCTTCCCCTCCGGCTCGACGAGGCGGATGGCCGTGACGTCGCCCACTCCCGCACGGTAGCCCTTAGCCTTACCCTCCATGCGGAACCAGGCGTCGGATTCCCCACGCCCGCCGCTGTTGAGGGGCCTAAAGCGGCCGACGACATCCTCGCCCGCGCCCCACGACACGAGCTCCCAGGTGTTGTCGAAGACTAGGCGGGCGTCGATGACAGGATGGAAGGGACGCCCGGCGTTGGTGTAACCGGTGAAGTAGTTGCCATCCCGGCAGTGGTCATCCGTGTAGGCAATGGGCTGGAAGGCCTTTGTGTCCCAGGCCCGCGCCTGGCGGGTGAGTGTGTTTGCCAGGACATCCCATCTCGGGGCCTTGCCCAGCGGGAGGGACAGGAGGGGAAAGCAGGTCCTGACAAAGGTGCGCCAACCATCCTCGCTGAGGAGGAGATGGAGGTGCTTACACGACGAGGCGAGGTGGGCTACATCGCGGGCGGTTCTCAAGTGGGAGACAATCTCCAAGACAATGTCGTCTGGCAGTTGGTCAAACATTGTATGTTTTGGTTCTCTTGGTTCCAGAGTTTGTCCGAAACCTCTGTCTATCTTGTCTGGCGGTTGGTTTTTGTGACATGAAGAGTGATAACTGATAGAATGAGATGAAACCCAGGGTTGTGGGTTGTGGGGAGGGTATGTATGGTGGAGGAGGTCGGGATACTAATGGATGAGATGGAATGAGAAGGGGTCTTGGAAAAGTATTGTAGCTATTGTTGTGAAGTCCAGTGGGAAAGCTTGCTCTAGAATGAGTGTGTCTTTGAAGTACAGATAAAACCCCAGGCCTTCATGATCAAATTCCTAGTGTGGCGAAAAGCAGTTATTTAAAGAGCTGTAAGAAACGTGCGTGCGTGCAGTTGAAGGATGATTCAAAAGAGTCATTCATAATGACTGGGGACATGGCGCGCGGCAGCCTCTGCAGTCAGGATTGCAGGGATTGGTGGCCCGCCTATGACACAATGGGTTGCCTAACTAAGTATCCGTATATACCTAGATAAATGCACACCGAGACAAGCGCTCGGTATGCAAGTCAGAAGTTAGCCGACCGCCATGGCACTCATAGCCCCCGGTCCATGTTTCTGCATCTCTAGTGATGACCCCGCTGTTAGCGCAAAGTCGCAACAACTCTAAGATAACGCCAGTATGGCACCGGCGACATGAGCGATGAGGTCCTGATAACCACTCCGCATATCTCTGACGGACTAGAGCACTTCCTAGGTAATGATAAAGCAAGGGTGCAGCCTACATCCACCATCAAATTTGGTTCTCACTCTTGGAAGCATGCACCGTCTCGAGTCACCCGTCCCATCATCATCATCAAGCCACCGACCATATAAGTGTGAGAGTTGAGTCGAACAGCCTATACTATATCCAAACACTTACCTCCATTCGGAAGAATGGGGTCCAATCTCATACCCATCCTTATCGCGAGCGTCGCCGCCTGGCTGCTCTACCACTTCGTTGTCCACCCTCTCTTCCTCTCATCGCTGTCCAGGATTCCTGTCCCGCACTGGTCATGTCACATCTCTCCCCTCTGGGTCCTCTACTTAAGGAAGACGAATTGCCAAAACCGGACCCTCCATCAAGCGCACCGCAGACTTGGCCCAGTTCTGAGAATAGCCCCCAATGAGCTGAGCCTTGACGGTTACGATGCTCTCAAGACGGTGTACCAGGGGGGGTTCGAAAAGGATGAGTGGTACTCCATCTTCGATAACTATGGGTGAGTTCACAACCGACATAACATCGAAGCAACCTTATGGCTCCACGGCTGACGGCGCTACCGTAGCGTCCCTTGTATGTTCTCAACCCTCCCCTCCAAACCTCACTCCCTCCGCAAACGCATGGTCTCAAACGTCTATGCCAAATCCTTCATCCATGCCTCCGAGGCGGCCGGTGCCCAATCTCGCGTGATTCTCTTCGGCCGTCTCCTGCCCCTTCTCTCGGCCTCGGCGTCTGCTGAAACCCTGAGCTCCGACGGCATTGACGTCTTCTCCACCTTCCTCGCCACCGCGATGGACTTCATCACGGCCTACATCTTCGGCCTCCGCAACGCCACGGATTTCATCCGCGACAGGGCCTACAGGGACCATTGGCTCCAGCTCTACCTAGCCCGGGCGAGCCACGCCTTCTGGCCCCAGGAGCTGCCGCGGTTGACGGCGCTCTGCGCCAAGGTGTCCCGGGGCAGGTGGAAGCCGTACCCGTCATGGGTCGACGGTGCCAACGCCGAGATCGCCGCGTGGAATAAGAAGCTGTGCAAGGCGGCTGGTATTGCTGAAGAACAGGAAGAACAAGATCCTGCGGACGAACCCGTTGTGCTGCGCGCCCTGGAAGCCGGCATCGAGAAGGAGCGCCTCGCAAACGGCGAAGCGTCTCTCCTCTACCACACCACGATACTCCAAAAGGACCTCACCGTGGCTTCCGAAGTGATGGATCAAGCCCTTGCTGGCCAGGAAACCGCCGGCATTGCCTTGACATACCTCGCCTGGCACCTCTCCCAATCGCCCGCCCTCCAACTTTCCCTCCGTCGTGAACTGCTGACCCTCTCCCCGTCCCTCGCGATGCCTTCGGACGCCTCCCTCCCCGCACACCTCCCGGACCCAAAACAGGTTGACGCCCTGCCCCTTCTCCACGCCGTCCTCATGGAGACTCTCCGCCTTCATGCCCCGATCCCCGGTCCGGAGCCACGGCGGACTCCACACTCCCCGCCCTGCCGCCTCGGCGGGTTTCACGTCCCGGGCGGCGTCCGTGTCGCGGCGCTGGGCTACACGCTCCACCGCAACGCCCAAATTTTTCCGCACCCAGAGACCTGGGACCACACGCGCTGGATGGCGGACTCGGATATCGACGACGAGCGGCGCAGGGAGATGGCGCGGTACTTTTGGGCGTTTGGCAGCGGCGGCAGGATGTGTGTCGGCTCCAACTTTGCCATGAACGGTAAGCCCCAACAGAAAAAGAAAGAAAAAAAAGAAGAAAAATGGAAAACATTCCTACGAATGAAAAGCGCCGAGAAGTGACTTGCTGATGATCTGTTGACGTAGAGATGAAACTCATCGCTGCGGCGATTTGGACAAACTTCACAACCCACATCGTGGACGACACGGATATTGATCAGGACGACACTTACACGGCTAGACCAATAGCCGAGCGCCTGATTCTGAGGTTTGAACATGTATAGACATGGGCGGCCGAGATATGGTTGTCCACCACGCTGCTGGTAACAAGAGGACTCGGGTTGCCCTATTGCGCATCCATGACTTGGGCCGAACTGCAACATGCTCTCCCCTTTCAAATAGACTTTATTTATTCATCTTGAGCTTTTTACTTGTTTGTTTCATCCAGGATAGTGATCCACATGACCCAAGACTTGCTGTTGAGTCTGCGAGTGCCTATCTACTACTTACTGTCCTCTGTCAACTAATTAGTGCCCAAGCAAAACCAGACACACTCGCCACTGGGCATAGTGTGAAGCACTTCACATTACCCATGCCGTCCTGGCAGCCCTCGACATCGCTTCACTTCAGGTTATACAAACCCAACCCACCTTTTGGACATGTCGTCGCGGCGTGCAGGGGCCATAGGCCGATAGCGCACTCATTGCGATACGAAAAAAGCGGTCGCCGCAGGATTATACTTGGGTTAGCAATGCGGGAATTACCTTGAACAAAGTCGACAACATCACGCACCAGGCTATGTAAGATATCATCCACAAGCCGACGCGCAGGCGGGGCGGTACGCTGTCCTTCCATCGGAAAGAGACAACAACGCAGTATCAGATTGCTACCTATTAAACAAAAACGCTGTAGAGCCTTACGGCAATGTTAGGGAACGTGGAAATATACTTGATGACCCGAGACCCATCAAACCGAAGAAGCGAAACCATTTACGCAAAGATAGGATGCCTGTCTAGTGCTTTTCTCCGCTTCATGCGACTCTAGAGTCACTCACTTTCGTGCCGGGCAGGACCGCGGCAATTACGCTGCCTCGCCTCCCGTTTGCTTCACCTCAACAGGCTCGATGTCGTCCTTCTTTTCCGCCAAGGTCGCCTCGATTACAGGCTCACCAGCAGTGTTGGCAGCAAGGGTCTTGACCTCCTCCTTGGGCGCCTCGACCTTGGCATCGACGAATGCGGGGGCCTCAGCCTTGTCCTCTTCTGATTTCTCTTCAGACAGGTCCTCGGCGGTTTGGTCCGCCGCAGGAACCTCAGCCTTGGTCTCAAGCTCGACTGCATGGGGTTCCAGCGAGGCACTTTCAACCTTGGGGGCCGGCTCCTTGGTAGTTTCGGATTTTGATGACTCCTCGACTTCGAGAACCCCACTGTCACCAATACTCCAGCAAGTCCTAAGGGGAGAAAAGGACAGTGTAGGTCCAGACTTGGCCGCGGCGACGGGAACCGCGCTCTTCGCTACAGGGGCCCTACGCTGGGGGCCACAAGCACGTCCTTTCCTGGCATCAGAGAGCGGTGCCTTCTCCTTCTCTTGGACATCTGCAGCAGGCGGCTCATCCTTCTTGGGAGCTTGCGGGCCAATCTGTAGGCGCTTGTTGAGATCGGACAAGAAACCAGCTTGAAGGGCGGCAATTTTGCCTCCGGCAGGCCTAGCAGGAATAGCTGGCTTCGGCTTCGGTGCGGAATCCTGCTCCTTGGAATCGGCGCCGGACGGGAGAGTCTTGGTGGGGCGGGCGGGAACTTGAGGCTTAGGCTTCTCCGAGGCCGCGGGTTTTGACTTGTCGTCGCTGCTCAGGGTGTGTTTGGGCCTCGGGCGCTCGGGGATTGAAGGTGATTCCGCAGTAGCACTAGACTCGGAACCCTTCTTCTGGGGACGAGCTGGCACGTGGGGCTTATCGACAGGGGACTCCTCCGTTGGCTCGGGAGTATCCACAACAGCCTCGTGCATCAAACTTTCGGGAGTATCCTCCCAGACATCGCGACTCGGGAAGCGGTTCGAAATCCCCGGGCGGGTTTCCTGCTTGGGCTGTTGCAGGGCGATGGACACCGGCTTTTTCTCCTTGGTGTGGATGCCGCGGGCTTCCTGCTCTGCAAGCTCTTCTTGTTTGCGAGCGAACTCAAGGGCGGGGTTCTCGACGGGGTGTTCGGAACGGCGCCTAGACGAAGGACGTTCGGTTTCCGTAGGCTCAGGTGTTGAAACTTCGGCGGTGTAGTTCACGCTATCGGGAGCATCTTCCCAAACGTCCTTGCTCGGGAACTTATGGCGAGGCTTCCATGTGTTGGCCTCAGACTCGGGCTTCTTCACCTCCGTGCCGTCCTCATCGAACAGCGGCTCGTATTCTTCAACATCTTCCAGAGGAGTCGAGGTCGGCTCCGTCTGCGATTGGCTGCGGTAGATACTGGTAGGTCGACTTGTGGGCTTACTGGGGGCCTTCTCCATCTCGAAGGTACTGCCGGAGCGCTCTGGCGGGGGCTCGACGGCTGGCTGAAGGTCGTAAGGATGCACATCCTTTTCAAGCTCATCTTCGGCTAGGATGGGTGCGCTGTACTTGTTCTCATGGCCAGAGTCGTGGGAAATGAAGCTCCTGCGGCGGTTGTGGGACTCGTCGACGTGGATTGTGCCTTCATCGCTGCCGGGGGTGGCAGCACTCTCAGGCGAAAGCTCGGAGTGGGAACCTGGCCGGGGGCTCAGAGGAGACTTGATGCGCTGAAGCTCGGGAGAAGAAATGCGAGAGGTGTACTCCTCGGACGCCTGATACCCAACCTCCTCGCTAGGAGTACCGACATAGGCGGCGGAGGTGCCTATATTTGTTAGTCATTATCTTCGTCGAGGGTTTGCTCATGTCGACTTACCCATTCCGGAACCCCGGCTGTGGGTTTCCTTGACAATCCTGTTCAGATCCGTGCTGCTCAAGGCATAGTCGTTTTGGCGATCGTGCAGAGAAGGCTTGCAATCCTTTTTCAGGGAATCAGGGTGCTTCTCGTACCAGGCCCTCTCGAACTTGTCCTTGGGGGGCGCTGAGGTATGACCGTGGAGACCGTAGCTGCCGGGGGGCAACTCGTTGAAACCGCGCGAACTATGCTTACGAGAATGGTGACGAGGAGTCCCCGAACGGAAGCCATCGGCAGCGGCGGAGCCAGGAGCCGGGGACGGGGCCTGGACATCGCCAATATTGGGGTTCATGGGCACTCGCTGACCGATTTCAGGAATGCCATGCTCCTCGTCGCCGAAGGCACTCTCCGACCTTTGCGACATGGCACTAGAGCTTGCCTTCCTCCTGAGACTACTGGGCCTAGTGGTATCGTCGCTGCTGGGCCTGCCGATGCCATAGGAGGCCGCCCTGTCGGAATCGGTGCGGGTCACGGCCATAACCTTCTGCTTCGCACTCTGGGCGGGAACAGTAGGCTTGGGGGCATGGAGCTTGAGATCCTCAGCAGCGAAGCGGGTGTGCTCAGGCGAGGTAGGCGTTTTGGGCAAGCTTTCGCTAACGACGTCATATTCATTGCCTTCCTCACCAACAGAAGGCATCGAAACGCTGCCAGGACGGTGGAGGGGATCTTGTGAGGATAGGAAGCCATTGCTTGGAGACGAACGGGTGGCCTTGGGACTCTTGGAGAAGGGGCTCTCGTTCAAGGGCGAGGGCGCGAAACGATCGGGGTTCGGGGAAATGGAGCGGTCGAAACGCTTGATGGGACGAGGAGGGATCTTGGGGACGGACGAGGTATTCGTGTTCTCCTCCCTGTCCTGACTCCTAGAAGGCCGGGGAGGGATAACGGGAGATTGTACTGATGCAGCCGACATTTTGTGTTTGTGTGATTTGGTCGATGACGCGAGTAAGAACCGAGTAAATGTTGGCAAACAAGCTTAAGATGGACGTGAGATCGAAGGGTGGGTTATGGTCGGAGGATATAAGGTTTTTTGTTCTAGAAGAAACTGGAACCTGAAGAAAAGAAGAAATGTGCGGTTAGTTCACAGGTTCCTGGCGGTGTACCAAAAAGCAAGGAGCAAATTATGCCCCCTGGTTCGCGTCCTCGCGTGAGTCGTGTCTTTGCGCCCGCCCTGTTTTGGTGGACAGGGTCGGCAATTGAATGCAAGATAACAGACTGGAGTAATGATGGAGGACAAGGCAGTAAAGATCTGACAAGCTAGATAGGCAGGGGGGGAAGCAGGATCGTTGGGGGCAGCAGCTTTGGGTTTGGTTGCTCAATGGTGTCGATAAGGGGAAGAGGATGGCCCCCCAGCGATAAGACGGGGATGTCATGTCACGATCGAGTGCAGCAAAAGAGGCTTGCGCCGCGCCGCACCGCACAACGCGATGATGACGGCCTTCTCAACTCGAGCGCGTTTGCGCCAACCCTGGTGATGGCTGAGCGCAGCAGCCTTGGTAGGCAAATCCAAGTGGACTAGGCATGTCCTGCCCCAAGAGCTGCAGCAAGCGGGGAGTTGTGATGGTAAATGTGCTGACGTTGTATAGCAGAGCATTGGGTGACCGACCGCTTGGAGGTGGGAGGGGGAATATGCCAGGCGAGAAGCTCAGGGCGGCGGTGGGGTGTGTGGTGTGCAGGGCAGGAAAGAATATGACGACGCATTGAGGAGAGCCACTTACAGCTTCGGTTGCGTGTGTGTGTGTGTGTGAGAGAGAGAGAGAGAGAGAGAGAGAGAGTGAGGGAGGGAGAGAGATAAGGGATAAGAAATCGAGTTGTGGGGTGGGTGTCTGTCGTCTTGTTGAGCTGGTGTTATTGCAACACAGTGGAGGCGACGAGCAAGTGTATGCGGGTGAAGTGAATAGCTGGTAGACTGAGTAGACACATTGAACAGATATGACGAGCAAGTCAAGGGGGGATTGGCGAGCAGGAAAAGCCACCATGACCTCGAGCTTTTATATTCTGGGTTGACGAAACCAGCTGGCTTGGTGACGGTACTGTTGCCGCCATTGAGCCAGTCACGAGCGACGTATTCCCGGACACAGAAGCAGGGATGCTCGATGCCGGTACAGCGGAAATCAGAGGCAAGTGCCACCAGCAGTACCTCGCTGGGCCGTGGACCGTGGTAGGTTTTGGCTCGTTCAGACAAATTGCACTGGCAACGCAATGCGTCTTTGCTGCGGGAGGGAGAGAGGAGAGAGAGTGTATGTGGTGTGGCATGAGAGGGCGAGGGAGCTCTTGGTTGTCATTGCTGTTATACAGTAAGTCTCTTTGAGATTAGCACGGTCCGTGCTGGTATGTTTCTGGGACTCCACTGTACCCCGCCATTCGACCACTAGCGCATCATACAGTAGGTATACCTACCCCGTAGACTACCGTACCTAGCACTACGCGCTGGATCTGCTGCAGGAAGGAGCAGGCAAAACAGAGGGGGATGCAATACATGTACTCTTGCTGCCGACTATCGTGGTGATGTACATTTCTACGTACCCTCATTCTCCGACGTCAGGGGAAGCCCGCCCTTTGAACGATGCGGACAGCCCGCAAGGTTGTCTAGACTAACTTGTAGTAATTATGGATCAGTCACCCGACAAAGCAGCATTGCATTGCGTTGAACAAGCTGCAGCTAGCTGGTGTACACATACCTATCTGTATGAAGCTGAGTTGGCCATTGTGTTGACTCGAGTCTCGTCGTTTATGGGACAGCCACCTAACCTGTTCCGCCGTTCCTCAGCTCGTCTTCTCTCGTTGGCTCCCCGACCAGAATAGTCGACCAAATGAAAAAAAAAAAAAAAAAAAAAAAAAAACTCTCAACCGTCCGACCTCGCATCGATCGATCGAAGAAGAGTTATGCAAAGCAAGCAAGCAAGCCAGCCTGCCTGTCTGCAAAGGGGGCTCGATCAGGTTGGCAACAACGGCCCCTAGCACCGAGCACCAAGCACCAAGAAGCAAGAAGCAAGACGCAATGCCGAATGAACCAAATCCAACACAAACACAACACAACAGCCCAAAACACATCAGTCCGTTCTCCGGGATCCCGAGGCAAGTCGCTAGAAATAGAAGCAAAAGACGGGGAAGGAAAAAGGGGGAAACAAGACACAGCACAGCACAGCACAGCACAGCACAGGGCCTCTGTGGGTTCCTCGGCCATCAATCAGCTGTCAGCGGCTCGACCAGATCAAACTTGCTCTGCGTCCCATTTGCGTGCTCGCGTCAGCGTCGAAATCTAGAATCAGAAACGCGAAACCCATCCCGTCCTGCGTCAAGAATAGTCCAGCTGGGACGCCGGGGGTTCCTTTGCTTTCAACCGACGCCCACCAGCCACACCACATCCGGCCATTTCTCCTTGGTCTGTTCCTCAGTACTTGGCTTTGGCTGCTCCTCTGTCTGTCCCCTGGCATTGTTCATCCCTCGAAAGGATTCAAGAGGCCGTTCGAAGAACCGGCCACAATTCTTTTGTTTCTCTTCTTTTCTTTTTTGAAGTCTTCAACCAGGCTCGGCGGCGTGCAGCGGGCAAAAGGACAGCCAGTCAATCCACAGTGGGCAGGGACCACAACAGTACGTAGTAGACCGGGGGGAAGTGCTCCACAGGGGCGTTGTCTGGTCCAAGGTCGAGCCCGCCCACGCCCCAATCGAAACTGTCCACTGAGAAAAGTTCGAAAAGTCACCCGCTGACCACGACTACCAACCCCCCCAAACGTCCAGCTTCAGGCGGGGCCACGCCCAGGGCATAGGCGGCCCCGAGAGCAGGTACCACCTCGAGTCCCACAGGTACTTTTCCAGGAACCGGATGTGTGAACCGGGAAGACGTGGCCCAGCTAGGTACAGTACATCTACACCTCTATCTGTCTCTCTCTCTCTCTCTTTCTCCCTCTCCCGCCTTTTAGCCCAACGAGACCAACTTGCAAGTCTTACAGTGCGGCACAACCTGTGCGTCAGGAAGGTCTTCGACTCTTCCACCAACATACTAGGTACGGATACCTAGGTTACGCTCTACACTGCCGGCTACTACAGTACACTACACCAAGCAAAGCAAGTCAGCCCCACCGTCCAGACCACGGGATGCTGCAACCGCTGCATGGAAGAAGACACGGGCTCTCTGCAGCTGGCTAGGAGACGGCGTCTCGTCCGCTCAAATCTCAATACAACGCATCCAACACCTTAACAGCATATGCACGGAAGAGGGAGCCGTTCAGGACAACCCTGCCGACCTCCAACGACAACTTAGCATCGGTACATCGTGATTCGCAATCCCCTCGTCCAGTCGGCCATTTTCCCATGCCACTTGAGAGAGCATGCATCCGCACTCGTCCTTCACCGCAACAATCGGAAACATGATCCAGTTAATTCAATTTTCCCGCCTCCCGCGCTGGGACGTGCGGGCGCTTTTTCCTGGACCACCTGGACCATCGCTAGGATTCAGCCGGCACCGCCTCTCGGACTTCCATCTCTGGCAACCTGATTACACCTTGACGGGCGCCCGAGCGAGCGCGCCCGCGGGTACAAGAGAGCCATTTTGAGGAGGCATTTCAAGGAGGCATTTGCAACCGCCTGCTTCTCCTGCCGCTGTCACCGTACTACGTGTGTGTTAGCTATCCACACATCAAATACTTCTAGACACGATGGCCATGCCGTCCAACTTGCCCTAGAATCACAGATGACTCGGAATGAGAGAAATTCAAGTGGAGACCTCCCAGCTACGGACAACTGGACACGGAAGAGCCACCAGCAGCCCCAGCCTTTGACGATCGATCCACGGACGTCGTCCCTGGAAGGGCACCCGGCAAGCCGTCTTGCCTTTCGGATGATGATAGATGACAGATGTTCAGGCGGAGCCCGACGAGATGGGGAACTGAGCAGTGTACCTACACGTACTCCAGCTTTATATAGCAGGAACCCAATTTGATTCAAACAAGTTCAGACATGTCGAATTTTCCAGCAACTACATCGGAGCATCAGTAGAATTGGCCAGCCTTCTCTCACCCGCCCTTTCTTCATCTTGCAGGACCCTTGTGGGGAGGGGCGGCGGCGGCCGTTTGGAAAACGGGAAGCATCGTCACTGTCATGGACTGAAATGGTTGGTGGATCGGGGTCCAGAGGCTCCATTCAGTCTCTTCTCCAACACTCGTTCGCTGTGCGCCGCCGCCGCCGTCGTCAAGCGGGCCAGAGCTTTCTGGCCACACTCCTGCGTTGTTCCCACATTGTAGTGCTACACTACATGACGCCATTTCAATGTCAAGCGACCCAAGATGGCCACAGATGCCATGTTGCCAATTCCCGTTTGTCACGACTTCCCCCCCCCCCCCCCTCCCTCTGCTTGCTCTTTCTTCGAGATCTGGATGACGCCGCACCGTGTTGACGGCCCTGGACAACCACATTAGTGAGTTGAGCAGTATTTTAGTGTACGGAGTACTAGTAGTAGCATGTCAAGGTCTTCTCCCCCCGCGGAGGATGACGACGCATACGTCAACACCTAGTAATTCAAGATTCCGGCACTTGGCTCGATTTGCGAGTGTCGACAATATGAGGGGAAAGGGAAAGCCGGCCGTTGCCCCCAAATCTAGAGCCGCTTGGCTGGGGAACCGCATAGAAGTGGTCATTTGTTGCCACGCTTTTTATTCTTATTTTTGTTATTTCATGTTTTGGTGGCTTTTTTTGCTTGGTCACGAGCTTCATGGCGTGCATGATATCGTCGCATGGGGCTTTATATTGGCCCGGCTACGCGCTTTTGGCATCAAACTAAGCCGCGGAGCCGGCGACTGGGGCTTTCTGCCGGCTCCCCCTCCCCCGCTGTTGGCCAGCGTTGGTCTGTTCGCCTTCACCGTTCCCTAGACGAACGGGGGCCGGATCGAGCTACACCGACTTGAGATTGCTTGCGAGCATGCGACGGGATTCTCACGAGCTGGCAAGCTCTCACTAGGCCACCTTGAAGCCGGTTCCCTTCCAACGTTCGCGCAGGGCATAGAGCACGTTGTACTACGCATCAACAGACACAACGACTGAGCGCGAAACGACGCAGCCAGAGAGATGCTCCCAAACAGTAAATTCAGTACAATGAAGAAAGCCATCATAATTTCGGGAGCTTCTAGGAAACCAAAGCGCAACCGAAGTCGTACACACAAAGCCTGAGCTTGTTCCGGGACGCCAAGTTCCTTTCCGAATATGCCGGCCGTTGCATATCAAAAACACAGTTCGCGTCTGTCTCTTTTGGGACCTCTCATGCGCCATTGCGCCTCACACGCGGTCATGGCCACCATGAACTTTCGATACTCGCAATCGTATACACTCGTCCCCTCCCCTCCTGTCGCCCCCATGTTCTGCGTGCTTCGAAGCACTGGATATCATTCAATTTTGCCTATGCCGATTCAGCTGTCGATGCGGTTGCGGTTGCGGTTGTGGACGAGGGCTCGGGGGCTCCTTCGATCTGCGCTTCTTCGCCGCGACATTGCTGTTGACTCTTCTAGACAATCATCTGGGCAACGCCCTGACCACCAAGGGTCTTGCTGCCAACGAAGGCCTGGCCCTTGACGCCGGCGAGGAGGTAGCAAATGGCCGTCAGGGAGAGGAAGACGCCAGCGGCGATCAAGCTGCTGGTAGTAATGATGGTGCTGAGGAACTGGATGACGGCCATGCCGGCGTAGGCGCCGGCGCGCATGTAGTTGGTGGAAATCTTGCGGATGAAGCCATCAAAAGTAGACGAGGTAGGGCAGATTCGGAGCAACAGAGGGATCTCAATGAAGAGGATCACCAGCGCGGAGGCACTAAAGAAGGGGTTAAAGGATTAGCTTAAAGCAAAGGGTTGTCCTCCTTTAGTAAAAAAAAGCCGCTATGTCCCGAGTAGTAAGACGACGACAGGTTCTTTTACATCGGCACCCTGGCGTTTAACTTAAGTACACCTGACAATCCGTTAGGTCTTGGGGGCGGGGTACGAGGACTGATCACATGTTACCGTGAGCGCCTTCGCCTCTTACTCCTTAGTCTCAGGGTAAAATCGCGCGGCGTATATGACCCCGCTAAGCAGCTTTACAGTCAGGTGCCGTGTACCTCCCGCTTAGGCTTTTAACGTAACGTTGTATGGATACGACAGGTCGGGGAACAAGGTGAGGTAATTCACCGCTACCGTTATTGTAAGTGGGCGGCCGGGTTACTAG